>NC_138371.1:162176769-162229269 GCF_054177405.1 Leptonychotes weddellii | reverse complement strand
TTTAAAATTTTACTGAATGAATTTACAAATGATTGGAAGCATGTCTCATACCCTTCATTGATTCCAGATACTACCTAGATGAGATGGTATCCTCTCTTGGGAAGCTCCCACCAGGGAATTTGTAGTTGGGTGTTGGTCAAGCTCATTGGTATTTAAAAAAAAAAAAAAAAAAAGCCAGTTTCTGCTTTTGTACAAAATAACCAATTTTGTACAATACAGTTTCATCCCTGACCGGCATTTTACCTGCTTTATATTGGTGCTTTGATCTTGTCAGTGCATTTAATTTCTCTGTGCTTCGGTTCTAATAACCAGACTGATACTGAACACGTATCTTTCCCAAGGGGGTAATTGTGAGTATTAATTACTTTGCAAAATGCCTTTTGAACTGCTCAGATGAAAGGCCCCATATAAAAAGCAAATGTTATTTGTGTTGTTGTTGATGACGATCTCATTATGGGTATTTCAGCTACCGGCTACTGTTTTTTAAGACACTGAGACTTAGATTTTAGAATTTTAAGATGTTTCCTTTCGAGATAGAATGTAACCAGGTATTTAATAGCCAGAAATGTTTTGGTTGTTCTCCCAAGGAATAATTCCTCTTAGGTGGTAGAATTCTGGGAAAATGATCACTGTTTTACATAGAATGCTTCTGACTTGTTGATATCTGTATAAAATTATCCAAGAAATTCTCAAGGTTCAAAATACCCAGATGCTGGGGCACCTGGGTGGCTCAGTCGGTTAAGCGTCTGCCTTTGGCTCAGGTCATGATCCCAGGGTCCTGGGATCGAGCCCCACATCAGGCTCCCTGCTCAGCAGGAAGCCTGCTTCTCCCTCTCCCACTCCCCCTGCTTGTGTTCCCTCTCTCGCTGTCTCTCTCTGTCAAATAAATAAATAAATAAAATCTTTTAAAAAAACAACAAAAAAACCCCCCAAAAAACAAAATACCCAGATGCTAGGAATAATGCTAATTTTAAAACTGACTTACCAGCCTCTGAGGAGATTGCTGGTTTTTCACTGCCAGTGGGCTGATCGTATTATTTTTAACTTTTCTTTAGACCCAATTGATCTCACCCAAGGACAGTGCCCGCCCCCCTGTCGCCCCCGCCCCTCAGACACAAGGGACATTTGTCAGTGTCTGACATTTTCGGTTGCCACAATTTGGGGCAGAGCACAGGGATAGTGGTAAACATTTTACAATGTACAGGACAGCTCTCTACAACAAAGAATTATCTAGCCCAAAATGTCAACAGTGCCAAAGTTGAGACCCTCTTTCGGACCACGTTCGTTACAGAACTTCCTTAATCCGTCGTCAACAACCCCAGTTTCTCCTAGGTATGTTGCGTATTATTATTCTTAATCTCTCCTGGATCTCTTTACAGGTTGGCATTGTGGGAAGAACAGGAGCTGGAAAAAGTTCCCTCATCTCAGCGCTTTTTAGATTGTCAGAACCGGAAGGTAAAATTTGGATTGATAAGATCTTGACAACTGAAATTGGGCTTCACGATCTAAGGAAGAAAATGTCCATCATACCTCAGGTATACAAGTCAGGGCATTGTCGTGTGTTCTTCTTATAAGGGAACTTAAGTTTAATTGCTTTTAATTTTATTGCTTTTTTAAAAGAAAAAATGAAGGGTTGATCCTTTTGCCGCAATAGAGTATATTTTTAACAGCAAGTATTTTTATCTGATACCAGGTTGTGTGTGTGTGTGTGTGTGTGTGTGTGTGTGTGTGTGTGTTAGATTTAATAACTTACCAGAGAAATTTCTGGAATCAGACTTCCCCAGGTACCACAGTTTTATCCACTGATAAACACCTAATTCTGAAAAGAAAATGACGAATGATTTGTTTAGCACTTGAGAGGCTTCTATAGGGAAATATGGGTTTTAAGTGTTTTAATGATACAATTTTGCTGTAGGAAATAAAGCTAACTTTTCAAAGGTAATTGTCTCGGAGGGCTTGCTATGAAACTGCTGGGCTTTGAGCATCACTGTGCGTATAGATGCTTTGGGGAGACTTAGAAGCTGGCCATTAGTAAATGAACTGTGACCAGGAGGCAGTAGAGAATACTGAGAAGAGCACACGAGAAGGAGTGCCGTCTCTCTGGACCTCAGGTTTCTCCCCCTCACGAGGCAGCTCCTAGTACCATCGCCCAGAGCTGTTGTGAGGCCTGGCTCAGTGCGTGTGGAGTGCTTCTCCTGACCCAGCACCTGATTCTGTTTTCTTATCCTGCTTCTTAATAGAAGTGTGACTTTCTTTTCTTTTTTTTTTTTTAAAGACTTTATTTATTTATTTGACAGAGAGGGAACACAAGCAGGGGGAGTGGGAGAGGGAGCCCGATGTGGGGCTCGATCCCAGGACCCTGGGACCTTGACCTGAGCCGGAAGGCAGACGCTTAACGACTGAGCCACCCAGGTGCCCCAGAAGTGTGACTTTCAGGAAACGTTCCAGAGATTGAATTATGCACAGTACGAGCTCCTGTCATTCCTCGTGGTTCATCCATTCAGTTTCAATAAAAATTTAGAAATTATTGATTGAGCAAATACTGTCCTCCAAGTATATAGCCCGGGGCAGCGTAGGCCCCTTGCCCACTGGCCTGAGGCCTGCAGCCCTGGGGTCTGGTCTTCCATCTACCCTCTGCTTTGGTGCTTACATTTACTCCAGACTTAGCTGATTTTTGTTTTGTTTTTGTTTTAAGTTGGGGTTTTGTTATACTCTACAATCATCTGCCTAGCAGAGGAAGCTGAGAAACACTCTCTCTCTCTCTCACACACACACACACCCTTGAGATGAGAAACATGGGGAATGAGACAAAGAAAGCCATGCAAATGTGCTTCCTGGCATGTGAATAGAAAGAGCTCGCAAATGCCTGTTTATTAGAAAACATGTAGAATACAGCACCCAAAACGGAGGAGAGTGTGGACTTCCATCTTAAGATTGAGTATAACTGTTGCTGCCTACCACTGGCCTCTGAAATAATTGGAATTATTATTCTAAGTAATTTCACAATCAAAATCAAGATACTCCTTTCAGAACCACAGTGAGATGCCCCTTATAGGCCTCACTAGAGTCAGTATTCTCAATAAAACGGAAAATACCGGGACCCCTGGCAGGCTCAGTCACTACGGCATGTGACTCTTAATCTCGGAGTCATGAGTTTGAGCCCCATGTTGGGTATAGAGATTACTTTAGAAAACAAAACAACACCACAGAAAATACCGAGTGCAGGCAAGGTTGTGACAAAATTTGAACCCTTTTTTATTGCTTGTGGGAGTGTAAAATGTAGCCCCTGAGGACAACAGAATGGAGTTTTCTCAAAAAATGAAAAATAGAATCACTTATGAATGATCATATAGAATTATCGTATCCTATTAGCAGTTCCACTTCTGGATATTTATCCAAAATAATCCAAAGCAGAAATTCTGAGCGATATTTGTACACCCATGTTCATAGTAGCAGTGTTCTCAGGAGTCAAAACGTGGAAGCAGTCCCCATGTCCTTAGGTAGATGAATGGATGAACAAAGTGTGGTATGTTCATGCAGTGGACTATTATTACTCAGCCTTAAAAGGGAAGGAAACTTTGGCATGAGCTACAGCATAGATGAACCTTGGGGACATTATGTTAAATGAAATAAACCTGTCACAAAAGGACAAATACTGTATGATTCTGCTTATATGAGGTACCTAAGTAGTCATTTTGATGGAGACAGGAAGTAGAATGGTGTTTGCCAAGGGGCTGGAGGGAGGGATGGAGAGTTAGTGTTTAATGGGTACAGAGTTCCAGCTGGAATAATAAAAAGAGTTCTGGAGATGGATGGTGGGGATAGCTACACAACAATGTGAATATATTTAAATACTCCTGAACTGGTCACTTAGAAATGATTAAGGTGGTAAATTTTGTGTTATGTGTATTTTACCACAATTTAAAAATCTTTAATAGCTCTCCTATCCCTGATGCTTCTGTGCTTTGCTTTTTTTTTTAATTGAAGAATAATTGACATACAGTATTGTATTAGATTCAGGTGTACATCGCAGTGATTCCATATTGATATACATTATGAAATGGTCAGCATAATACATCCAGTTCACCTTTTAATCCCCTCCACCTATTTTGTCCATTTAAGAAAAATTTTTTTTTAAACCTCCTTCTTTTCAGGAAAAATGGAAAGACATTTTCAGCACATTCAATCCCTGTATTTAACAATTCCCTCTGGCTACTATGACTTAAGTGATTACAGTAGAAAATAAATGAGTTGAAATTCCCAAGTTTTATATTTTGGTTGTACCCATCTCTGAAATGGGCCAAACGAGATTAGTTAGCAGAAATGATGGGCGTTGTCTGTAAAGTACTTTCATGTCCTTGGATGAAAGGATTGAGGAACATGTCCCGCATTATTTTTAATGCTTCTTAATAAGAAATGGTTGTATGCTTGTGTACATAAAAGAACTGTATAAATAAAGAAGTAACGTTAGATGATTCTTGGCTCTGCCACTAATGTTTTGGAAGCACATCTGAGCAAAGACTAAATACACCTTGACATCACCAGGTCTTGGTTCTCTTCCATAACTTCCCACCCTACTTTTGAGCACGCTCAAGGTGCGTGCATCCTGCAGAGACTGTGCTTACAAAACAGTACTAAGCTTTGTATCCATGTAGATAATGATCACCAACCATTGTAAACACAGAATCTTTATTTTCTCACTTTATGTGCCTTTGCCTCTAAGGCACAGTGTTGGTTGATGAAAGCGAGTCTTGAGAGATGTGCAGAATGTGTAAAGGGTCCCAGGAAATCTTGCAGGAGGCAGCCAGGGGTGGAACCTTTAAGAGCGCTGACCGAGTGTCAATACGACCCACATTTTTATTCCAAGTCTGTCTCAACAAGTGTGTGACCTTGATGATGTCACTTGGCCTCCAAGCTCCACTGTCCTTGTCCTTAAACCAGGTCTAGTAATTACTGCCTCACAGATTCGTCGTGAAAATTTAACGGGATGAGAAAATGTTGGTGGCCCAATGCCCTGCTCTTAGGAATGCTACGTAAGTAGTACCTGGTATTACTAAGGATCAGGGCACTAGCCTTTCCAGTATTATTGTTACTTAATTAAAAACAGGAACAGAGGGCTCCTGGGTGGCTCAGATGGTTAAGCGTCCGCCTTCGGCTCAGGTCATGATCTCAGGGTCCTGGGATCGAGTCCCGCATCGGGCTCCCTGCTCCTTGGGAGCCTGCTTCTCCCTCTGCCTTTCTCTCTCGCTCTGTCTCTCATGAATAAAAAAAAAAAAAAAATCTTTAAAAAAAAAAAAACAGGAACAGATTCTGGAATGACTTTCTATTTATGTTTTTGTGGTCTTTGGTGATTTCTTTTACATCTCTTGCTTATCACGTAAACTAACTTGTTTGTATAAATTTAAATGGTGAAACAAAAAAAGTGAGCACAATGTGAATTTTAGGGTAACATGGAACAGAAACCTACCCAGCGTTTTTCTCACCAGGAACAAGAGGAAAGAAGTATCACTTGTTTTCTTTTGTTTTCTGGCTCCTCTCCCACCTGGTTTCTTTCCTGACCACTGCTCTGTACCCCACTAATACTATGTGGTCCCCTGTGAAGACCCTGATGTATTTTCTCAGCTCTCCCCAAATGCCTGGCTTTTTCCTACCTCTCCTGGAGGCTGTCTCTCTCATTTCTTTTGATCTGGTGCTGGTTGTCTTTCCCTGCTATCTCCAACTTCATCCTCACCTAAGTTATATGGTTATCCTTATCGTCGGACACATTTAAAAATGGAGGCACTGTGAGCTTAACCCACTGAACAATAAGGGGCAGAGCCAGGGTTCATATTTATTTTAGGGAGATTCCCAGCTCCGAGCCACTGACCGATCTGCTGGGGACCGGGGCACCCAGTGACTGCCGTCCACAGTAGAACTGCTGTACCTCACGATCCTGCATGCACACGTGTGCGCACACACGTGCAGAAACACACATTTCCCCACACACTATCACTCTTAGTGCTTTGCACTCTATTTTCTATTATATCCATTCTATGCTAGTTCATATAAAAGACAAAATGATGGTCATGAGGCACAAAATTGATTTCATGATCCATTGGCTGCACCTGCAGTTTGAAAAAGCACTTTCCCTCACTGTCCTGTCTGGCCGGGCTCCTGCTACATGTGAGTCCTGTGCCTGGAGCCTCATGGGTGGCCCCGATTCTCACCGCAGCCCTGCTGGCTTCACCCCGTTTTCCAGGAAGGAAGTGAAGGCTGGTGGGGGTGGTTAATAATGTACCCTGAGTCAAACAGCTAATAAGCAGTAGAATCAGAACTCAGGACTGTCTGACTTAAATACATATACAGTACATGTTTTTTTGAACTGAATGATCTCCAATATCCCACCCATTGTTTTCTACCCTACTCAAAAAGGATTCCCAAAAATCACAACAAGGGAGAATAAATAGAGAGCAAAGTCAAAAGATACTTCTCCCAGTGCTACAGTGGTGGACAGTGGTGGTTTTGAAAGGCTGAAACACTTGTGACCTTTGCTGAAAACCTTGAGGCACACTCAGCCCTAAAAGAAAATCAATTTAGGAAAAGGGGTTAATTCACTTACAGGTCATGGGCAAGCATCAGCAGTAGGTACTCAAAATTGTACCTTGCTAGACCTGAGAGCCCTTTCTCTTTACAGTGACTGCAGAGGTGGGAAGGTCTGTTGGCCTGGTGGCTTAAAAGTTACTTGTCTATAGTGCAGACAGCTTCCATCCCTCTTCCCCCAAAGTGAATAGGAAACAGAGTCCTTGTGTCTCCACATCCTCATTTAGGGAACCTATGAAGTTTGGAGCAGTCTCTGCAGAGGAGAATGGAGGCTTGTTTGTTTTTTGTGTTCCCGCTTTCGATGAGCCAGGCCTGCGTCATTCCCCGGCTCCAAGCTTGCCGTGAGCCTGGCTACAGCAGTGAGCTTCCACGGTGGTCCCGCTCTCCCAGGCTCATCCTGGTCGCCTTTGACCACTCCTTGAGGGATCAGACCGGGGAGAGAGGTGATCACAGCCAGGACCGACGTCGGAACAAGGGGTAAGGGAGTGGTGACCCAGATGGTGAGATGGTTAGGGGCCAGTCCCCCCCAGGGAATGTTCAGAAACAAATACTGTGTTCTTATGAATGTACTCCGCAATTTGTATAATTTCAGGGGTAAGCAAAAAAAAATGAAAGCACTTTCTAAATTTCCAAACAGAACAGGTCGCCGAAATGGACACTTCCCTTTGTGCTCACGACCTGAAATAGTTAAACATATTCCCCAAAGAGAGCAAAAAGATGAGATTATATTTAGGGAATAGCTTGCTTATCTGAAAGGATCTGGAAAAATGGATTTCAAAACTTTTTTGGATGGATTCTCTACATCTAAGGCCCCTTTCCTTTTGGCACCAAGAAAATGTTTTCAGTTGAAAAGTGATTCCATGCAAATTCATTATTTATGATTGTACCCCAAGGGTTGGCACAGATCAACAGCTATCATCTTTATCATGATTAAACAGATTCATTTTTTTACATTTAATAGACTTTTTAAAATCAAAGCAAAAGTGAGGTATTTTTTAAACCATCCACTCTGCTCCTTTGGTATTTCTGTTCCCTGGGTTATCTTTTGTAGGTGGAAAAGGTCAACCTGAACTGTCTCTTTTAGACTTCTTTATTCTTACCTGGTTTTCTTTCCTCTATTTTTTTTTTCCTTGTTGAGAACAGAACTCAGAGAAGAGGTGGGTATGCTGTTACTAGTAAAGAAATACAACTGGATTCTAGCCTAATGGAGTCAGCCTTTTGTTTCTGACACTGAAGTCTTCATTAAAGCCCGGGGAACTGCTCCCAGGAGCTTCTGACCTTTTTGTATCGAAAGAGGACTTTACAGGACTTAAATTCTTTTTCCTTTGTTGGCAAACAATTGTTCTTTTCTTCTGAATATGGATGATGATCGGTTCATTCAGAGGCTACAGGATTAAAAAAAAAAAAAGGAAAGCAAGATTTAAAGCTCCTTCAGGTGATTCTGTCATTCTTGGAACAGGGAGATGAGCTGCCCTTAATAAAGGTCCTCCGTTTAGAAATGAAAATGTAGCTGTTAGGACGCGCGGGACCGGCAACCACTCTGGAAGATATATTTTAGTCGAGGGCAGTTTTCTGGTTGGGGGCTGACATGATTAGGGTATGGTAAAGTGTTGTGCTTTATCTGCCTGGTTTGTAACCACTTGTGTGTTTTTTGTCTTGGACCAGGGTCATTTTAAGCTTCTGAAGGTTAGTGGGTAGGGTTTCTTTTTAGGATAATGAGAGGTTTGTCTTTCAGTAGCGTATACAAAAGGCCTAGTAAGACTGCAGTTCTGTCTTACAGTTGTGTTGAGGGATTATCAATTTACTACACTAAATGCTTTGATTCAGAGTGGCCATTTTTGGGTCACATGGCTGATATGAACTTGTGTTACGTTGGTAACAAAGGAAAACATTACTGAATATGGCACAAAGGATAAAAAAAAAATAGCAACTTTAAACTGATGAAAAACAGATTTGATGTTCAGGTTCCATTTAAAAGATGACACTGAACAAGAGCATTTGTTTTCCTAACTCTGCCATACCAGCTAACTCTTATTAAATGAGGTTTAATTGTTTACCTTCAGAAAAAAATATACTTAGGCTAATATATTTAGTATATATTATATGTTTACATGAAGGGTGTATGTCTGGCCATAAATCTCGACACTGAAATGTTCTGCCTGCAAACATTTTTACAACATTTATTTATAAGATTAGTTTATTAACTTCATTGCTTGGAGGTGGGTACTTTAAATAGTAGTATCTATCAGAAATGATAATTAATTTGACCCTTATCTGCTCCTGCAGTATATGTCTACTGTGAGCACTTTTATTACCTTTTGAAGATAATATAGTGGTTTCTTATTTGGCAAGTGGATGAAAGTAGAATGAATAGAAACCAAAATGAACACCATGCATAAAACACATTGGCATATTAAAACAGACATTGTTAACAAATTGCCTGCTGGTTTTAAAGAAAAATACAGCTTCAATCAGTTAATGTTCTAATAAACCATTCTCTTCATTCAAGTTTTGACTGAAATTGTACTCATTTTGAAACATATATTTGGCATGTCATAACAAAGAAAAATATTCTAATTTACTAAACTCTTTTCTTCTAATGACTGCTAAGGAAACGTGAGTAATCGCCTACTATATCCCTTTAGATTGACAGTAGAGTTTTAAGTGGTGACCCTTAATTGCAATGGGAAATGGTTAAACTTAACTTTTTCTCTTTATGATCGCGGTGACTCGCTGATAATGAGCAGAACCTCCCTAAGGCCTTGCAGATACCTGAGGTGTCTGCTTCAAGCTCAGCTTAAAGCAGCTTCCACTCTGTGTCAGAGGGAGCAACTCCTCTTTCTGCAAAGAATCCCACTTTAGTCCTCCAGTCTTTGGAGAGATTCATTCCTTTCAAGACCTTTTCCTAAAGAGAAAAAGGCGAGGGAGGTGACGAGAGAGACCCTTCCTGTTGATGAAATAGGTGATCGAATTTTAAATGTGTGCTCTCCCGTGCCTGTTCTCTTGAATCACCCAAACTATGACTCCCGAATCCGCGAATCCTGGGCCCTTTCATTCTTTAACAAAGGAAGGAAAGTCTTCACAAGGCAGTTTTTTGTAGATTAGCTTAGGTAACACCTCTGCAGAGTGTACTTTGAAAACCAGGTGGACACTTCATCCTAGACCTCTTACTGGATGTGAGTTTGCTTTATGAGAAGCCCCTGAAGGCAAACACATTTGGGTCCTGTACACCTTGACAGGCTTGTGGTTAGTAGAAGCCAAGTGACCACCTCCCCCTTTGGTCTTGAAGCTGATTCCTTAACCTGTTCTCTTTTCAGCCCTTTTACCTCCCCAAATACCAGTCCTCAAAGTTTCTCAGTTTGGGCCGCAGAGTGGATACTGCCCATGGTTTAGAGCCTTGATGGGAGGAGGATGGGTAGCAGCCCTCCTCCTTTCAGGAACCTTCAGGGAATCAGCTGGAGAAGGAGAAACGCCTAGCTTGTTGAACTCTTCTTAGAATTGATCATTACAAAGAGTAAGATAAAGTAGAATCTGAAGAATTTCTGAAGTAGAATGAGTGAAGACTTTCAAATCCCAAATACGATGATTGTTATCCCCCTGACAGGAACTCTTACCATTGCTTAGATGGTGGTTTAGTCTTTGATCCTAAACTCAGTAGTTTTAAGGGAGACTTTGAACTGGGGTCTTGGGGTCTTTCAGGAATCATTTTGAAACCTCATATGACCAGTGATTTTTCAGTGTTGTTGGGGCATGTGGGCCACTTAATCAACTTCGTAAAAATAAAGCATCCTTTTTAAAATGTCTTTTAATATTTGGATTTTGCCTTGAGGCAGGCATGTTTTTTGGTGGCACACTTACTGTCTTCTGCGTCCATTTCCCTCTCCCGTCTTAAGACTGAGAGCACAGGGAAAGAAGGTATGGGAGGCTCTCTGAGTGTTCTTCATGGCTAGAGAGAAGAAAAGTTTACCATCTTAATCTTCTCAGGCTTTTGAGAAACGAGGGGGAACGGTCCAGCCCCAAGGTCAGGTGAGCTTGAGGCGGGTGATTCCCTTGAGCCGTTCTTGGATGCCGGTGGAAGAGTCAAATCTTCTCTTGTTCCTACATCCGTGCATCTCATTGTTCTTCCACCTTCACTGAAAGTAGCCAGTTGAGCTCTTCCCTGCTACCCATATTCTTTTGGCCTGGGTTAGCAGAGCCTTCCAGAAAGAAAACATACATGGCCTACATACGCTTATGTACCAGGTTCTCTCCTGAAACACAGAAGGAGGCATATATTGCAAGCGTGATCTAATTATGGCTCCTCCTGAAGCACATGAATAGGAAGAGCTATTTAAATTAAAATAATTTATTATGATGCACGTCACATGGGTTTCAGGTTATCCTGGGTTTTAGGTTCTGTGAGGCATGTAATCCCAATGCACAGACAAGATAATGTGGGGATTAGCAGGTGCAAACCCAGAGCCATCTCTTCATGCATAGAGGCGCCACTGGGCCCATTCGTTTACATTCTCTTTGGACAAAAAACAGGGGGTCCCGTTCATACGTGGGGAGAGGTTCCCCATCCCAGAAGACTGTTCTACCAGTGGAGGAAACATCCTAGCTTCTTTGTCACTGCACATGTGATTTCCCAGTTTTGCTTTGAGTCACAAACGTCAACCAATCATACTATTGGTATGTTCCAGTGTCACACCAGGAGCGGTAATAAACTTACATAGCTCTCTTGTTGTCATGTTTCTTAAATAATTATATCTGTGTTTTTCCTGTTTAAGCAGGTACTGCTCAGAAAGTATTTTTAAAAACCAAATTTCCTTTCTCTTCAGTTTCTTCTTAAGACAACACACTTCAACAGTTTCTTTTGTTAGTGTTCAGGGGTCTGGAAGATATTTTGGGTCACACTTTGTATAATGGAAAATTAATAGAGACACTGTTTCATCAACAGGCATTTGCAACCCTGTTATTAATGATTATAGTGAATTTTGGTTTTATATTTTAATTCTGTTCTGGAATTTAGCATTGAAATAAAATGAAAAGAGGCTACAGTAATAACATCCACTATTTTGGAATATTTAGGAACCTGTTTTATTCACTGGAACAATGAGGAAAAATCTGGATCCCTTTAATGAGCATACGGATGAGGAACTGTGGAATGCCATAACAGAGGTAATTTATAAAATGTAATTATTTAACTTGTTACCATCAGTATGTGTGTATGTACCTGTAGAACATTGCAGGTAATTAATGGGAATGTATTGGATTAACTCATCTTGTTCACCATCCAGGAGAGCATGGATGACTTGGATACACACACACACACACACACAAGTATGTATTGATGATGATGAAAACCAAAGATAAAATGTCTCATGTTTTCATTGTAACTTTCTTCCTGGAATCCAAAGCAACTAGATACATTATCTTACTTGTCTTTAGCAAAGCACTAAACTGGAAGTTACATTTATGGGTTCAAATTTTAGTGGCCAGTTAGCCTACAACATTTCATTTTACTTTTCTTTTCTTAGGAAACATCCACTAAATGAAGACAATAATAGTTTTTCATCATACTAATAAAATGCTTTGAGGTTTTATAAGAAAGTGTTCATAAAAGTAAAACAATGTGTAGTAGTTACTCTTGGCAAACAGTAGCATTTAAATGCTACTGAGTAAATGGAAGTAACAGAACCCTGGAACTTTTTCTAAGTTTTTAAACTGATATAATCATTTCTAGAGGATTTTCTATTATTTGTGTAGTGTTTCCATTTGGACCACTTCTTTGAATTTCCTTGCCTTTGCATGGAAAGGACTTAGGGTGTTAGGATGCTGTTGGTTTGTATGTTTTGACACTAATTATTTTGTGCATTTGCCCTAATTCTGCAAATTGATTCTAAGCTCCTGGATGGCGGAAACCATATCAAACTTCTAAACCTTAGGCAGACTTCTAATCCCTCGTAGGACCTAGCTCCGTCTTTGGCTTTTAAAAAGCCAGCACTTTAATAACTAGGTTGATCTCTTCATTTTGGGACCATGTGGCTTAGTTCTTTAAAAACAGTTGCCCACATCCCAGTGACTGATTGCTCAGATTGTTGTTGTTTTGCATTAATGTGTTTGTCATTGAGTGTCACCCTTCCAGGGAACGCTGAGCTCTTCCAGTTTCTAGATGAGCTTTGTGAGCAGGCAGAGTTGGAGGCCCTACAGTTTCCTGCCAGTCATTCTGGTTTCTGAAGGCATGTCAGTGCCGAGTCTTTACACACCCACCCTGCTTTCCAGTAACCATAGGGATTTTATTTGCCTAAATTGGGCTAATTACTTCACCTTCTCTTTCCTACTTGAAAGCAGTTGATCTCGGATATCCTTTAAGTTGGGGAGTCTTTCTCGGGTGGGCACAGTTAGCCATCAAATCTAAAGAAAAATAGGACAACCATTGTTTGCTTTTGAACTCCGCTGACAAATTTGGTGGTGCAATTGTGACACGCCTTAATAAAACAGGAATTACTGGTAAATTATTTTTCTGTTTGTTTCAGAGCTTGAGATCTCTCCTCATAGATTCTCAGATAGTAAAATTACTCTAGAAACACACTGTTCCAGGACCCTGAAGAAATGTTAATGAGGAGACAAATCCTATAAAACTGTCTTAGAACTTTGATCATAACGTGTGTTTCATCTTATACTGCTTTCTTCTGCCAAAATTAAAATAAAAATTAGTAGCTTGTCAGAATTCTAAAAATGATGTGATGGAAGTGGTAATAGTAAGATCTACCTTTATTTTCAATGACATCAGGAACTTTTTTTTTTTTTTTAAGATTTTATTTATTTATTTGAGAGAGAGAGAATGAGAGACAGAGAGCATGAGAGGGAGGAGGGTCAGAGGGAGAAGCAGACTCCCCGCCGAGCAGGGAGCCCGATGCGGGACTCGATCCCGGGACTCCAGGATCATGACCTGAGCCGAAGGCAGTCGCTTAACCGACTGAGCCACCCAGGCGCCCCATCAGGAACTTTCTTAAATAGAAATAAACACGACTTTCACAAAGAGAAGTGAGTGGTTTTCATGTGTTGCTTCTGGAATTGACCTCATTGCCTAGTGATGCCTCTTAGAGTGAGAATTCATCCCATAGTTGTGTTTCTCTAGAAATTATTTTTTCATGATGTGTGTGTTTTTCCACAAAAGATTTAGTAGATTTTCTTAAAATATGGATATATCATTTTATTTACAGTATGATTCCAGCTCTTTTAGTCATTACGTAGATACGTGTACCTAATAAAGGCACCAAAACATAAACGTTGCTTATTTGGGGGATAACAACACAATAAGTGATTTTTATCCCCCCTCTCCCCTTTGGCTTTTCTGAATTCTCCAGATTTTCTCTGGTGTACTTTATTGCTTTTGTCTTCTGGATCGCATTCCTGGCAGATGAAGTACTACAAACTTTTCACAGTAGTTATGTGGGTTTCATGACCCTGTTCAGGGAGGTTGAGCTCATTCTGTAATAGGTCAGGGACCCTTCACCTCGAGTCCTTAGAACCTCCAGGCCTTTAGACTATGGACTAAGAAGCTTCCTTCCCTGAAATTGTACTCACGTTAGAATATATGTGCATTTATCTGGTGAGACACCATACAGAGGATTCAGTCGTAATGCCATTCGGATTCTTCTCAATTTATCGTCTTCAGTCTACCCACCATCTCCACAGCTTGCTTCTTCCCATGACGTCCAAATCTGAGTGCGTCATAACCAGGCCTGCTCTTCAGTAGATGGTAGGAGACCTGGTATCTTTGGCAGCTCCCTTTGGTCGACGAACCACCCTGGTCAGCCGCTTTACCAATGATGCCAAACTGGAAACAGGAACTCAAACTCATAGAGTTGGCTTGAGAGCCAGTAAGAGAGCACTACTGTTTTCTCCTCTTTCAGAACTTCAATTAAAAGTTGTTGGTTTTTTTTTTTAAGTCCTTTTGGTTGTGTTTCCTCCTCTCCTGGATGGGCTAGACGTTCAGAAGGGTGGCAGTCCTGTGCCTGTTGCCCATCTCATCTGGCCTCTTTTCTCATATATTGAAAAATAGCCACAAACCAAAGAAAGTTCATTAGAAATTAGTGGCAATTGGGGCACCTACAAAGCACTGGCAGTTTTTAAATATAAGTAATGACTAGAAATGAAGCAGTTTATTAGTCAAGGGGCTAAAAGATCATAACAGATCAAACTCAGCGGTATAATGCTCCTTTAAAAAGCCACGACAACAACAAACAGCTTTAATCCTCGGATATGCAATTAGGAGTAGGGTGCGTCATGTCATGTTAGAACTGTGGAGTGATCATCCAGTTACGTCCAACACTGACAGCATCTCAGTTAGAATACGGGTATTTCTCATCATATAGAGAACTCTGAGCATCAGCCGTGTGTGCGTGGGGGGTGTAATGCAACTCTTGCTTTCATGATAGGTTGCATTTCCGTTTCTCCGGAGGCCATGTATTTTGGTAAATGGGCTCCCCCTTCGCTTCATTTACTGTTGGCTTAGTTCTAGTAAGAGCTCTTGTCCACCTGTTGATTGCATTTCGCACTCTCTTCTCTCTCCAGCCTGCATCAGCCTTTCTTTTTGAAAAGTGAGAAAGCTGCGCGAAATGTGGAGATCCCGTGACATCTGTTAGCCTCCTGGGTGGGGCACTGGCACCCGGTAGATTCAGTCCGCGTAGCAGGTTACTCTCACAAGGTTTACGATGGTGCAAATGGGTGTCTTACGAATTCAGTGTAGTATTTTCAGTTTTGCTGAGGTTTATGATTTTCCTGAGGTTAAAAATAATCTGAAGTACTCTGTATGGACATATATAGTTTTGAATAGCATTATTTGACCCGTTTTCCTTTAATTTTTTTAAATGCTTTGTACACTTTAAAGTATGCTGTTGTGATATTTTGAAGCTACGTAGTTGTGAGGAATATATTTCTTTTACAATGACATTTAATAAGAAAATGGTATCGCGTATAAATTATATGGATTTATTTTCTGATTCTTATAGGAACAAATATGTCACAAAATAAGATGCACTTGTGGCTTCATTCATACATCCAACAAATACCCAATGAGAGCTTTTTTAGAGAGGCATTGTTGTACATTCTGGGACTCTCACAGTCATCAAAAGAGACCATACCCTCTCGGAGCTAAAATTCCCATGGAGAAGATGGAAAATACGCCAATGCGTATGTAATCAGGTCTCTGTACTGATGCATGCAAAGAAGAAAAATAAAACAACATGAAGGGAGTTTAACTGAACATGAAGCGAGTTTAACTGACCGCATTATGGATGGGCAAGATCTATCGATCTCTTTGTATCAAACACTATTGAAAACTCCGCAAACACTGACTCATTTTATATTCCAACAATGTTGTAGACACCTTTAAAATTATTACAGTCTTATTTATGGGTCAGGAAGCTAAGATAGAGAAAGTCCAGGAACTTCCCCAGTTGGCAGAGCCAGGCAGTACTCATGCCCAGGCTGTCTGGCTTCCGGGTCCCAAGTTTGTATTTAAAAATTTTCACATCACGGGCGCCTGGGTGGCTCAGTTGGTTAAGCGACTGCTTTCGGCTCAGGTCATGATCCTGGAGTCCCTGGATCAAGTCCCGCATAGGGCTCCCTGCTCGGCAGGGAGTCTGCTTCGCCCTCTGACCCTCCCCCCTCTCATGTGCGCTCTCTCTGTCATTCTCTCTCTCTCAAATAAATAAATAAAATCTTCAAAAAAATTTTTTTCAAATCACAAGAAAGTAGAAGCAATAGTGTGACCAACACACATGCACCCTTCATCTGGTTAGTATATGGCCACATTTGCTTCCTCTCTTCTATAGTCTCTGTTGTGCTGAACCTGCTGGAAAGTAAGTTGCAGAAATTTTCATTGTAAGTTACAATTCACCCATAGATACCTAAATATATATGGTATAAGAATAAGGACCTCTTCCTAACATAATCCTCATCTCACTCAAGACACGGAGTAGCACATTATGCTATTATCTCAAAGGTTTTCAGATTCCCTCGGTGTAACTCCTACTTACTGTCTTCTGCCTCTCTCGTCTTTTCTCTGTTCTAATACTTCATTATAGACGGAATGGGTGAAAACACTACAGAGGGCTTTTCCGTTTGTATCATTCTCATAATCAGCCCTGATTCGTAAATGAAGACAGAGTCTCAAAAACCAGTGTTCTCTGGAAAACACGTTTATTCGTCAGGCAGCTATGGGCAACCCAAAGGAGGATCAAAAAACCAGGCTAGTGAGCTGTCACCTGAGTCAGGGGCAAGCATGAGGTTATCTCTTCAACATCAGGATATCAGGCTTAAGAAAGACCCATTGGCTTAGACAAGTGTTACCAAAGTCAACTCAGAAGGAAGAGCTGATAAAAGCCTCGATCGGTTCCATCCTCTCGGGTGTAGATCTAAAAATTGGTTTCATAAGAAGAATCACCTGTGAGCCCTCCTCCTTGTGATGGAGGGGGTTGACTAAGCCGAATCTCCCATTTTGCAATTTTCAGTGCAAGGACTGGCCTTCACCATCCCGATCTTACATACCTTTCATGCGAGTGCTGAATACTAATACCATATCTAATGCTAACTCAGATTCCCGTTTCTGGGGATTGGACTTTGGTCTTAAGCACAATAATCACATTCACAGAAGTGCTTCAGCATTTAGGATGCTGTAAAAAACCTTGCTCACACACCCTTGGGTTTTGTCATTTTGACATTGCAGTTCCATGTCCCTGCTTGTTGGCCATCACCCATCGATCTCTCAGTCTCTTAAATCCAAGTGTATTTACTCTCTATTCTTTAACTCTCAAGGATAGTGTGAGTTTGGTTCTTGTAAAATTTCCCCAAAGACGTAGGCATGGAGCTGAGCTCTACCACTCAGCATGGTTTGGGATTATCTTTGGTGTTTAACAGTTTGTTTTTTGGAACTTATAATTTTATGAAGATAGACACTATTCTATCACTATTCTATCTAATATAAACACTATTAAACTGAGAGTCTGGGGGAAATAAGATGTGATGTTGTGCCCTGTTTTTGTGAGTTTTCATTCACTGCAAATCCTTTATGAGATTAAAGTAAATGTACTTGACTGTTCTAGCAGTATGGATTAAATCTGGGAAAGAGCCATCCCCAAAATAGGGTCCAGGCTTGCTAATTTATGAGGTGTGGTTTGCCATTGTTTGAATTTGTTTATTTATTTTTTTAACTTTAAAACCTTCCAAAATGGTAAAGTGCTCACAAGGTTATATCTTTAGAGAACCATGCTTCCTACAGTAATTAAATTTTTGTTTTCTCCCTTTAGTGTACTAACTCCCATACAAAATGTGTTCTGGGAAACTTGACTCAACCATACTGATCCTTTTAATGTTTTTAAATGTTTAGACTACACTGAGAGAAATAACTTCATTTTTTGAGAAATTTCCTTAATTAATCCCAAGGGAGGGGTCCCTGGTGGACATCACGGGGGACACAGATGATTTCTTATCACCAATTTTACCGAGGTATCATTTTACATAACAGAAAATTTCCTCACTATAGGTGTGATTCAGTGATTTTTGGTAAATTTGTAGTTAATCATCATAGCAATCCAGTTTTAGAACATTTCTGTCACCCCCCCCCAAATTCTCTCTTATCTATTTACAGTTAACCCTCTGCCCCCAGGCACCCACCGTTCTGCTTTTTGTCTTTATAAATTCCTTCAGTTACCTTTTATCTAAAAATTAAGAAGGAACGTTTTTAATTATTCCCTGTGTTACCTTGAGAATAGCTTTATTCAGCATAGTATATATCTCTTCATGCATGAACAGACAGTGCCTACTGATGGCAACTCAAGAGTCTCGACTCCCATTAAGCTTGTGCTCCTAAGTCAGAATCATTCTGTCCTGAGTTGCAGCAACTGTCTTTTTCAGTAAACGGTGTCCCCCCCCCCATCATGTGACTGGACACATAAGATGCGTGAGACGTCCTGAAGACTTCTGAGCTCTCGTGTCTAGTGGGCTTGTCTACATCAGGAGTAGTTCGTTTAGGAAGATGTCATTCTTTCTGCATCCACAGGTACAGCTTAAAGAAGCCATTGAAGATCTTCCTGGCAAATTGGACACCGAGTTAGCTGAATCAGGATCGAACTTCAGTGTTGGACAGAGACAGTTGGTGTGCCTCGCCAGGGCCATCCTCAGGAAAAACCGGATATTGATCATTGACGAAGCGACAGCAAATGTGGATCCAAGGTACAGAACTGAGGTCCATGAACCGTGGAATCCAAATTTTAAATGTGGTCATTGAGAAACATTTCATGATGCTGAGAAATGTTTCTAAGCGCTCTCTTTGCCCCAAAGACACCTCTTGATAATGTTAATTCTGGAAAACAGAGGAAGAAACCAAAATAAGTTATACAATGTTAATGGTATTAGTAGGCATCCTAACAGAGCTAGTTTCCTAAATTCAACACCTGAAAGTTTCAAGCAATTGGAGGGAAGGATATTTTATGTCATTATATGCAAAATAGGAAATTTCTAAATAGATTTTTTTATACTGAGTTTTTCAGCAACAAGATCATGTCCTTGATATCTAAAAACCTTATGAAAATGTCATATGATTATTTTAAGTCTTAAGTCTACTTTTCCCCTTCTACTAAACTAAATCCAACTCCTTTGGTTCTAGAACTGATGAAGTAATACAAAAAAAAATCCGTGAGAAATTTGCCCAGTGCACCGTGCTAACCATCGCACACAGGTTGAACACCATTATTGACAGTGACAAGATCATGGTAAGACCCTCACCTGTGGCATTCCAGGTGTTTCCATTAATGTTCAGTTCTTCAACTTCACCTTCCTTGTACAACCTGATAGAAACCTCCAATAAGTTTGTTTTCTGTTCCTTTTTCCTCTCATCCCTGCCAGTAACTCAAGTACTTAACTATACCTTCAGAATGTGAAATTATATAATAATTTCACATTTCCATATTAAAAGTTTTTTGAATTGTCCTTTTTCTGTATGATGGTCAGCCATGGAAATAATTCAAATCCAAGATCTGGCCTCCTCTGACAGCATGGCAAAACAGTCGTTTTCACCGTGTCACAGTTGTTTCAGTATTTTGGATTCTCTTAATCAAAAAATTAGCCTTTCGTTTAGGCTGCCAGTTGGTTGGTGGGTAAGTTGCAGAATTTCTCAGCTGTTGGGATGTTCACAAGATGTAGTGTCAGAAGGGAGTCTGAGAAGAGAGGCCCCAGTCAGAAACACAACGTATTTCAACAGGAAGGATTTCATGTAGGGGATTTAGCGTAGGAATTGGAGGGCTGGGAAAGTGGACAGGAAACACTGGGGTAATAATTTTAGGAAGCAGCTACTGAGCCCCAGGACAGATCTCCAGACCTAAGAACTCGGAGGAGAGACCCCAAAGACTCCTATGCGCAGATCTCCTAGGAGAACCACTGCCCACGTCTGTGAGGTGCACCAAGAGGCTAGTTCTCATTGTGTGTTCTTTTTTTTTTTTTTTTTTAAAGATTTTATTTATTTATTTGATACAGAGAGAGAGAGAGTGAGAAAGAGAGAGATCACAAGCACGGGGAGCTGCAGGCAGAGGGAGAGGGAGAAGCAGGCTCCCCGCAGAGCAAGGAGCTCGATGCGGGGCTTGATGCGGGGCTTGATCCCAGGACTCTGGAATCATGACCTGAGCTGAAGGCAGTGGCTTAACCAACTGAGCCACCCAGGCGCCCCCTCATTGTGTGTTCTAATGGAAGATGGGGGCTGGCGCCAGGTTCCTGTCCCCGGGCGATGGTGCGAGAGTGGCATAAGCCAGGGAGACCTTTTGCTCTGTGTCCCACCTTCAGGCCCCCCTAGTGCCCCCTGCTGGTGGAACCCAACAGAGCACCCACTGGTCAAAGCGTCTCCGACCCGGGATTTGCAGAAGCCCAGCCCCAGCATCTCACGTGAGAGTGTAGGAAGAAAGGTGGATCTGGGGCTGCGAGACTAGATGACCAACCAGCAAGCCTCTTACACAGTAGATCCGGCTACTGCACACATGGCAGGCCCCCAGCTTTGGTCTCTAGATAGCTGTCTGGTATCTTCTAGGTTTGACTGGCGTTTTCTTTCTTAGTAATTCAGCCTTTCCTTTCTTATGTTTCTTTCCTTTTTCCCTTCTTACCTCCCTTTCGTCTCTATTTTCTTCTCTTTTTTCTTCCGTCTCCTTTCCCTCTCTTGCTTGCTCAGTATCCAGGCTTCCTTATGTCCAGTGAAAAGGAGCTGTCTCTTTTGACTCTTTGGGGCAGTTTCTGGAATATTACCTCCCACCCTGCTTCATATGCATCATCAGATGGGATCATCAGGACGGGAGGGGCACTGAGAACATCCCAGACTCTCCACAGTGAAGCAGTGCCTTCAACCTCAGCACTCCCCAGACCTGGACGTGTATAGGAATGAGCTCTGACGAGGCGGATGACAGGAGTTGGGTATTCCCAACCAAAAGGATGCTTTGGCTTCAAGCAGTGTGGCCGGTCTGGACTAGAACATCACAGTAAGAAGCAGGCCACCCCGGTAGGGGTGTTCCATGAGGGCGGGACAGTGACTCTTGGATTCCAGAAACATTTAGCATCGAGCATCCTTATTCCTTCATTTTGTGTTCTTGAATGGTAACTGGAAAAATAACCTTTCATTTCTATCTGTTTCCTATCACTTTGTTCTCATCTCTCGGCATTGATGTCACAGATTGTCCCCAGAAGCGTCCTTCTTCCACAGTAAATGAGTGATGCCATGACGTTTCCCTGTTTGCCGTGCTTAGTCAGGCTTTGGGGGCGGCAGCAGGAAGCTGGCTTGGTCTTCAGCTCAGTTGGGGGCCCTTGCTCCTAAATGTACCATATAGATTTATTTTGGGGTTTTGGTGTGATGACAGTGATCGTGGCATATCATCTCATACTTAGAAATACTTAGAATACTGTGGCCTTGGAATGCATGATCCGTTAGGGAAACAGCAAAGGACAGAACTTGGCAGACCCGTCAGCTGGTTGTTCCTAAATCTTATGCACCAGCGTCTGACCCGCAGATGGGAACTTTTCTGTATCCCCTTAACCAGTAGGCTTCGTTGCTGTTATCAAAACATGTCCGTTTGTGGAATGCTCTCCTTACCAGTAGCTCCTGGTAAATTTCGAGAATCTCAGATTTTTCTCTCTTGGTCAGTGTCTTTGTCCAAATCCTTAATACAGTTTTGCAAAGCAATTTGCAGCCCCTCCCTTCCTTTCTAGCCTGGCCTCACTCTGCTCTCCCTCTTTCCTTAAAGAGGGAGTTCAGACTGTTCAGTCACCTTTCAGTTCGACTGGATGTTGGCAGCTTAGACTAAGGCGCCAGCAGTGGAAATGGTGAGATGGTTGGATTGGGGGCAGATAAAGGACGGTGTGCTGGTGGCTACTGAGCAAATGAGGAAGATTAAATTAGCTGTCATTATGACCACATCATGTGAGGGAAGGGGCCTGAGGTCCGGGGGAGTTGGGGAGACTGAGGGAGAAGTTGGTTTGGAGACGGGAAATGCAGGGTTCTCTTTAGAGCCTGTGACCTGTGCCTGGAAGGACCTCATTTTCTGTGGTGGACTCTGCATGTCTCCATGGGGCTGCCGCTCCCACCAGGAGAGGTGAACTCGGCCACTTGCTTACATCTTGGTCAGAGCTGGTTTGGGTTGCTGACTCCTTTGACAGGAATGGCAGGAATGGACCTCAGGGGACCCGGGTGGCCCGCATTCCCTAGCTTCATTGTTGGTGAATTGTCCTCTAGGCTCCATCCACTCCAGGTGGAAACCTTCTGTTTTATTCTAGAGCGTCTGATTCTCAGTTGGCTTTCAGTCCAGCAAAACACCGTAAGTCATGTTCTGTTCTTGAACCTTTGATTTTGGGAGCAATTCTTCTTTTCTTGCTGGCTTAGAAATACCCATTTCCTTTCCAAAAAGCAAGCGATGGTCTGTTCTGTTATTCTGAAAGCTTTAGGGGCGTAAAGACGCGTTGGTCAGCTGCAAGGCCTACTGCTCCGGAATGGGCTGGAGGGTGGCCGGCCTCGGGGAGTGGCTGGGGAAGTGACGGATGCTAATGAAAGGCATAACCAACAGCCCTGTCATCGTAAGGTCGTGTAATTGCACGCGCTCATGGTGTCATAATTACATTTCGTTGCACTGGTGAATACTTCTGCACAAAGACGTATGGATATGGTTTTGTTTACTGTAAGTAAATCAACAAAAGGCTTGTTGGGAAACAACTGTGACTTAATTAATAGCTTTGTTTATGTGTTGGCTCTCCAAAGGGATTTGCCCAGTTTGGGTTCATTAAGCGCCATTAATGTGTTAGGCTTAGAATTCTATTTTACAAAGATGTTCCCTCAGTTTTAACTTTATTAAACATGATGTAGTCATAATGACAGCTAATTTAATCTTCCTCATTTGCTCAGTTGCCACAAAACAGTGGAGCAAGACAGACAAATTAGAAATCCTCTTTCTCCTAATACTCACCACTATCTCTGCGTTAAAGACGGCTTCTTCCCTGTAGTTGGAGGATTAGCTGGTTACTTGGGACCTGTCTTCTCTTCAGCCAGTGGTACAGCTTTTTCCTCCCGTCCCCGCATCCCCTAAGTCCTGACAGCATCCCCAGACTCCCCCGCCGGCAGCTGGAGCAAAGCAGACATCCTCAGACCTGCCTCGCTGCCTGGGTTCAGCATTTTCACTGGCAGGAGTTAGGGGCTTCTGCAGAATAAAAGCCGGGGCTGAGAAGCCCAGAGTCTACCTCTTACAGGCCATGTTATGGTTTTATGGTCTTTATCTTTCTTCCTAAACTCCAACTTCTTCTGAGTAGAGTTTTTCCCAGAGAAATCAAACCCAGACACTGTTGTAACGTACCCACCTGGAAAAGCACAAAAGCACCTCAGAGCCACCTGGAGTTTTATTGAAATGCTATTTTTCACTTCCTGGAGCTTCGCTTCACTAAGCCTGCATACGTGGCCACAGTTAGAACATTTCGGAAGAGAACAGCTCCTTCAAAACACCAAGAGGTTTCATTCCGGTTTTCAGAGGGAAAAATAACCACTGTGACGGTTGAAAGCACAATCCGGGAGAAGAAATACTTGCAATAGCAGGAATTTGGGGGCAGTAGCTCCAGCGGTCACTGTGACCTAGCGTTCAGCTTCCCCAGGTGACAATGGTGGACCATTTCAAGACCTAAGAAAGGATTCTGAGTAATACTCCCCACAGTATCTTATCACAGAGAAAATCCCAGGCATCCATCTTACCAGAGAGGGACCCAAGTTCCAAGGCTGGATAACTGCCCCTCTGCCTCTTTGTCCCTGGGCCACCAAAAGCAGATGTCTGAAACTCCGACCTCCCCACTCTGCTTGCTGCTAAGTGGGCTCTCCCTCTGTTGCTTGTTGCCGTACTGACAGCTGTCCCAGGCGTCTCTCTGCTGTTGTCAGGTCTCTCGTCCACCCTGTCCTGTACCCCCTCCCGCCCCGCCTCTCCCTGCAGCCACCCCATATCACTGATGGCATTCGCCATTTAAAAATGGATTCGATTATTTTGCAATGGGTCCATTTAATTTTTATATCTAGGACAGCTACCTGGAATATCTGCAGATACATGGGCCTGATAAGCACGTCTTCACTGAGTTTATGTAACTGACTGGCTTGTCCAACATAATGTATTTTCCCTTAACCTGCTAGAGAGCGCGAGTGATTGGAGGCTGGCGTTCCTGGAGAGATGTTGGCGCCGTGGGGTTGCTCTCACACCAGCTGGAACGTGTGGTCGCGTTTGTCATTTAACTCGGGCTATAGGAGAGTTGGGGGCACCGCGGGAGATCACGGGAGCCGTTTCTTCCAGATAGAAGAGATGTTAACAATAAAAACTCAAAATTCTACCTGTTTTTCTGTACATAAAGAAAATCTGGAGTTGCTTTATGTTTACTTATTCTGAAAGATCTGGACTTTTTGCTCAAACCAGTAAAGGTAAAGGCAAAGTGGGTACAGTTCTGTGCCTGGACTTTTTTCAGTCTGCACCCCAAGGGGGCTCTGTAGCCGCTGGTGTGATCTCGGTGGCTCTGCACTCTTGTTTCTGCCAATGTCCCTCCTCTCTGACTGCACCTTCTCTCCTTTCTCTTCTCCGATACATGAGATAAATGAGTTTCAAGCCTCCGTCCTCAGCCCTGGTCTGTCTGTCCCTCAGGTGCCTCTCCCTCTTGCCCACTCAGCTACCTCAGGTATGTGGCCCTCTGAGTCTCTACCCCCGGTCTTGTCCTCCCTGGATCCCACCGCCCGATTCCCAGTGGCAGCCACACTCACTCCCCTTGAGTCCTTTCAACTGCACCACTGGGCAGTCACGCCATCATGCCCCAAATTCCGTTTCCTTTGTATTTAACTTGGAACCAGTGTGCACTCTGCACCTGCGTCTCATCATGTACGATGCCACGGCTGGGAGATGCAACAGCAGAACGGGAAACCATGGCATCCTGCCCTTAAGGAGTTGACGGGCTCATCTCTGGACCTCTTGGCTCATGTTCTCTGTGTCTGGAGTGGCCACTCTCCACCCCCCAGCCCCACTGCTGTATGTTCAAGCCTACCCATTCTTTCAGGCTCAGTTTGGTATGCTTTCTCCATCTTGAAGCTCGTCCTCAGAACCTGTGGCCAGAAGTCATGTCTTCTGCTGCTCAGATCCCCTTTGTTGTGCTTTTTTTTCTTGCCTTATAGACATTTGAGGACTTCTCTCTCTGTCAGTACAGACTCCAGAAAGTCAGGGGTTGTGACTTACATATCTTTTGCCTCCTGCACAGCATCTCTCATGATGGCGTGAGCACAGTTAAGTAGGCAATAAATGTTTGCTGAATAAGTTCAGGAATTAATGAAAGTTTACTTATTTTCCTCAAATGTGTTTTTGCCTTGTGTTACTTACGCTTAATTAATCCTAAAAGTTTAATAAAATTGGTTTTCTTTTTCTGCGAGTATCTACTAGGCACACAGTAAATAATATGAGCCCTGAGTATAATAAAAATGCAGTGGAAAGTGGACAGGGGGAAATGTTTACGTTTATAGGCATATTTTCTTAAATTATACAAAGTTAATATATGATACTATCCATATGGAAAGGTATCTTAGAAAATTGAATGTTAACAGTCTCATCTCCCGTATTTTGCTTCTGATCATAAATAATCAAAGTGTCTTTCTCTGGGAACTCACATGGAGAGGAAAGAATAGGGATTCAGCCCTGGGTTTGAATACCACCTCTGCTATCTACTTGATTCTGTAGCCTGAGCCAAATTACTTAACACATCTGCACCTCAGTCTTCATCTCTGGCTGTGAGTTTCTGGACGGAGTGTGTCTTGCTCATCTTTGAATTTCCTGTTCCTAGTATAGTGCTTTTGGTATTAGGTACCAGTATTTCCTGGATGGATAGATGGGAGAGTGGAAGGTAAGAAGGAAGGAATGATAAATGGATTGATGGATGGATGGATGGAAGGAAGGAAAGGAATTATGTACCTTGTCTACCTTGAGAATTAACAGTGATATCTATAAAGCATGTGGGAAACAATGAGTGTTCAATCCACAGCTATTTTTATTCCTTTTCAAATTCAAAAGACTGCTATTTTAGTTATGGGGTGATTTTTTTTTTTAATCTTAAGGTAGTCATTCTTTGTTACATTGCATTTATATTTAGTACTTACAAGACTCAAAGTATTTTGACCAAAATAATCTTTTGATCATTTATATTGTTAATCCTGTTGCTTTTTGGGGCGCCTGGGTGGCTCAGTTGGTTAAGCGACTGCCTTCGGCTCAGGTCATGATCCTGGAGTCCCGGGATCGAGTCCCACATCGGGCTCCTTGCTCGGCGGGGGGTCTGCTTCTCCCTCTGCCCTCTTCCCTCTCGTGCTGTCTCTCATTCTCTCTCTCTCAAATAAATAAATAAAATCTTTAAAAAAAAAATCCTGTTGCTTTTTGAAAGCAGTAATTTTTTTCTGGCTCTGCCTTTTCAGATATTGGTCAGTTCTGAGAACTAAGTCATCTCAGTGGTATTTGTGTGTTTTCAGACAGTATGAGAGAAGATGGAAAAATTTACTATTCACTCAAATGTGAATAAAGTAGGAAGCTGGACAAGGACAAAATATCAGTAATACTTTCATTCCATTAAAAATTAGGTGAAGTCTTTATAGTCGGAGAACTCATTTTCCACTAACTCTGAACTGGTGATTTTTTAAAAAGTTGTTGCTTTTGCAGAATATAAAGTTCTTCATTGTGTGAAGTAATTTGATTCACTTATTTACTTAGTCTTTAAGCATGAGAGAAACCTGTATTTTACAATTGCTTTTTTTTTTCTTCTTCTTCTTCAACATCAGGAGGAATGGTTATGCTCTATAATGCTATGCTTAAGTAAAATTACACATTCGGGGCATCTAAATTGGCATGCCAAATTATAGGACATTTTAATTATTATGTGGATGTGACAGATTCAATTATTCTTGAACTCCTTTGAGAAAGCTGCCCTTAGCAGTGATTCACAGTAGTAAACAAAAGATTAACAGGAAAATGCCCTTTATGAGACTTAATGTTTCCGATCAAATACCACGGGACGGAATTAACTGCAGTCCCTAGATGTGGACACACAGCCTGCGTCCTGCTTGGAGTTCCCCGCGTATCCCCTTAAGATAAATTTACTCTAAAGACCACCTAAATGAAGAACTAAGTACCACTTAAAGAACTGTTTTCCTAGGTACGTCATTTGGGCCAATTGTTTCAGCCTCTTTCTTCCCTCCTGAACCATTAACCAGAGCTACTAGTAAGTGGAAATGTAGAGTTAAGAGCCCCTTCCTCTCCCTTTCAATTTCCAATTAGTGGACATATTAAGGAGCAATAAAATGGCTGAAAGGCAGGCAGCCAAAGAAAGAGAGAAAAGGAAGCAGGGGAGATAATTGTGAAAACAGATATTCAGATCTTCTGCAATTGAGATTGGGTTGCCCCCGTGGACTGTGCAGGCCACGATCGCTGGAATTTGGAGCTCAGTTTCTTAATTACTTCTTTAGTCTTATCCAAAAAGAAAATTGGATTTCTAGAGATTTCTTCTGTGCAGAGCAATTATGCTAAAGCTGCTTAGGTAGCAGCTCTTTTAGCCAATCTTTCACTCCCAGAATAATAAGCTCCAACCAAAGCCAACTTCAAGATGCACCTTAATCTCGCCGACGGGGTTATTTTGTCCCCTCTTACCGGCTGACATATTCCAGGACCCTGAAGAAATTCCAGAAGCATTGACTTCTTTTTCAGATATTGCTCAGATTCTGTCAAGCCAGCTCGGCTATTAATTTGCTTTCGGGTCACTGCCATCTGGTCTGGATGACATCACCCTACTTTTTAGGTAAACCGACTTTGATTTTCTTAAATCAAGAAATTTCCCAAGTCTGGATGTATGTATAAATAGCCCTCAAAGCTTGGAGTCTGAGAGCTAAAAGCACTAACTAATAACAACCCAAAATGCCTTTGCAGAATATAAAATGCCACAGGACTGCTGAGTGCCCATAATCATAGTCTAAAACTTTCATTTTCTTCCTTTCCTATAACATTATAATAATAAAAGGTCGGGCTAGGCCTTTGTCTGCCTAGTAAAACAGGGTAATCAAACCATTTAAACACCAGCCAGGCCTACCACCCAAATGGATTCTCTCTATTCTCCTTCTCCTGCCCCTTTCCGAAATATTATCTGAGTTATAATATGTTACTGCAAAACATTGTGTGCTAATGGGTTTCTTTCTGCTGATCAACAGGTTTTGGATTCAGGAAGACTGAAAGAATATGATGAACCCTATGTTTTGCTGCAGAACGAAGAGAGCCTGTTTTACAAGATGGTGCAGCAACTGGGCAAGGCAGAAGCTGCTGCCCTCACCGAAACAGCAAAACAGGTGAGCCCGCCACAGGGACTGGTAATTAAAGTTCATCTCGGCCATTCACTCCTCACAATCTGGCACCGAGGGTGCTCTAACAAGCACCCTGTGCCCTTTTCAATTATAAGCCTTCAGAGACAACGCTTCATGACTGGGTCTTAACAACACGTCCCAGGTTGAAGTCAGGTCTGCTGAGAATCGGCAGACTCGGTGGGGCGGGGGAGCCACAGGTGTGCATGCTTACCCGTGCCGGCACGTGGGGAGGCTCTGCGCACGGTGGCTTGCTCAGGTGTGTGGGCACCTGTGCCTCATTGCAGAGAGAGCCCAGATTCTAAAGAGATTGCCCACGTTCGGTTCTGTGGGTACAGATTCTCCTGTGGCACAGGAGGTTCGCATTTTGCGGACCCGTTACATTTTATTCTAATGGGTGCTCACCTTTGAGATGCAGATGTGGTCAGGGCACATCCCGCTCCAGGAAATTTTGAAGAGTTTGGGAAAACAGACTGTGGGATATTTTCTGTCTGGTCTAGAAAGATCCAGCAGGGGAATGTGTAGGTTGCTTTTCTGTTTCATAATTTGTCAAGAAAACTACATGATACTGACCCTTCTTCCTGCCCAGGTTTCTCCCTGATTCTTGGTTGTTTGGAATTAGGCCTAGTTAGCACCTTGTGCTTCCTCTGCCTTCTAGATGATGAAATCGCCATTGGGACGATCAAGAATCTATACTATCTCAATGCTATAGTCTGAGTGGTGCTTGAAGGTTTACAAAGCATTTTCACAGAGATGATGTGTGTGAAAGTACCAAGCACCGTATATGGTGAGAAAAAGGTGCTCGGTGAATAACATTCGGATTATCTGGTATCTTTCCAATAACAGTAATGGAGTATCTCATCGTACAGGTGTGATGTGAGAACTGAGGGCTGCTTTCAGGGACTTAAGCTAATGTCCGGCATCACCTGTAACTCTTTCTGATACAAGGTGGGAGTTAGATTGATGGAAGGATGGAGGGAAGAAAGGAAACTCACGTGTTCTTGCCGTTTGAGATGCATGGCTGGGGTGGAATGGCGCCAACAGTCTTTTGAGGCTCCTCATCAGAACTCTTTATCTCTGGGCATTATAATTACGGGTACGTTTTTCTTTTCATCCTCTTTTTGCATTTCCCAGATTTTCACTCTAAGAAAAAATTATTGTGTAATATCTTAAGTATCTGGAGGAGATCTGTCCTAGTATCTAACGGTACTTGTGTATGAGAGATTAGAAACACAGCCTGAATTCTCTTCTGTCCCTGCTTCTCATCTCATCCCTCCTTAGAAATGAAGAGCTGTACTTCCATTGTTCGTAGGGGATTTCTTTGAATTCTGCTTCTGTCCTCAAAAGCTGTTCAGTAAATGTGTATATGTGTGCACAGTATTATGCTGGGAACTCACACGTCAGATATGTTCCTTAGTCATCCCCAGTATAACGCCAAGAGTTGAGAAGAGCAGAGATACTCCGTAAATATGCTGAGCCATTTGGAGGAGCAGGATGGGGCTTGGACATCATGTGCCATGCCCTACGCTGTGGTAGAGCTTCTCTTGTCTTGGTGCTGGTTTAAGAGGCTGAGACTTTGAGAGGGGAAGGAAATTGCTCAGAGTCACATAGCTGGCCGAATAATTGGCAGATTCAGATTCAAACCGAGGGTCAGGGACGAGGAAATCTGCATCCTGTACATACAATGTAAAGACTTACATTGTATGTGAACATAGAGAAGGTACACTTGGAGCCCTGTGTTGCTTTCGTGTCTGAAATTCCGAGTGCTTTCATCTGCTCAATGTCTCCCAGTCAGTCCCTGGGGATCCCCTGTATCATCTCATAAAACAGCCAGGAATCTCATAAACCTCTTTGTTCTTTGACCTCAGGCATTTCACATCAAACAGATGGGTCCCCACCTACGTGTCAAAACCTCCATTTTAAGAATGTGTTATTGTATATTATCAAGACGTTGAGTAATGAGAAATAAATCACAGATAGTTCCAGATAACATAAGATAGTATATAGTTCAACACCCTCATTTTACGAATGAGGGAACTAAGGCCCCTTAGAAGGAAGGTGGCCCTAACTTACGTTAACTCTAGTTTGCAGCAGACGCAGAATTAGAAATCTGTTCTTTTAACATGTTTTGATGCAAGTGTAAGGTACATACAGAAATGTTCATAGGTCACAGAGTTAGAAATCTTGTGGTTCCTGGTCCATTAATCTTGCACCTCAGTTAACAATATTAATGGTGTTACATTTGGGTAGATCTTTGTGTGTGTAACTTGCTCTATTATATTTTTTAAATTTAAATTCAATTAACATATAGTGTATCACCCACTTTCCCCATCCCCCCATCCCCCTCCCCTCCAGCAAAGCTCAGTTTCTTTCCTGTGGTTAAGAGTCTCCCTCTCTGATTTTGTCTTGTTTTATTTTTCCCTCCCTTCCCCTATGATGTTCTGTTTTGTGTCTTAAATTCCACGTATGAGTGAGATCATATGATAATTGTCTTTCTCTGATTGACTTATTTCACATAGCATAATACCCTCTAGTTCCATCCATGTCGTTGCAAATGGCAAGATTTCTTTTTTTTTTTTTGATGGCTGAGTAATAGTCCATTGTGTGTGTGTGTGTGTGTGTGTGTGTACACCACATCTTCTTTATTCATCAGTCGATGGACATCTGGGCTCTTTCACAGTTTGGCTATTGTGGAAATTGCTGCTATAAACATCGGGGTGTGGGTGCCCCTTGGGATCACTACATTTGTATCTTTGGGGTATTGCTGGGTCGTAGGGTAGCTCTATTTTCACCTTTGGGGAACCTCCATACTGTTTTCCAGAGTGGCTGTACCAGCTTGCATTCCCATATTTGGGTCGTTCTTTATCATTTATCTTACACAGTTCTCACGTGTATGATTTCACTTAATCCTCATGGCCGTTCTTTCTTATCCCAGTTCATGGATGAGGAGAGTGGATCAAGGACTCACCTAAGGTCACAGAGCTGGTCAGTGGAGAGCAGAAGGCGAATTGCCGGCTGAGGCTGAGAGCTGCCCCAGTCCATGTGTTAAGTTTCAAAACCCTGCTCCTTATCTTAATCTTATGAGGTGTCCAAGGTGAGGCCAGGTTCTCATAATGGCATAACATCCCTGTGGGATTTCAATCCTGCCGCTGGCTCAGGTCCCCTCTCTGCAAAGACGTAAGGAAAAACATGCCCCAGTTCTCACCCCAGTTGAGTATCTTCTTGACATTACTTCTGCATACGCTTGGTCCTCTTAGAACAGGCTGTCAGATTGTCAGCTTTTTAAATGTGTGAGCATCAAATATCAATGCATCACTGAGAATGGTAACAGTAGGAAGATTAGCGTTAAGTCAACAAGCTTTCCACTCCTAAGAGACTGGAATTCATTCCTTTGGAAAGAAAACCCAGCATCTAGGAAAATGTACTTCCAAGTCATGTTTTCTTGACCACGTGGTTGTTTTTTTCTGAAAATTTTGGTGTAGGCAAGCTTAATCACTCTCTGACCCTCATAGATGATCCATGAAATAGTAGAGAAAGTACTTTTTAGGTTCATAAAGCTGAAATGTGCATTAGGTGTCTTAAAGCAACAGAAATGTATTTCTCACAGTTCTGGAAGCTGGAATTTTGACATCAAGGTGTCGGTGGGGTTGGTCTCCTCTGAAACATCTCTCGTTGGCTTGTAGATAGGCCATGGTCTTCCCTCTGTGTGTGCCTGTGTCCTAATCACCCCTCATATGGGTCAGAATAGATTAGGATCCACCCATGTGACCTCATTTTAACTTAACTGACCCTATCTCCACATACAGTCACATTCTGAGGTATTGAGGGGTTAGGACTTCAACATACACCTTTTGAGGGGACACAGTTCGGCCCATAACCAAGGGTGAATGCCTGTCATTCATTCTCTTCCATAATGAAGCAGACCTAATTGAGGTTGTTTGGAGTTCCTTTGTTCCCAGTGTGTAACAGGTGCCATTTTATCTATTCGTGAAATCACCAGATACAGCCCCAAAGTTAGGAAATCCTGATCTCCTACGCCCTATGAGCCTGGGCCAGTTGGAGTAGGTGGAAGGAGCGCTTAGCAGTCCTATGGTCCTTTATGTGTCCTGAGGTCTCTGCACCTCGGGGTCCTTATTTGTCCTGCTGGGGTTATAGCATGGCCCCTCTTCACTGCGCTCTTACTACAAGGATCAGATGAGATGGTGTATATACTCACCTGCTTTGAAGAATACAGATCATTTTAAAAATAGAAGAGTTTTATCTCTCAACAGTCAGAGGGGGATTGGTTTCTTAAAGACTGTCGATGGAACCCTTACCTCCCTATGATAACAAAAGAAGTACCCAAAGTTCTTCTAGGTAGCTTTAGAGACTCTTCGATGATTAAAATTTATTTATTTTTATTTTATTTTATTTTTTTAAGATTTATTTATTTGAGAGAGCGAGAATGAGAGAGAGAGTACATGAGAGGGGGGAGGGTTAGAGGGAGAAGCAGGCTCCTCGCCGAGCAGGGAGCCCTATGCGGGACTCGATCCAGGGACTCCAGGATCATGACCTGAGCCGAAGGCAGTCGCTTAACCGACTGAGCCACCCCGGCGCCCAAAATTTATTTTCAATAAGTTTTTTTTTCAACAGATGATACAGGCTAATGCTACAAAATTCACAAACTTCGCTGTTTTTTAAAATAGTTGTTCTAGTTTATAAATAAAACGTAAGTCATCCGCCCACTCCTGTCGTGACTCGGCTCCTCCCTCAGGATGGAGCCCCGGCACCCCTTATGACCGTTCTGCTGATCCAGTCCGTGTGTGAGCACGAGCTTGTGCTACACAGCCTTTCTGTGTTTTAAGTACCGGTGACAGCCATGTTTTGCTTTTTTCACTTACTATCTCAGATTATATCAATGCATATAGTTATCTCATTCTTTTTATTTTTTAAAAGATTTTATTTATTTATTTGACAGAGAGCTAGAGAACACAGGTAGGTAGAGCGGCAGGCAGAGGGGGAGGGAGAAGCAGGCTGTCCGCTGAGCTGGGAGCCCAACGTGGGGCTCAATCCCAGGACCCTGGGGTCATGACCTGAGCCGAAAGCAGCCCCTTAACCCACTGAGCCACCCAGGCGCCCCATCTCATTCTTTTTAAAGGCTGCGTACTATTTATGCTTTCTCCACTCCCTTTGCCCCATTTTTCCTTCTAATTACATTGTTTTCTGTTTTATTCCCCCAGAGGATGCGCTCTCAGATTTACTTCACTGATTCTTGTATTCTGTGTTACGATTTATCAATTTCTGCTTGTATATCCATTAATTCCTTCCTTCTATGGTTTATTTTATTGTGGCTTCTTGACTGCATTTGTTTTCCTTCTTTCTTCATTAATACATATATTTTAAGGCGGTGAACTTTTCTCTGAATACTGTTCTAGCTGTATGCGATAGGTCCTGATATATAGTGCTTTTGCCATAGTTAAGTTTTATATATAAATCTACAATTTGGGTTTTAATTTTCTCTTTGGTCCAAGAATTATTTGAGAAAGAGGTCTTTAAAACTTCCTGGTGATGGGGGTTTGTTTTTTCTGTTTTCTATTTTACTCCTCAATGTTGATTTTCATTGCCTTGTGATCACAAAGTTGTCTGTGCTGTTTCCACCCAAAACCAGTGTTTAGTAATAACTTTTTTTGTGTTCTAGTGTTTAGGCAATTTCGGTGAATGTTCTTTGGACGTGTAAAAAGATGGACTGTTGTCTGTTTAAGGTATAGCATTTAATAACTTTTAATTAGATTCACTTTGTTAATTGTATTATTTAGGTCTTCTCTATCCTTATTTGGTCCATTTGATGAGATTTAGGGAGGCCACATTATGTTAGTCTCATATTGTAAAAAGATTTTCACTTTCTAGTTCTTGTCATTTTTTGGTAATTACCAAAATTTTTTGGTAATTTTGATGCTATGGTATTTTAGTCCACAGATATTCATGACTTGGGTTTTTGCTATGAATTATATTTTCTACTATTTTAAAGTGCTCTTTTTTCTTAGATTCATATAATGCACCTGGCCCTGAATGCAAGCTGGTTCAAAATTGCAGTTGAGTCCCTTGCTTTTCACTTTGTTTTCATTTGCCTGGTATGTCTTTGTCTTTTAGTATCAGATTATAAATATATCTCCTGCAAATGGCATGTGGTTCAGTTTAGCTCTGAGATTTAATCTTAGTCCTCCCCCCTCCTTTTTAACAGATGAATTTAGGCCATTTACGTTTGTTGAGATTATAGGTATATTTTATCTTATGTTATGCTTTCAGCTTTTAGTGTTCTTTTTTTAAACTTTTTAATTAGGATGTATTTCTTTTTTAGTTTTTGTTTTTTGTTTAATTTTTGAGTGATCTCCACCCAACATGGGGCTGGAATGCATGGCCCTGAGATCAAGAGTTGCACACTCTATACTGATGGAGCCAGCCAAGGCACCTCTATTTTTTTTTTCTTTGCTCATTGTTTTATGTATGTACTTTTCACTTCTTCTAGGAACACTTTATTATTACTGATTCCCCATTGTAAACAATGACAACATCTCTTCCCTCTCTGTGCTCCCACCAGATTTTAGTTGTTTAAATAGCTTTCCTTCTACTATTTACCTTCCAATCTTTAAAAATACTTAAACCCCTGTTATTTTACTTACTTACTTGTTTTAAATACTACTTTCTCCATCTCTTAGTTGGCTAAAATCTGTCCTCTAGCACATTGTCTTTCAGACTTTGGGCTGTGATCCATTCATGGGGCTGTGAAATCTATTTAGTCAGTCGTGACCAGCGTGTCTTAAGATAGGAGACACAAGAGAATGGAATGGGAAAAAAAAGAACAGTGTATCTTTCATAGTAATAGTAAATATTTCTTGGAAGTCCTTTCAATAGAGATGTCGATCTCTACGGAGTTTCAGTGTAATATGAAAAGTACTTACTATTGTGGGTGACAGTAAAAATAAAAGGTTGGAAAACAGGGCTCTGTACCATCTTAAAGGAGGGTTCATTGGAGTTAGAATCCCTGACTTTACCACATGTATGAAGGATTTGCTGCATCTCTAATTTTAATGTTCTGGTTATAAAATTCTTGGGTCACACTTTCTTTCACTTAGTACGCTGTAAACTTTGCCCTGACATTGTTTATTCATATGGAGAAGTCCAAGGCCAAGTTAGAAGTAACTCGATCTTCTTTCCTGGATGCCTGAAGGACTCTTTCTTTATTTTGAAGGCACTTAGTTTTTCCTAGGGTATTCTGTACTCTTCTGGTCCCTAGCTTTAAGTCTTTTATTTCTGGAGGTTACCTGAACTATAGCTTTGAAGTTTTTTGTTTTTGTTTTTGGTTGGTTGGTTGGTTTTTGATTGGAGTCTCCTCTTTTCAAATATCTGTCATGTATCTGTTATCTGTCCTTCGTGTTATAAAGCTGTTTTCTCCTTGATCCTTTTAATTCTTTATAAATTTCTAATTATGCTTGTTTTCTCAATCCTGGCCTCCATATCTCATCCTGTTTTTTCCAGCAGTGGCTAAGTCACTTTGTGCTGCATCCATACACCTGTCATTTCCGTGATGCTTTCGTAGTCTCCTTCACTTCACTTTTGGCCCCAGTCAACTCCTGGTTCCTCATTTTGTGTCGCTGTGCCATATTTCCAAACTCACGGATTTCTGTTGTCCACAGGTTGATTGTTCTACATTTTCTTTGAATGTATTGCATTATATATTTTTTATAATATTCATCTCTTTGGTGAGTATTTTTTTGCCATATGTTTATCTTGTTCCTTTTCCTCACTTTTTTTGGTGTATTTTACAGATTGTGTACTACTTTATTGTTGTTGTTGTTGTTATTCCTACTACTCACCTCTGAATTGAGTTTTTCCTGGACCATATGTTTAGGGTAGCGGTGGCTTGGGCATTATTTCAGGCTAAAGGGAATTCTCTCCTTAACATAGAAGCTCCTTATGACCCAGATAGAGAATGTGTGTGTGTGTGTGTGTGTGTGTGTGTGTGTGTGTGTGTAAGCAAGAGAGAGAAATTGAAAATGCATGTTCATTTAGACTGTCATCCTCCCTAGCCTGCAGAGATGGGCGGTTACTTGCATTTCAGTTTTTCTCTTCTCCGAGGGCCTCCTCAATGTGTGTGTGCTTCAGGCAGAGATGGTGATTCTGGTCAGTTCCTCATTGACACGCCTTAGAATCTGCCAGTTAGTTGGACACCTGTACTCTCCCCTGATTGCTGAGATCTCCCATAGCTATCTCTGCTCTGGCTTACTCCAGCCCCAATGGATCCAGTTGCATATGGCAGCCCATGTGGATAGCTTGCCATTTGGGATTTCCGAGGACTCCAGATCTCCAGAAGCCGATGGGCTTCTTTTGCATCTCGCAGCACCCTTGCTGCCTGGGGTGATTTCTGAGAGGATAAGGGGAGGGGAAGTCCATTTCCATTATCGTAAAAGCAGAGGTCTTCTTGGACTCTCTAGTACTCTTTAACCTTGCCGACACACCTGCCATTGTGTACACCAGAGTCAGACCTGCTATAGAGACGAGTTGGAGAGTTCCTGGAACGGAGCTAGGCCCATGCAGTGTAGTGAGAATGATCGGACAGGGTCTGGAGCCAGAATTCAACATATTGAACCAATGCCTTCTGAAGGCAATGTCAATAAAAGCTCCGTTCCTGGCCTTCATCCACGCATGGGCAGCTTTAATAAAAGCTCTGTTGCTTTTAGTGAGATTTGATTCTGTGATGGTTGCTTTATTGACATGCTAGAGTCACATACTCAGCTTGGTTTCAGCCTACATGAGAGGGACTGTAATGAACCAAACCCAAGAGAAGGAGAGGGAAAGGGACAAGAAACCCAATACTCACTGGTCTTACCGTCCTCTTGTCCTGATCTCGAACTTTTATGGCATCGTTTCCTTGGTTCTTCACAACTGTTTTGAGCTGGCATTACTATTGTCCCTTTTGACAAATGGAGAAACTGAGGCAGAAGAAACTACGTAATGGGGCAGCCAGCAGTCAGTGAGCGGCAGCTCTGCAACTTGGGTCCTCTTTTCCTGCGTCCCCGGTGACCATGTTCCCTGAATTGGTGGTGTCTCAGCTCCAGCCTGGGCGTTCTGTAAAGATAAAGTCAGAAGAGCCCCAGCGGGGCCTCCCCGCTGTTTAGTTTTCCTCACTCAAGTGGGGTGATGCTGCTCCTTTCCACGGGCCAGGGGGCACCTTCTCAGAGCAGCCTCATAATCACACCCGCCACTTGCCGGGGCATGTCTTTCATCCGCAGTTTGTAGCCGGTCATTAGTCCCCGTGAGGTAAGTCACTGTCTCACTTTGCAGGTGAGGAAGCCCGGACGGAGAGGGGTTGAGCAATTTTTTTCCAGGGTCAGCAGTGAGGCCCGGGGAAAGAGAGTGGCCGTGGGCCTCCCCATCCTGGGCTCAGCCTGCCGCCCGGGCACCCTTCACCCAGCTGCCTTCATTCATAACCCGCGGCGGGCAGAGGATGTTTCCCTCTCACTTCTCATATTGGAGTGTATTCCCAAACACGCCAACACAGGAGGAAATGAAGGGTCCATTCAGGGATTTAATAACACACGGAAGCTTGCTTTCAGTATTTAGTTTCAAGTTTTTCAGACCACGAAGCTAAGACCATTTCAATGAAGCATTGATAATAAGGACATTTTCTCTGTAAAAAATTACATTGAGCGGGTCATGGGGAAAGACATTGATCGGCTTATTCGGGAGAGGACTATCAAACAGTAGAAAATAAAGATGTATTTTTATCTTATTGGCTGATTTTAGTTTCAACAAGAAGTAGCTATTTTTGAGGACATAAATATATAACCATACAAAATATGGCCAGCTTTAAATTTACAAAAAAAATAATTTAAAAATTACCCCCCCAAAGGTATTGTTTTTAAATACTTGCATTATAATGGAAAAAGCCTCAGATGTCACCCAGTGCGGTCCAAACATTCTTGGAGAAGTCCTTATTTTTCTCCTTAGGTGACATTTTAATATATAATATTTCAAATGTAATGTTATTTTTGGAGTAGCAAGTATGCAAGCGACAAGAGAAAAAGTACACTTAATCTACAGGTAGGTGTCCCAGCAATTTTCTTTTTTGTATGTGCAGCCCATTATCCCCCATGATAACTTTGTTGACAGCACCCACAAATATATTCGGAGCCAGGTTTTGTAAGATAGATCCAGAATCGTATGACTAAGAGACCCAGCTCATGACACGTGTCAACCTTCAGATAGATGGTACATTTTCTGTTTTAAAGACTCAAACAAAACTTTTCACATTCTTCTTTGGGGGAAAAAAAATTACATTTGAAGTCCTTTTTCACCCAAACACATTTTGAGATAAGAGCTCACAAGTCTTGACATTATTTCATTTTGTTATGCGCATCTGTCAAGGAACTGAGATAGGATACAGCTACTAAAAACCAATGATTGTGGAACAGAGAAACTTGACAGCATTTCATTCCCTTTATGTTCTGATTATACATTTATCAGAAAACCTGTATCTCTTCTAGTTCAGCTAGAAATTGGTAGAATTCAAGAACTCAAAGGCTTGGCAAAGAACTGTCCTATTATTTGGTATCATCTTACATTTTAGAGAAGTTGCTTGGTTGAGTCATTGTTAAAGCTTTTGCTTCTCTTTTCATTATTGTGGCCCACTATCCACAGATCCCATTTATATAGGCCCTGTAACTGCTTTGCCGCACAAATTAAACGCTGGGATATTTCATACGTATACGCCAGCGTTTCAATGCTTGTCCATCAGAGTTTATAAAATATAGGGATTACAACCTGATATTAACATCCAAATCTATTGTGCTCATTTTATGTGTGAAAATGAGAAACCCTCGTACAGACGCTAGAATCCCCGGCCTCTTTGTCACCCTGTTTTTAATTTATCTCCAGGTTTTGAGTCAGTAAAATGATTTTGCTTTATCAATTTAATGTAGTGATAAAACATATCTGTGAATCAGAATGATCAGAAGCAAAGTGCAGCTACAGGTTGTTTGGCATTAAGCCCAGCCCCGCTGAGGGGTGTAATAGGGCTGCTTCCTTCACAGAAGGGAACACCCCCGTTGTTTTAATCATACCTCCACTAGCAATGTGCTGCCCTTCACATGAAGACATGGACGTAGACATGCATCGCCTGGGCGAGGTGGACTTGAAAACTTTTAAATATGTTCTTTTTATACCTCTTTTTCTTCTTCTTTTTTTTTTTTTTTTAACAGATATACTTCAAAAGGAATTATCCAGATATTACTCACAGTGACCATGTGGTTATGAATGCTTCCAACGGACAGCCCTCAGCCTTTACTATTTTTGAGACAGCGCTGTGATCCTACCACAACATCAAGTCTATTCCAAAGACATTTTTCTAAAATAGTTTTTGTACTGTGTAACTATATATTGTACTTTTTTTTTACACTAGCACAAAATATTTTACACATACAAGATGTTTGGATTTTTTCCTCCAACTTCACTCAGTGATTTCAAGCTCTAGCCGAATGATGTAATATTTTTTATTTATATGTTATAGTATTTTGTTTTCCTTATCCAAATCCCAGGTGCAGGACACCAGTAAAAGCTGTTAACCAGGTTTGGTGCCTTAAAGAGATGTCAGAGCCAAACCTCATTTTGTTAGGTTTAAGACAAAGTTGTCACAGACCTTTTTTTTTTTCTTTTTTTTTTTTACAGCCCTCACAAATTACATATTACTTTCCAGTGATATCAGGGATTCTGTTTACTTGAAGTGTGTGAAGTTGCCATTTTGTCTGGCCACTTCCTTAACATAACGAGGATCCATTATTTCTTCCCAAAGACCTCTGGTTGAAATCGTACAGATACAACTAATAGGAAAAACCAAAAATACACTTTAAGTGACATTATAGTGACCAAAAAAAGGATATATGCTTAGCATACAGGAGGGCAGTATTTAATTACATGTTCTGAAAGACAAGGAAGACAAAATAATGCTTTCTCAACACTGGAGCCCGCGTGGGTGATTTGATCATGAAGGGCACAGGTGTGATCATCGGTCATCTAGATGTGCACAACTCCAGCATGAGGACCATCGCAGTCTGAGGCCTCAGCATGGTGACATTTTCAGAAAAGGCCCAGCCACTTAATTCCGGACCATGGAGCAGTAGTCTTACTTGGATTTCTGTTCTGCCAGCTAACCAGCTGTTGACTGTAATAAGCCTTTTTGGTTTAGCCTTTCTTGAAACCCCTTCTACACTGCACGTGTAGGTTCTCCTGACTTGGTGAGAAAAACCAAAGCTCTTTGCCAACAATGGCGCACCCAGGGGGCTCCCTTTTATGAACCTGCCCAGGTTATTTTCCTTCTGACCACTAATAGCACTTTGTTTGGGTCTTTCTGATGAGTGAATCAGCAAACCAGTGTACTCCCAAGGCCTGCTGCGCTTTATTTGAACCGTGGGTCTTTAGTTTTTCTGGATGGTGGCTATGGTATGTTAGTTCAAATTGCTAAAGGTTTTTAGGTTGTGGTTTTAAGTGGACTCTCGTGACCTCTAGGATAAGGTGTAAGCACCCTCAAGTTGTGCATATATTAATCGATAATGCCCTCATACAGCAGATTTTTGGACTCTTCAAAGAGAGACGTTTTATAGCATCAAGCCTTAAAAAGCACATACAGCAAACTACACAAGACACATTGAGTGTAGTCACAGTTTGACTCTTCATATTTAGAAATAATATGGTGAATGTTTAGTTCAGTAAGCCAGTAAGTTGTTCTGTAGTCATGGATAGTATTTCAGGAGACTAAAATGACAATGATGATAATGAGGTTTGTTAAAACAGTGGGAATACTGGACAAGTGTCTGTGTTTATTTGGTCTTTAGAGGTTAAAGGCAGTTTAAAAAAAAAGCATGTTTCTATTTTATTTCTATTTTAATGTCATAGCATTTTTTCTTTAATGAAACAAAATTCATTTGAAATAAATGACAGTTTTCACCTCCATTCCGAGGTCTGTGTTTTGTTCTGAGAGGGATGACTGACTCATGTCCTTGCTGTTGAAAGCCAACGAGTTTTCCAGAGATCAGAAAATATCTTCATTGTCAACTGGTTCTCTTGGCTAACTAGATGTACCAAATATTCTAAGTAGCTAGGTGGGTTTCAGACAGGTTGAAACAGCTGCTATTGAAGCCAGCCTGGTTGCTCCCCTTCCAGGAAGGGAGAGCGTAGTAGCTTATGCCCTAGGCTTGAACAAGTATCAAGTTGTTGAGGTTTTTTTTTTTTTTTTGAAAGGCGACTTTGCCCTGAACTAACAGGGAACGTTTATTGTTTCTCCACTGAAACACTGTAGAACGTTGGTTCTCAAAGTGGGGTCCCGGGACTGGCAGCATCAGCCTCACCTGGGAACTTTTTGGAAATGCAAATTCTTGTGTCTTTTCCCAGATCTACTGAATCAGAAACTGGTGGTGTGGACCGGTAATCTGTGTCTTAATAAGCCCTTAGGGTGATTCTGATGCAGGCTAACGTCGGAGACCCAGTACCATAGAACATAAAGAACTAAGAGCTCATTAAGAAAAACACAGAAAGCCCAGTTAGAGAAATGGACTAGAGACTTGAATAGGCACCTCACAAAAGAGAATATCCAAGCGACCAATAACTGGAAAAGTGCTCACTCTTATTAGTTACCAGGAAAATACGATGAGATAGCACTGAACGCCCACTAGCATGGCTAAAATTAAAAAGAATACCCATCAAGTGCCGCCGGAGCAATGGGAACTCTCCCGCAATACCGTGTGTCTAAAAAAAGGATGTATCAAATAAACAGCTTTGGAAAACACTGACGGCATTTACTCAAGCTGCACACCTTGTGATCTGTTAATTCTTTTTTTTTTTTAATTTTTTAATTTTTTTATTTATTTTTTTTAAGATTTTATTTATTTATTCATAAGAGACAGAGAGAGAGAGAGGCAGAGGGAGAAGCAGGCTCCCCGCTGAGCAGGGAGCCCGATGCGGGACTCAATCCCAGGACCCTGGGATCATGACCTGAGCTGAAGGCAGACGCTTAACCATCTGAGCCACCCAGGCACCCTCTTTTTTTTTTTTTTTTAAAGATTTTATTTATTTATTTGACAGAGACACAGCGAGAGAGGGAACACAAGCAGGGGATGTGGGAGAGGGAGAAGCAGGCTTCCCACGGAGCAGGGAGCCCGATGTGGGGCTCGATCCCAGGACCCTGGGACCATGACCTGAGCCAAAGGCAGAGGCTTAACCACTGAGCCACCCAGACGCCCCTGTTAATTCTACTCCAAATGTATACACATGTGCTGCAAGAGATGGGTTTGAAGAAGATGTTCCTAGAAACATAATTCCTAGTATCCCCAAACTGGAAATAATCCAAAAGCTCATCAACAGAAGGACAATACACTGATGAGATAAAATACTGCACACCAATGGAAGCTCTTAAACCACGACACAGGTGAATCTCAAAAACTTAAGTCTGCCCCCAAAGGATGTTTATGACTCCATTTATGCAACGTTCCAGCATAGTTTAAACTATAGTGTTCAAAGTCATGACACTTGCTTCACTTTGGGGAGGTGGAGGTGTGGGTAATTGGGGGAAATAAAAAGGGAGTTTCTAGGATATTTAAGTTTTTTGTTTTGGTTTTTGGTTTTGACTGGGCGGTGGTTAGATCAGTATTGTGTTCCTTTATTTTCCACACTTTTCTGTTGCATGGGCCTTTCCGCAATTCAGGAAAAAAAAGTTCTCAGCCTTGGTTTTCTTTTAGAATCTCATTTAAATCCAGTGACTAGCCTGCATCTGGGAAGTTACTTGTGCTGAGTTCTTAAAATACAAACTTCTGGAAGCCTTGACATCTGACCCACAGCTAATGGCCTCATTTGAAGCTCTTGGTACAGGAGAGGTCCAGATCTGTATTTTCTGTGGCCAATTAATAAGATAAATTCCACTTCTCTAATTTCAGGAGAAATAAAAAGGAATTATAAGATCTTTCTGGATTCTTAATAACCACTTTAATGAGGTACATGGACGTACAAAAAACTACATATTTAATATGTACAACTTGATGAGTTTGGAGATCAGTATGTGCTCCTAAAATCATCACCACAATCTATACCATAAACTTAACCCATCACCTCCAAAAGTTTCCTCCTAACACCGTAATTGGTTGCTGCCTTGTGAAAAAATAATTTAAGTCAATTCAGTGCAGTGAATTAGACTTGTTAAGTATTGTGGTAATTTGGTTATCAGCTGATTACTTTGTTCCTGTGTGAACTGAAGAAAATCTATGCTTTTCTTACAGAGGGTTTGGCCAGAGAGTACCTGAGTATTTGCTTCCTACCTAATTCTGAAAAGTTTAATAATCGTTAGAATCCTATGCCTTGAAATGTGTTAAATATTAGCACCTGAATGTGAAGTCACTTTCCACAATTCTGTTTTGGAGTGTTTTCAAGATACATTTTTACTCTAGAAAACTTAAGACATTCCTGGCCACCACCTCTCAAGAAAAAAAAAAAGTTTGTAATTCCTCTAATGTAGTTCAGGAAATGGTTGACTTCTATTTTGACCAAAAAGAAAGACATCTTTCACTTAGAATGAAGAAAACTAAGAAAGTTCAAATTAAAACAAAAATCCTAAAAGCCATGTTAATGGTTAACTCTGTTTAGTGATCAACTGAGTGAATTCTCAAAAGATCTTTTATTGAAAATTGAGCGTGTCAATAAAAGGAAATTATATTCTTCATCAGAAAGTTATAAACTACATCATTCCCCAAGTACAGGCTGAAAAATAGTCATAGGTTTCCTTAAGAATTGCAATAAATTAATGGATTTACTTCCAAAAAAATTGCTTCCATTTTAATGGGCATATTGATCCTTATCAAATTGCTTTTTTTAAGATTTATTTTTTTTAGAGTGTGAGCACATGGTGGGGGGTGGTTGGGCAGGGGGTAAGAGGGGCAGAGGAAGAGGAAGAGAAAATCTCAAGCAGACTCCCCACTGAGCATGGTGCTCATAGAGGAGAGCGTCCATATAGGGGACATAGTCTCTAGGGTCAGCCCAGTTTTCATCCCTTCTAGGAAGCCATCTTGGGATCAGCTTTATCCCAGGATGCTCCTATGTATTTCTATAATACCCGACCAATCCATTTGTTAAACTGAACCATACTTGGTTTGGTGTCCTTTTGTTGCCATCTTGAAATACTTAATTTTTAAACAAAGGGCCCTGCTTTTTCATCTTACACTGGGCCCTGTAAGTTCTGTAGCCTACCCTAACTACCCTAACTAGAAGTATGTGTAGGTGACCTGTTTCCTCACTCAACCAAGAGCTTCTAAAGACTTGAGCTGTGCCCTCTTTGTTTTTTAATTGCATCTTATAAAACAGCGTCCCATAGGGGGTACTCAATAAATGTTTGCTGAAATGAATAATGACAGAACAAATCTTCCTTTTTTTTTTTTTTTTTTTTTAAGATTTTATTTATTTGAGAGAGTGCGAGCAGGGGGAAGGAACAGAGGGAGAGGGACAAGCAGATTCCATGCTGAGTGCAGAGCCCAACGCAGGGCTTGATCCCACGACCCTGAGATCACGATAGTTGAAACCAAGAGTCGGACGCTTAACCAACTGAGCCACCCAGGCTCCCCGGAAGAAATCTTCCTTCTAAACTTTATAATTCTGACATTTTAAGAGGTAGTCTGGGATAATAGAAAGCCCTGGTTTGGAGTCAGTCCCATAGATCTGCATGCCAGTTCCTTCTCTGGCACTCGCTAGCAAAATGGGTGACCAAAGAATGTGCTGTCCAAAGTGGGACATTTCTGACCGAAAAGAAAGCGTTAACCAGCCAAGGTGTCAGGGCAACAAACTAGCACCATCCTCAACAAAAACAGGATATGGTCACCCTCTAAGCCACGTAGCCTTCCGTCCATGCTTGGGTTTCTCAATATCTCTGAACCTCAGCTGCTTCATCTGTAAAGTGAATATATTTCCTGCCCTTGCATAGTTGCTTTGGTTGGGATAATCACTGGGCCAAGAGCACCCAAAGAAACAGGATTGGATCATTGACCTTGGACGAGAAGAGGGTCCCCATCTTCCACCAAGAGAAGAGAGCAAGATGGGTGTGGATGCAGGTGGGTTTGTAGACCATACAAGGTATATTTGAGGAGCTCCTCATCTGATGGCCTACGCCAAACTGTTCTTACTTCACCTAGAGTTAAAAGGAAACAAGCACAAGCTCTGGGGACAGTCTTCCAGGTTCAAATACTGGCCCTTCTGTGCATTTCCTGTCTGGCTGTGGACAGGAGACCAATTGTGGGATCTTATGGTCCGGAAGCGCACTATGCTTCAATCCTTTGTAAGATTGAGATCAGGATGGCACTTTGCTCAGAGGGCTCTTGCAAAGATTAAATGTGACTGTGACACAGTGTATGGTCTGTGGACTAGCGCCAGTCCATGAACTATTTGTAACTAGGAAGTTCAAGAAAACTAGAAACACTTCAGCCATTTGACATTGCCATGGCATCCAAACTCTGGACTGGTGGAATCTTGTCCAACAGGCTAGAGACCAATTTGAGTATGGACCTTGCGTGGTGAGGATAATGTGGCCTGAGCTACCCTCTAGCCGTAAGCAGTAGAATCTGTGTTAGTTTGCAATGGATTGAAAATTTTAAATAATTAAATCGGGGCGCCTGGGTGGTTCAGTCGGTTAAGCATCTGCCTTCAGCTCAGGTCATGATCCCAGGGTCCTGGGATGGATTGAGCCCCATGTCCAGCTCCCTGCTCAGCAGGGAGTCTGCTTCTCCCTCTGCCTCTCTCCACCCCACCCCCAGCTTGTGCTCTCTCTTGCTCACTCTCTCTCTCTCAAACAAATAAATAAAATCTTTAAAAAAACAAACAAACTGATTCTTAATCCCAGATAATTGAGAAGCACTGCTTTAGAACGGTGCTGAATATGTGATTAGCTCTCAATAAATACTAGCCTCTTTATTAATTGTTACCATATCGGGCAAAAATTATTTCATGATATTTATGTTTAAATTTTGACCTCATAGGCTTTCAAATGTCTCTCTCTGCAAATATGCATTTACAATATTTAGTAACATTAAAAAGTTAAAAATAATTAAATTCCTGCTCGAAGTTAGAGTTTTTTTCCCTTAGTCTAAAAAGATATTTAAAAAACGAAACGATACTGTGCATGTGTTTATACCGACTATCTAAAGCATGGTCTTGGAGAAGGTACCAGGGAACATACCACGCCACTTTAAAAATCCTCTGAAGAACTTAAGGTTTTATGTGTAAGCTGTTGAGTTCCCTTCAAAAACAGAAAGAATATGGATTAACTGAGCTTTTGCTTTTTAAATCTAATGTTCTAAGGAAAATAACCTCATTTCCCCCAAAAAACTAAAACATCAGTCTGTGTTGAAAAACAGATAGAAACATATGTTTATTTGATTTTAGAACTTAAAAATAACATTAATAAAAGGAATAACATGCCCCAGCCCTATAAGACCTCCATGTATACTCCAGGCCCATCTAACTTGCCTTGGGGGTCAACACTGGGATTGTAAGATTCTTCAAGAAGAGCCAAGATCAAGACTTAGATACACTAAGAATGTTTTACGGAAAGCTTACATTGGATGGTTTTGACTAAATTCAGTCTTTCAGCAAACCATGCTCATAAAACTAGCCAACTCACAATTATCCATCCCAATAGATGGAAGCTTTGGGTATTCCAAAACAGTGTCTGATCCAAAAGTTAATCGTATTTAATTTTGGAGGGCATTACGTGAAAAACATTTTTAAAATTAAATTTTGCAAACTACTAGACAAAGATTAAAAACGAGTCTCTTTGAGAGAGTTTATATCATGTTAAGAGTGTTGTAAGAAAGGAACAGTCAACAGAGGATTGAGGATTTTTAAATTTCAGTTTTATAACACAAGGGCTTTTTAAAAAATCCGCAAATCCATACTGATTCTAATAAGATAGGTGATAGATATAAGGGAAAGCTTTTTTTTTTTTTTGCAGTAAAATACCAAGTAGTACATGTGGAAGGATTGACAGAAAAAGTACCACACTGCAGTCATCATCAGAAATAGTTCAGACAAAATCCAACATCGGTTGCTAAATGAATATAGGATGAATAGGTTTTGGGGGGTGGGGAGACAGGGTATTTTCATAGACTGAAAGTATCTTCTCAGATTAATTAGTTCATAAGGGAGGAATTGTATCTTTAAAGTGGAAAAATGTGGCAGACACCGCCCTAACCTAGTGACCAGAGTTAACATCACCAATAATGAAATGGACCACCTGACACCCTTGCCCCTTGATGGGTGAGACAGTAACCACATTGCACCATTTCTGGGGTACTTCTGCCTCTCCATTAAAAGAAAAAAAAAGCATAACCTCAAGTCAACAGACAAACCCAAATTGAGGACATTCTACAAAACAACTGGCCTGTGCTCTTTTTTAAAAAAAATATTTTTTATTTTTAAGTAATCTGATGCGCAACATGGGGCTTGAACTTACAACCCTAAGATCAAGAGTCATGTGCTCCACCACCTGAGCCAGCTGGGCACCCTTGGCCTGTACTCTTTAAAAATGTCAATGACAAAGTTGAGGAAGTATTTCAGATTAAATGCAAAGACATGACAACTGAATGCATTGTGTGATCCTGGATTAAAAAAAAAAAAAAAATTCAGTAAGGACAGTCCTGTGACAATTGGTAACACGGGAATGGGAAGTGTATAGTAGATAATAGAGTTTATCAATATTAAATTTCTTGTTATTTTCTCATACCATGGTATGTAAGAGAATGTCCTTATTCTCAAGAAATACACACTGATGTATCTAGCAGGGAAGGGTTATGATGTCCGTAACTTACTCAAATGATTCGATAAAAAGGATTATATTATATATATGTTATATATTATATCATCATATATCATATGTCATATCATATCATATATCATCCTGGATCAGAAACAATATGTCTGCCTATCTATCTTATCTATAAAGAGAGAAAGCAAATGTAGTTAAAAATGTTAAATGAGTGAACCTGGATGGAAGATACACTGGAGTTCATTGTACTATTACTGCAACTTTTATGTAGACATTAGTTTTTTTCAAAATAAAATCTAAAAAAATGTTCCACAGCTCAACCACAAAGTGAAGACTCCATATCTGGATAAGCAAGAGTTGACTCTATGCGGTCTATAAAGATCATCAATTTCAGTTTTGTGAATAGAAACAAGATGGTTGGCGCAGCTCCCTTCAAGCTGCGGGGTTCCAATCTAGCTGGAAGCGAAAGCTCTTCTTCACCAGGGAGTATGTGGAGTCAAGGTGCCTCCTGCTAACAAAATTATTTTCCACATAAGCAAGATACAGCATTATGTGATCATTTAAGGATATAATAATGTCAACTGCAGAATCGCTATGGGCCAGATCTCCAGGACTGTTATTCACTCCATTGTCGGAGGGAGCGGCCTCCTGTGGGAAACCCTCTGTGTTCTGAGTGGAGGGTCTGTCAATAACAGAACCACGGTGAGGGGTGGATGCCTGGGGCCTCCACGGAGAGTTGAAACACAAAGAGCTGTTCATTGCCCTTCAACAGAAACACTGTGGACGATTCCAAACTATATGTGTCCTGGTGTCAATTCATCTTGTCCAGAAGGCTCTCTTTCTTTCCCGTGATACATAGGTATTCCTATCCGGAGTTGTACCAATCAAGCTTATCCTGGTATGCATTTTCCTCATCTGAAAATAAATTAATTCCTTTTCATTCATTTTCTTAAAGATCTGGTTTAACCGATCTGATTCTGCCACCAGTGAACTTTATAAGAAAGCATCATTGCTATGTTGGTGCTACTTGTAAATGTAGTAACTAAGCCAGTATACAAGCACACAGACCAAGGATATTCATCCTAGAATTCCTTTCCTCCAAACAGGAAACCAATTTCAAGAAAGTTGACCTTGGCAATTTGAAAGAATGCTGAGAAATAGGGATGTCTGATTTTACAAAACAGATGAACATCTCTGGTCACTTTACAGTTCTACTGAAATTTGATTTCTTTTACAAAATATTTCTAGTTTTTCTTCCTTGCTGTTTTATGGAGAATATAGTGAAAATAATGAGGGTGTATTATGTTCTCCAATTCGCCAGAGTTAAGACAGACAATACTTTTGGCAAGGATACAGCACACTAAGCACTTTCAAAAAATGCTGGTGGAGGTGTGAATTGCAAACTTTCTGAAATGTCACACAGTAACACATGTTAAGGTCTTCAAAATGATCCTGTATTTTGGCTCAAAAATTTCTAGGAATCTACTCCAAAGATATAACCGTAAATTCTAACCAAAATAACCCATATTCAAAGATATTTGTTGTAATATTACTTGTAATATCAAAAATGGAAATAAGCTGTTCCAGAAAAGGTCCAAATTTGGTATATTCATGCAATCAAATATTGAGAGGCCAATAGTCTTTCCAAAGATAATTTAATGATGTTGGTAAATATTCATTTTATAATATTAAATGAGAAAAAAATCATCTAATTTTTAAATATCTTGTAAAGCACATTTGTATCTTTAAAGCTCTGAAATTAAATAATAAAGATATTAACAATAGTTATTTCTGATTGGTTTGATTATCGCTTATTTTTATATTTCTTCTTTATTTTCATGTTCCAAATTACCTACAATAAGCATGGGTTAATTCTAAGGTCCAGAAATTACATAAAGAGAAGTCACAGTGCCTCTTTCAGTTAGGATAGTGAGTTTACATTTATTTGTGAATAATGTCTTATCTGTCCACACAGATGCTCCTAGTTTCAATACCTTTACATCAGATACTCCATTAGCTCATGAGTTGTACGCTTCCTCAGAAAAGTTTCATATCATGGTCTACATATTGTTCCAGCATTCCTATTCTCTAGTAATATCTGGCCAGCTTGAAAATTCCAATGTTATTCCCATTAAAAGTCCAGGCCACGAGAACACTTAGTGAGGCTTTGCATTCAAAAACGATTTTTGAATGACACTTTTAGGGCAGATAATCATTCATTTCTAAAACCTGGAAATCTTTTTTATAAAGACGTAAATGTCACTGTGCAAGGGTTAAGAAGAAAACCAAGTTAACAGTGATGAGCCCAACCTACTTTGTCCATGCACCATCCAAAGAGTGACAATAATGGTCTGCTGTATATCACATCTAGTTTTTACTGAAAGTTGGCTTCTAAATTACACAATGGGTCTAAATTTGCTACCATATGTCTTTTGGGGGAGGCACCGAAAATCAAATTATCGGGCAAAGAGATGTTTAGGCAAATTTTCCTGAGAAACTTGGTGTTTCCCCATTTTGTAATTATGTTTGAGCTTTTGATTTCTATGTGTAGGGGCAGAAATGCAGATGACAACTAGGAATCGAAGACAATTACTTGTTTGGGTGGAATTTAGACTTTCAAGTCTTTCTCAAGCAGATGGGCTCCTCGGGAGAGGCTGACTAGGTAGACTGTAGCAACAAGTCACCTCAGCCATGATGTCCACTGCTGAACACGCACCACCCATGGAGGAGGACAGGTTGGCCGTCTGGAGGTAGCTCTGGGTTCTCTTCCTTGCTTTCTCACCTTTGTTCCCTCTCCCACAAAGTAGAACATGACTCCAGCTTAAAGAATTTCCTGACTATTGGTCTTTGGATGGAGATTGTACAGTCTTTTTGAGAATCAGTTCCATATTGAAGCCAGCAATAGTTACCCCTACCTGATAAAGATATCACTATATTGATTTCATCAGTGCCAGGAGCCTCTCTTCAAAGCTCGGTTTTTGAGTAGGTAGACCAGGTACCCACCCATGTACTGTGATTTAAGGAGCCCTGGGAAAATCCTTTACACAAAATATGTTTCCCACTGATGCTTGAAGGGCCATCATTGGTGATGTATCCATACGGATACCTTGTGCTCTTTCCTTTTAAAAATAAGATACTGTATTCTTATGAAGGGGTAAAACATGAAGTCACTAATACTTTAGGTGAGTGAGTTTACCATACTGCTTTCTCCCTAACAGAAGAAGCAATGGATACCACACATGATTTGGAAGAAGTGGCATTTGTGAGCCGTCTGGAAGGGAAGAACTCATCTTTAGTAAACAACACAGAAACCTTACCAATAGAGATATTTCAATAATCATGTTGCATAATATCAAACACGATAAGGAAATTGCCAACATCCTGTATAACACACAGGCGATTGAATTTGGCTTCACTGTGACCACCACCCACCTGCCCATCTTGCCTATGAAGCTGAATTATCCTTCAAATCTACTCTGGGACATGGCTGGTTTAAGGATCTTGGAGGATCTGACTTGGAGTTCATCACTTTGGGGAGAAGGAACTGGAAGAACCAGGCTGGCTTAGTAAAGAGAGATTTTGCCTCCTTAACGTGTCAAGGGAGTTTTTGAGGCCAGCCAGTTCTCTTTTATCAGAGCCTGGCTAAACATGGCATCTGGACTATAGGAGAAGATAATCAGTGTCAGTTGAAAGAATGAATGGCTTTCATACTGAGTATTGTTGAACAAGTTGATCCTTGTTTCGGGCAAACAACCGTCACCTTCATCTCAACATCAAAAAATTCAGATGTAGTTTAAACTTCTAGATCACTGATTGGAGATGTGTATTTATGTACTAAATGTGCTATTTATGCCAATTACTTCTGTTTTTTTCTCTGCTTTAATGTAGAAAGTATCTACTACTGGCAGGACCCACCCCTAATATTTTCCGGCTCAGAGCAAGAGAACAAATGGAGGCCCACATATCAAATGTCTAAATAGGTAAAGCTAAAATCAAGCTAACCCAATGTTCACTAAAATATGTTTTAACCTCCCATCTTGCTAATCCTGCAGAATCACCTGGAAGGCCTGATTCGCATTTAGAATTCTTGGACTTCTAGGCTGAAACGTGGAAGTGTGGGGAGAGCTGGCCCACGCCCACAGCCCACACCTGCAAAAGCCTCAGTTGCGCAAGTACGGACAGCCCGGACGGC
>NC_138371.1:162128500-162176269 GCF_054177405.1 Leptonychotes weddellii | reverse complement strand
TGCCCCTCACTTTTTTTTTTAAAGAGTGCAACAGTATGTTTTCCACATCAGCACCAGATATGAAGTACAAATCGTAGGCTTAGCTGGAGCCATGATGTCCTGGAGGGGGGAGAGCTGGTTCCACGCCCTTACCCCCCCACGAATGGTCTGTTTACGACCTCCTCAGATCCAAACGAAAAGGAACACTCCAGGATCCCCATCCGGTAGATGTGGCCCTCTCAAGGCCATGTTGGTTGGTTGGTAGGGTGGGTCTTTTCCTGGGCGTCACTGGGAGTCCTCGAAAGAGGGCAAAGGGGCAGGTAGCTGCCTCTACTTTTCCATTGCCCATCTTTAGGAACAGGGAAATCCCCACTGGTCACAAAGGTTGGAAAACCCCTGGACTGGATACATTTCAGGGCATTTCAATTTTCCAATTCAGTTTTACCTACAATGTAACAGTTAACGTAGGGAACATTTTGGTTAGAGGAGAGATTGAGAGAAAAGGGAAAGAAATATAGAAATATTATTAATAAAGACAGCCAACAGATGAAAACAAGATGATTTTGCTTCATGATTCTGTCTTCCCCTCCTCTTCCCTTTTTCTGTGGTAGGCAGAATTCTAAGATGTTCCCCAAATTCCTGGCCCCTGGTGTAAACACCTATTTTCCTAGTTAGTCAATGAAATTGACTAGTATTTCACAGTATTGCTGTGAAGGGATTTTGCAGTTGTAATTAGTCCCAACTCAGTTGACTTTAAGATAATGGAGTTGAGCAGGTAGGCCCGGCCTCAGGGTCTGGAAGTCAGAAAGAGAGAAGTCAGAGAAAACGGAAGCAAGACAGGGACTGGCAGGGCCAAGTGACATCTAGTTGCTGGGCGGTGCCCACTGATAGCAAGGAAACAAGGTCCCCCGTCCTACAACGCAAGGGACTGGATTCTGCCAACAATCAGAATAAGCTGGGAAGCAGAATCTTTCCTAGAGTCTCCAGATGAGAACTCAGCTCGGCCGACACCTTTATTCACGCTGTCACCCCAGACCTCTGACCTGCAGACCCATGAGCTAATAAACGGGTGTGGCTTTAAGCCAGTGAATTTAGTGGTAACTTGTTACGTGGCAATAGAAAACAAATACACATAATCTCTCTTTATCTCCTTCACGTTTTTGTCAAGGATCCTCACCTGGAAGGTGAGAAGTTTTACAATTAGTTGATTCTCAAATTTGGTGTCTTTTAGGGACTTGGTTGAAAAAGCTAAAAGTCCACCTCATTATTTTGCAACTTCGGTCATGATGAAGGGCCTCAAATCTTGCCTGGCTATTAGAAGGACATTAAGTCAAATTCCTCTCTCCATTCTCTCTTGTTTTAGCTTTCCTTCCTTTCCACTTATTTAGCCTTTAATAGCAAATTTATCAAAGTCTAGAATACTTTGACTTGGTTATTCAATTGAACACAGTGTATTGTTTTAGCTGATGTGGAAAAGGGGAAGTGGTCGTAAGATGAGGAAAGTAACCTGTTTCCAGGGCCTAGCCAGCCACAGACAGGAAGTGCAGCTTACCCTTACGAGCAGAAGTGCTTTTAAGTGGGAAACAAGATGGCAGAGAATTGAGCACAGGCTGTGACTTCGATTAACGATTTCAGTGTGGATGCATCTGTTCTGTGACCTTGAGCAAATTACTCAGCCTTGGTTAACACTGGATTATAACCTTAATTTCTAGGGCTGTCGTGGTGATTAAATAAGATCATGCATGTAGCCTACAGTAGTTGCTCAATAAATGATAGATTATCAAAGGTTAAACATTTTAAAGCTGCCCGTTTATATGTTGTCTGCCGCCCTGTTTGCTCATCACCATCACCTGTGGAACTTAAAGGGTCGGAACATTCTCTCAGATCTCCCGAATCAGAATCCCCAAGGGCGTGGCCCAGGCATCTTGACTTTTTTTTTTAAAAAAAGCTGCTCAGGTCAGAACCATTTAGTCAGCAGTGCTACTCATGGCCTCGCTCAGCAGCACTACATTTTCTGATACGTCAGAGCTTGGCAGGCTAAAGGAGGAGCTAGAAATGATGTGCTTCTGATCCCAGGAGTTTAATTTTTCTTTTTGCACTGAGTTGTTTGAAAGCTAGTCATGATAAAGAGGCCAGGCTCTGTGGACATGTGGCTGATTCTAGGGCTGCAGCAGAGAGCCTACAACATGAGCCTGGAGCATCTGGAAATAGCAGGAAGGAAAGTGCTCGAAAACAAAACAACGGGGCCGAATCAAAGGGACACAACCTGCCAGAGCTCACAGTGGCCAAGCCTGGAACAATCCGAGTAATAAAAGAAATGTTGGATTATAATCCAGAGCATAAAATAAATATCCAGGAGTTCACGTTGATATGAAAGTCATTGAATAATTCAGTAAATAGGGAGAAGAGGTAAATACACCGTACAGAAGAATTCCAAATAATTTATGTCGATATCTCCCCTCAAAGAGAGGGAGCTTAGCTCTCCACTCCCTGAGTGTGGGCTGTGCTGGGGTGTAATGGGGTGTCCTGGATGGTCCTGGAACAGAAAAGGGACATCAGAAAAAAAATGTTGGTTCCTTAGTTGTAACAAGTGTACCATAAGAAGGTAAGATATTCAAATAGGGGGAACTGGGTCTGTGCAACTCTTCTGTAAGTCTGAAACTGTACTTTTACTAAAGTAAAAGGTTTATTTAAAAAACACCTGCCCGGGGCGCCTGGGTGGCTCAGTTGTTAAGCGTCTGCCTTCAGCTCAGGTCATGATCCCAGAGTCCTGGATGGAGCCCCGCATCGGGCTCCCTGCTCCGCGGGAAGCCTGCTTCTCCCTCTCCCACTCCTCCTGCTTGTGTTCCCTTTCTCGCTGTGTCTCTCTCTGTCAAATAAATAAATAAAATCTTTTAAAAAAATAAAAAACACCTGCCCATGAGAATAAATGTGTTCATTCTATAAAGCCCAAGGCTACAAGAAATTATAGCTGCCATGAAAAAAATCAGGTCATGGTCAACTAAATTTTAGCATCTGTTCGATGTAGAATACAGACTACTTTTATTATTGTTTTATTAGAAGTTCTACCTTTTGAAAAACACAATGCAATTCAGTATTTATTTTTATTGTACAGGAATTGGGTAGCTTTATCAATAAATATTTGTTAAATATTTGTTAACTTTTACCAGTGTACGTCATTGTTTCTGGCCTCACTCCTTCACCTTGGATTTATTTCTCTTCTCATAAAATATTTTATTTACGTTCTTTTATTGGAGATGCAGGGGTAGTATTATGGACTGAGTGTTTGTGTCCCTCCAGAATTCATGTGTTGAAGAGCTAACTCCCAATGTGATGCTCTTAGGAGGTAGGGCCTTTGAGAGATAATTACCTTTAGATGAAGCCTTGAGGAGTCCTCATGATGGGATTAGTGTCCACAGAAGAAGAGACCAGGGAACTTCCTCTCTCTTCTGGCTGTGTGAGAGTATGGCAGGAAGAGGACCATCTGCAAGCCAAGAAAGAGGGTACTTATCAAGAACTGAATCAGCTGGCATATTAGTTTCTTTTTTTATTTTTATTTAAAAATTTTTTTGAAGTAATCTCTACACCCAATGTGGGGCTCTAACTCACGACCCCAAGATCAAGAGTTGCAGGCTCTACCAACCAAGCCAACTGGCGCTCCTCAGCTGGCATATTGACCTTGGACTTCTCAGCCTTCAGAACTGTGAGAAACGAATGTCTTGTTTAAGCCACCCAGTCTATAGTGTTTGGGTGCAGTAGACAAAACAGATTTAGGCAGGTAGTAAACTTTCTTAGTTACTGTATATCTGAGGGAAGAGAGAGTTTTGCCCATCCCCTCCCTATCCCCACATCTCCACCTCCACCAATGTTGATGATAATTTATCTGGATATAAAATTGTATATGACAATTACTTCCCTTTATCATTTAGGAAATAATACTTCATCATTGTCTCCTGGCATCTAGTCTTGGTGAGAAATCCACTTTAATTGTTTTTACTTTGTAAGTAATCTGTCTTTTCTTCGTAATAGTTTTTATGATTTGTATCTTTGATGATATATCATTATGTTATGATATTTTTAATTTAATTTATTGGTTTTTTTCAGCATGATAAGTGTACTCTTTAATACCCATCCCCTATTTCACCCATCCCCCGACCCACCTCCCCTCTGGTAACCATCAGTTTGTTCTCTATAGTTTAGTCTCTTTCTTGGTTTGTCTGTCGCTCTCTCTTTTTTTTTCCTTTGCTTGTTTGTTTTGTTTCTTAAATTCCACATATATGAGTGAGATCATATGACATTTGTCTTTCTCTGACTAACTTATTTCGCTTAGCATTATACCCTCTAGCTCCATCCATGTCATTGCAAATGGCAAGATTTCATTCTTTTTTATGGCTGAGTAATATGCTGTTGTATATATATATATACCACATCTTCTTTATCCATTCATCTATTGATGGACACTTGGGTTGCTTCCATAGTTTGACTATTGGAAATCATGCTGCAATAAATATAGGGATGCATGCATCCCTTTGAATCAGTCTTTTTATATTTTTTGGTAAATACCCAGTAGGGCAATTACTGGATTGTAGAGTAGCTCTATTTTTAACTTTTTGAGGAAACTCTGTACTGTTTTCCACAGTGGCTGCACCAGTTTGTATTCCCACCAACAGTGCAAAGGGTTCCTTTCTCTCCACATCCTCGCCAACACTTGTTTCTTGTCTTGTTGATTTTATTTTATTAAAAATTTTTTTTTTAAGATTTTATTTATTTGATATATATAGAGAGAGAGCGAGAGAGCACAAGCAGGGGGAACAGTAGAGGGAGAGGGAGAAGCAGGCTCCCTGCCAAGCAGGGAGCCGGATGTGGGGCTCAATCCCAGGACCCTGGGATCATGACCTGAGCCGAAGGCAGACGCTTAACCATCTGAGCCACCCAGGCGCCCCTAAATTTTATTTTTTAAAGAAGATTTTATTTATTTATTTGACAAAGAACACAAGAGAACACAAGCAGGGGGAAAGAGAGAAGCAGGCTCCCCAGTGAGCAGGGAGCCCGACTTGGGGCTCCATCCCAGGGCCCCGGGATCATGACCTGAGCCAAAGACAGATGCTTAACCAACTGAGCCACCCAGGCGTCCCTGTGTTGTTGATTTTAGCCATTCTGATAGCTGTGACATAATATCTCATTGTAGTTTTGATTTACATTCCTTTGATGATAAGTGATGTTGAGCATCTTTTCATGTGTCTGTTGGCCATCTTTGTGTCTTCTTTGAGAAATGTCTGTTCATGTCTTCTGCCCATTTTTAATTGGATTATTTGGGTTTTGGGTGTTGCATCTTATCAGTTATGTATTTTGGATACTAACCATTTATTGGATATGTCTTTTGCAAATATCTTCTTCCATTCAGTAGGTTGCCTTTTAGTTTTGATTGTTTCCTTTGCTGTGCAGAAACTTTTTATTTTGATGTAGTCCCAATTGTTTATTTTTGCTTTTATTTCTCTTGGCCTCAGGAGACATACCTAGAAAAATGTTGCTGTGGCCGATGTCAGAGAAATGACTGCCTGTGCTTTCTTCATGGATTTTTATGGTTTCAAGTCTCACATTTAGGTCTTTAATCCATTTTGAGTTAATTTTTGTGTAGGGTGAAATAAAGTGGTCCATTTTCGTGTTATGATCTTTTAAACTGTGGATTCAAGTCAGTTGGAGTTAAGGTCACTGTGAGCAGTCTTCACAGTAGACCAACCACATCTTAAGATCTGTTAATGATTTTGATATCTGTGGGGGTAATTTTCCATTTGACACTTTCACCTTTATCCATTCTCTGTTCTTCTTCTCTGTCCTGCTTGGAAAGAAACACACTTGGGCTGCTTTGAGGGCTGATCTCCAGTTGGTTTGACCAATGGGAAGCATCATCAGGAGACTGATGGGCCAGAAAAGCAGGAAATGGAGGTATGGCTTCCTTTTCCCTATCTTCAGGAAAGCATGTCTGGTAGTACCTGGGTCCCCCCATGACTATAGCTCTTCTTTCGCACTCCAGCTCCCACTGGGCGCAGACACTACCCCCTCCCCTGCACTAGCCATGTGGTTGTGACAGCTTTCCATTGTCACCATTCTCTTGGTCTTGTCATGGGATTGCCCAACCCCAGCATCTTTGTAGAATCTGCCTTTTTTTTTATCGCGGGAATGTGAGTGGGCTGGCAGTAAAGATTTTCTCCACCACCACCACCAACCCCCTCCCCTTATAGCTTTAGAAACGTAAGATATATTTTCTTTCATTCGTTCATTCATTTGCTCACTCATTCACACATAAGCATCATGCAAGTCACTGCTACAGACCCAGGGGCAGATATAAAATGTGTCACACGGGCCCCATACGTCATGTCATCATGTGTCTCTCTCTCTCGCCTCACTCCCTTCCTCCTAGCCCTCATCTGGGTAACAGCATGGTGTCTGTTGTCTTCTTATGTTCACGCCTCTTACCTTACTTTACTGATGCTTCTTACCTGACACTTCTGCGCCTCCTCCTTCATCTATTCAATTCTTATTTTAGCCTTCAAAATTCATTCAGGCAATATTTCTTCCAGGAAGCCTTCACCAATTCTCTGGTCTTCTTCACATTTCGCTGTTTTATGATTATTCTCAGAGCACTTGGCGTAAAATATACCAGATACTATGCTAAGTGCTTTACCTGGATTGTTTCATGAATCCTCAGAAGGGCCAGATGAGGGTAATACTATTAAACCCCCATATTGCAGATTAGGAAACTGAACCTCAGCTTATTTAATGCCAGGTCCAAGTTCATATAACCAGTAAGGAGTGGAGCTGGAATTCTCACCCAGGCAATATGACTTCAAAGACCATCATGTAAAATTCCTTCACATTTCACGAATATGAAAGCGATATGTTCCCCACCGCCCCAAATGAGTAAGAGATGTTGGTAACCCTCTTTAAAGTCAAATAAAGTGGAGAAATATCCATCATTTGTGATCAAGTAAGACTGTAACTACACTGATTTGCCCAGTTGACCAGTGATTTCTGGGCACGTCAGGTCTGATCCCCTGGCAGTCATCTGGAACCCCTCAGAGACATCTGATTCAGTGATAGATTTGGCCAAAATCACTGGTCTCTGAAATGTCAGTTTCCCTTGCTTTTGGACTTCTTAATAACTAAATCAGGTCAAGTATGTGGCATTCCAATCAGTTCTACAGTGGCCCAAACAACCCAAATCAACTGACTGTGGGAACTGTACTTATTGTGTGACTAAATGGAAAATTATTACGTGTTCCCTTCTCTTCAGGCCACACTCTCCTCCCATTGGGCATTTGAGGACCGAGTTATCATGCGGACTCTCTTGGCAAGCCTCCACTTGTGCTTTCTGGAACTCCTCTTCCCCACCATTCAGACAGGTGAGGACTGCCCTCTCAGCGCACCTAGAGGGGAAATTTTAAAAAAATGTCCCTGCTGAATCCTTTCTGGGAAAAAATGAAGTTGCATAATTCTTTCCAAAAAGAGTGCCCTAGGGAGCTATTGTTTTTAGGAGTGTACTCAAATTGCACTAGGGAATAAGGTTGTATGATTACCATGCAGGATCCTCGGTCCATTTTTCTGTGCATCTAGGCAGAGAACAGATCCATGACACGTTCTTTATTCAGGAGTTTTTCATATTCCACAGAAGGACCCCCTCAGGGACTCTTCTATTTGACAAGACCCAAACTCAGGCATCTGATTTGATTAAACTTATAACTATCAGTTGAATATTCTGCAAAAGAGACTTCAGTTTGGAAAAACTCAGAGATTACTTGGCAACTGCCCCAACTTTCTCTTCCTATGTCTTCCTAAAGTGTGTAGATGACACAGATAAAAGTGAATCTTAAGAGCAGCCTTGAGTAGCCCTTGGTTCTCTATGGAAAATATGCAAACAGACTCTTTTATAAGACAAAAGAACAAACCAAAAAACATTACACTTAAGTTTTTCGCAGACAGACCTGAAAACTGGGAATTTCTCAGCTGAAGTGTGTCAGGTGAGGGAAATCATAATGAAATGTGGAATACAAAGGAGCCCAATAGAGTCATATTCAAAAGCACATGGGAACTGCACTGACAAATACAGAGCACAGAATAAGATATTCTAAATGAACATTTGATGTATATCAACACAGATATCTAAATTCCTTAATTACTGTGTTCAAAGGAGCAAATACTAAGGTGCCACAACTGTCTCCTGAATATTTACTTTGGAGATAAATTTTTCCATGCTTGCTTTTAATCCTTAGGCAGTTTTTTTTTTTAAGAAAAAAAAATCAGATGAAATCCACCCAGCCACTTCTAATTATGTGAAAGAAGAAAATAAGATGCCTTTCTTAACATAAAGAAGAAACATTACGCTTGGCTCCACGTTCCTTTGATGGAAATGATGTCTTTCATTTTCTTTCTGTGTGAAGTTCTTGGTGATGTAGTTTTGATATGTAACTTTCTGCAGATAAAAGTCTATAAGATCTCTCTCTTGGGGCGCCTGGGTGGCTCAGTTAGTTAAACATCTGACTCTTGATCTTAGCTCAGGTCTTGATCTCAGTGTCATGAGTTCAGACCTGCACTGGCCAGTGTGGAGCCTACTTAAAAAAAAAAAAATCTCTCTCTTCAAGAAGCACCTTGGTGATGGCTGACTTAAAGAGCCAGAGAAAGTGGGCAGATCTATAGAATAAGCTCATTCATTCATTATTCATTCATTCCTATATATAGAACTTAAGTTGATAAGCCAATGAGCTGAAAATCTAAGTCACTCATCTTGCAGTTTCCAAAGACTTGGTGGGTAAGTGGAAAACAGGAACTGGGCTTTGATACTGGAAGATTTGAGGGTCATTTCTGATCATTGAATAGAATTGACCTATTTCAGAGTACTCCCAAGGAAAATGGTATACAGCGTGGAAACTACAGGTTTGGTAAAGCATCCCAGGGTTCCACAACCCGGGCTGCACAAAAGGATTACCTGAGGAGCTTTCAAAAAAAGCTGGACAACCCCTCACCCCAATGGAATCTGGCTTTAATGGTTCGGGGGTGAACTGGGCATCAGTCATTTCTAAAAAGCTCTCCAAGTGAATCTGCTGTGTAGCCAGGATTTAGAACCACTGACCCAAAGACCATTTAGAACATTCAATAATGGAGCAAAATTGGTAGAACTCCAAGAATCCACTTAATAAATACGTTTCAATGGGACTTTCAGGATTTTGGAGGTTTTAAAATCTCTGTGGCAGAGAGGCAGAGGGCACTATTGGAGGGAGGAAAAACTGGGTTTGATGACTGGTTCTACCTCTACCCGGCACTGCACTTCAACAAGATACTTCCATAAGCCTGTATTACCAGAACAATGGGAATCATACTTCACAGGGTTTTTTGAGGAAATCAAAGAGTCAACATAGTGTCTAGCCTGGTACCTAGCTCTTAGCAAATTTGGGAGGTTGAAAAATGATCTCCCCAAAAGATATCCATGTCAAATTCCTAGAATCTGCAAATGTTACCTTATCAGAAAAAGGATCTTTTCTGATGTGATTCAGGATCTTCAGATGAGATCATCCTGGATTGTCCAGGTAGGTCCTACATCCTATGCCAAGGGTCCTCGTAAGAGAGGCAGAGGGAGGTCTGAGACAGACGCATGGAGGAGAAGACCCCAAGGGGAGAAGGCCATGTGAAGACAGAGGCAGGATTGGAGCAATGTGGTCACAAGCCAAGGATCACCACGGACTGCAGCAGCCCCCAGAAAGAAGCAAGGGAAGGCACGGACTGGATGCTCCCTCAAAGCCCCCAGAAGGAACCAACCTTTGCAAAACCGTGACTTTGGACTTTTGACCTCCGGAAGGGATAGAGAATAAATTTCCACTGTTTGAAGCCACCACATTTGTGCTATTTTTCTCCAGCAGCCCTAGCAAATGAATACAGTAAAAATCCAATGAATGCTGGCTTGCTTCATGATCAGGACAGAACAGGAAGCTCTGGAAAAGAAGAATTTGGAATCATTTTCAGGCAGAATCCAAGCCCTTCCATGGAGAGTCTAGAGATTTTTCTAGAGCAGAAGAAACACTCAAACACAGAGAACAAGCCCTCCACTCAAAAAGAGTAGGGGGTCAAGATCCTGGAGTCCCAGGATCGAGTCCCGCATCGGGCTCCCTGCTCGGCAGGGAGTCTGCTTCTCCCTCTGACCCTCCTCCCTCTCACGCTCTCTGTCTCTCATTGTCTCTCTCTCAAATAAATAAATAAAATCTTAAAAAAAAAAAAAAAAGAAGAGGGGGTGTTTGTAGTCCTCCTCTGGGCTTTCTTTCCCAGGGAGACCAGGATGGGATGCAGAGGCATGACCCACCACGGAATACCCATAAGTATCTGCCAGAGGGGCTAAAGACTGAGTATGCCAAGTGATGGCAAGGCTGTGGAACCATCGGAACTCTCACATGCTGCTATGGGTACAGAAGACAGAAAACAGTATTTTCTTCAACAGGTAAACATATGCCCAATATGTAGCCTAGCCATTCCACTCCTAGGCATTTACCCAAGAGAAATGAAAACATATGTCCAGACAAAGACTTGTACTGAATTTTCCTAGCAGCTTCATGTAACACCCACCTCCCCAAAATGGAAACAACTCTATAAAGTCCGTCCACAGGTGAATAGATAAACAATGAAATACTGATTATCAATAAAAAGAAACCATCCAGGGGCGCCTGGGTGGCTTAGTCGTTAAGCGTCTGCCTTCGGCTCAGGTCATGATCCCAGGACACTGGGATTGAGTCCTACATCAGGCTCCAACGGGGAGCCTGCTTCTCCCTCTGCCTGCCGCTCCCCCTGCTTGTGCTCTGTCTCCCTCTCTTCCCCCCACCCCGACAAATAAATAAATAAAAATCTTTAAAAAAAATATGCTTCTCTTTCAGGGCTCAGGCTGAGTGTGGGGTAGAGAGCATTCTCCTGCCTCCTGGGCCTGGGTCTCCCTGTGAAAGAAAAGGCCAGAGGACATCTACTAGTGCCCTCACTTCAACTTCTTGAGTGGATGGCTTGCACTCTGTGCTTGACTGTTTATCCTGCTCTAGAAAACATTGTTAGGCCCATTGCAAAAGGACTTTGCCTTAGCTATCTTCAAACATAGAAGAACAGTTGTTCTCACTTTCCACTTTGAAACAGGATGTGCTTGGGGCGCCTGGGTGGCTCCTTAGGTTGGGCATCACACTCTTGATTTTGGCTCAAGTCATGATCTCACGGTCATTGGATTGAACCCCGGTTACGGCTCCGCACTCAGCGTGAAGTCTGCTTGCGGATTCTCTCTCTCTCCTTCTCCCTCTCCCACCCCTGCCTTTTCTTGCTCTCTCTCTCAAATAAATAAATAAATCTTTAAAAAGTAAAATAAAATAGGACATGCTTATAAAGGAAGTTGAAAGTATTGGAAATTGGGAGTAAGGGAAACTATTTCTTGCTAGTCCTACCATTCAAATATAAATACAGAACACTTTCAATTTTTTCCCTCCCTTGTTTTCTATTTAAGGGCTTTTACAAAAACAGCTGTCATTATACTACACACATAGCTTTATCCGCTGCTGCTTCTATCATTCCCTTCCAGTGACTTTCCTGTGTTAGTACGCATGCAGCCTTCGTAAATATTCTCTTTCATGGCTGCGCGCTATTTCATTGAGTGGATGTGCCCCTGTTCACCATGGCCCTATTAGCAGAGAGTTTGAAAAACAGTCAGATGGTGATTTCACCCAGACCGATTTCACTCAAGATATCAAAGGAGAAGGCCTGCTGGGTGAAAGATCGCTTGGCTGGAGTAGGTCTCAGACTGTGCTTCGAGCTGAGTTATCAGCTGGTGACCACGACTGTGTGCCTTACTTTACTACGGCCTCTCACTGGCCCAGCCAGAAGTCATACACTCAGGTAGCTGCCTAAGATCCCTTCCAGCTTTAAGATTCCAGGATTCTGTGATCTACTCTACTAAACCGAAGTGCCTGAGTTTGGCCATCCAGGTTTCTTACCCATCCATTCATTCTTCATAGTGTATATTGATTTGAATTGAAGTCATCTGAGTTCAGTTGAGCTCGACAGGCCTTCAGTACTTCACTTCAACAGACCTTGGTAGGAGGGAAAACAATTTAATTCCTTCATTGATAGAAATAAGTGTTTTGAAAGATCTGACTTGTTTTCTACACATTCACTCAGGATGGTTCTAATTCATTTCATGTCCCATCACTGAGAATGACCAAAATTAACACAATGAGTCTCAATTTCAATAATGACATAGAAATCAGGCAACATACAAGACCAGGTGAACAAGGACATGGGTAAAAATACATATCTTATTAATATCTACAATTAAAATGAATCTTCAGGCTTGGAAAGTCTCCTCTGAATTACATGGAGCTCACTGGATTCGTTCCATACGTAACAACTTTGAATTTGCAAGATTGTACGCCTCCAAAAATAATAGGAGAGCCTCCTGCCTGGCTGTCTGGAGCCCGATAAACAACTCCATTAATTAAAATTTGCAAGTCATTAGCATATGTTACTACTATTACTATGTACTTCTCTTTAATGTAATTTACATTTGCTTCATTATGCCAGGTTAACTTTGTGCTTCTTCTGAGCCTTTAAAAAAAAAATCAAACCAGCAGTTTCTATTTTATATTTACTGAATAGTATTATTATAGAGTAAGGGCAATCTCTTTATTTCTATTTGAGGACAAATCCAATCTTAATAATTTAATCACTACTTATAGAAATTTAAGATGCAAAGTAAATAATGTTTCAAAAGCAAAAACATTAGTGTTTAGAAATATAAAATCAGTGCATACGAACTGACTATTTAACCAATATTCCCAAGTGATATTGTTATATAGTGGTTAAAAAACTTGATCTAGAATATCATATAGTGGCTAGAACAATAACAGCAAAAAGAATATAAGAAAATATAACAGATACAAAATGATGGCATGTCCTTGGTGACCCTCCACAGAAAAAAGTGAGGGATGGTGGGAAATGAAGTAAAAATATAATTTCCCCAATTGTTTTATAATTTTTAATAAAACATTTTAGCAAACTGTTTTCCTAAAGTGGAATTAAATTTAGTATAAAAATACAATCACCTCACTTTCTTTTAGTCTTCATTTTGTTTTTTATGAAAGGTAGAAGCTTTGAAAAATTGGATTCATTAAATTATTATGAAAGTCTATACACTTTCTTTCGATCCTGGATATTATTTTAGGTTAGCAGAATCCTAAGAAGATCACCAATTCATAATTTATATAAGTTCACCAAATTTTAAACAAGAGCCTTCTTGACTTTGCTAATTGAGTTTTCCTTTATAAAGAAAATTACATTTGAGTTGGTTTAAATGATCAGAAACAGTGTAAGTCTAGTGATTTTTCAAGATGTTAAAAAGAAAAAAATAAATATTCTGGCTGCTCCGTGGGCTTAGAAATGTCTTTATTTGCCACAAAAATGCGTGGTATGCCTCATTCAATTACTGAAGATACCTTAGGGTAGGAATTCATTCAATCAGGAGAGCCATTGATCAATAAGAAAGTGGATAACCCATTCATTCAGTTCACTCATTTAATATATGTATGAAGTGCTTCCTATGTGCCAGGCACATAGGAAGAAAATATTAATTATCAATTCTTAGATCGCAATCAGATGCTCCTGAAAAGTCACCAGAAAGCCTTCCTGGACACACCCCCTCTAAATTTTAATTCTCAAAAATAATTCTAGCAATTGCTTTCACGTTTGTAACATATCCCTCCATATATGTCATCAGTAATTGTTTACAGAGTTTCCCATGTACAAAAAGCTGGGGGAAGACTCAAAGATAAATAAATTACCTACCATCAAAGTGCTTACCACTTGGCAGGCAAGGGAGACAATGTTACTAATAACAACAGTCACCGAGGGTAGAAAGGGCTAGGTGTGTATGAGGATCTGCCAAAGCTCCGCAGAGGAAGAAACTACTTCTGTTTGGAGATTGGATTATAATTGCTTGTTAGATTTTCTTTTCTTCCCTGCTGTGGTGTAAGCTCTGCGAAATCAGGGCCTGGGTGTGTCTGTCTTAGTTGAATCCTCAAGAATGGATGCATGCCTGACACGTACTAGGGTGCAGCAATATTTGTCTAATGAATCAATGACTTGGCATTGTGACTTAGGTCATAGAAGATTCTGTTACACGGACGGGGAGGAGGTGGGGGGCGTTCCTGATGGGGGAGGAGTGAACCAGAGAGGAGGCGCAGGTGCACATGCGTTTACATCTCCAGGGTGAATCAGTCAGCATAATTAACATGGGTGCTGCAATAGACAAATCCCGACTCTCAAAGTCTTAATACAATCACGTTTGATCAGGTCAGCACTTAGGTGGGTTGGGCAGTCCTCCCTCCTTATTTTATAGCTATGCTATGTGACATACATGGCCTCCAAGGTTGCCGTAGAAGGGGAAGGAAGGGATGGAGGAGCTACCCCAGGTCTGAACCTCTGTAGCCTTTGCACACAGTCAGTTAGAACTAAGCCTGTGGCCAATCTAACTGCAAGGGAGGCTGGGAATGTGGGGAAGGACATAGCATTTACAGTGAGCCCTATCTCTCTGCCACGTAAGTCTGTATTTATTTGCATATCACTTGTGTGTGTGTGTGTTTCCCTTTATATAATTTTCATTTGTCCCCATTTCCTCTAGCTTTTTCCAGATCCCAGATGAAAACTCTTACTTCCTTTGTCACTCCCATAGACTAAATGTAAGTGCTGTATCCTATCTAGCTGCCTAATAAATGCTGCTGATAATAGCAATTACATTCAAATCTCACACTGTGCGCATGAATAATCTGAATTTTATTCATAAATACAAGAGGTAGAGTCTCTATTATCACTTACTTGATTATAATGTATTTGAATTGGAAATTTGACTTAAAGAGGTTTTCATTTCGAGCTAACCAACAGGGACTTTTGCCTAATGTTTATATCCAAACAACCTTTCTGTGCCTCAGTTTCCTGATCCGAGAAGTGGGATTATGATACTCATTTATAAGATTCTTTGTTTCCTTGGATAACCCTAATGCTCTGATCAAGGCTGAACCATATAATGACTAAATACTTGATTTTTATACATTACACATAAACATGCAAAAGCATTTGCAGGATGATAAGAAACTCCATGAGAAAACATAGATAAATATATCAGATAGTTAGACTGTGTAGTGTGTTCCATGCATATGGTCTTTGACATAGTCCTGTCATTTATTTCTTTAATTTATTTTTGTTTCTTTACTTCCTGTGAGGATGGAAAATGAGTTGGATTAGTCAGAGGAATTGTGCGTGAATGTTTGTCTGAGAGGAAAAAAAGGGGGGGTTGGGGAAAGATTTCTCTGAAATTTAAACTCAAAAAATGGGAACAGGTCAAGCTGAATTCACTCTGGATTTGAATTAGGCAGAATTTAGCTGAGCATCAGAAAAAACACGGACAAATAAACAAAACCTCATATGAATTCTTTGAAAATTCTAGAGTCTTCATGTTTGGACTTAGGGCAAGTTTGTAGTTAAAAAGAAATTTTGGTGGCAAGCACCCCTAAAAAGACGTGCCATCAGAAAAAGGCCCAAACAAATGATAGATTTGCTTCTCGCCGCCACGCACGGGAGTATTTCTCTCATTCAGTCATTCTCCAACTTCAGGGTGAATCCAAATTGCAGATTTTGGGGGGCTCCCAACCCCAGGGATTCTAATTCTGTAGATCTGGGGTGGAACCTGAGAATTGGCATTTCTAACACGTGATACTGATGCTGCTGGTCTGAGGGCTAACCATTGAGAACCACTGTTTTAGATCCTTCTTTGTGAAGAGGACTTAATGAAGGGGAAGATGAGAAACCTCACTAAATCAATGTCTCTGGGCTTCCCACCCCATTTGTATCTGTTGCTGGTCACCCCGTTGGCTGCAGTAGGATCCACTCAGCACTTCTTGCTCATTTACTTTCTGCAGTGGAAATGGGATCAAGGCAAGGATGGCAATTTAGATTGCTTGTGGGTAGAGTCAAACGAGGAGATAGCTTTAGGTTCCAGTTTTTTCACAGAATTTGGGGTCTGAGAAGGATGTTAAAAATGCTTTGAGAGGGGCACTTGGGTGGCTCAGTGGTTAAGCATCTGCCTTCGGCTTGGGTCATGATCCCAGAGTCCTGGGATCGAGCCCCACATCAGGCTCCCTGCTCGGCGGGAAGCCTGCTTCTCCCTCTCCCACTCCCCCTGCTTGGGTTCCTGCTCTCACTCTCTCTCGCTCTGTCAAATAAATAAATAAAATCTTAACAAAATAAAATAAAATAAAAATCCTTTGAGAGAGATACACTCTGAGAGGGGCAACCTAGACTCAGTTTATTCCACTGGTTTTATCGATGACGTGAGGGATACAGCTGCATACGGTGCAGCCAACACAATGCTTGCCTTGACCAGGTCAATGGTCAACGTTCTGTAGGGCAGTGATTTAAAACCTATCTTCATGCATGTTTTGTAAAAATCATATATAGACTCTTCTATGTGTGAAAATCAAAAATACCTGGATTGGAAGGGACAGGTTAATAGTTGAGATAAATTTGGCCAAGGAATTTTGCAGAAATCAGTCTCTCAGATGGCGAAAGCAGAAAAACGAACCTCCACATTGCTAATTAAATCACTGTGCATAGAGGAATCTTCTATCTTGTGTATAAGCGAGCCTCCTTTGACTATAAACAAATAGCACTACTTAGTAATTTTTATTAATAGAGTTTCTGTATATACAATACCACTTTCAAGTTTGATATCATATTACACAAGTGCCTTGTAAAGTATGTCATAAATACTCAAATTATGAGGAATGTAGAAATGCTAAGGCAGACGTGCAAATTGGTATGAAAATAAATCAGGCCGTAGAAAGTTTTAATCACCTTGCCACACACCGGGAGATTCACATGTAATAAAGTAATAGAAACTATATCATTTTCTACCTGCCTGGCATATGTCGTTGCTCTCTAAGGGCTTAGTGGGCACACATTCCAAAGCTAGGCAAGAGCACATCACCACAGATTATTCTCACCAGGAGAAAGGAGAGATAAGCCCATGTCATTTGTCACCCAGGGCCATTCTGGATACTAACTGGCCTAAAAACCATGCCTATAAATTCCTTCGCTAGGTTGTACGAGAAACTTACTGACCGAGAGGATATTTCAGTAGAATCCTAAAAAATATTCAGGGCAGGATTCCAAACTCCACACACGTTTGGGTTTTTAAAAGTACTGCTTATTGGTGAAGGTTCTTAGGCACAGTGCTTCTGCTTTCCATCTTTGTTCTGATCTTCCATGTGTAATTAGAGGAAACACACATGCACACACACACACATTCATTATTCAGTATAGGCATATATTTGGATTAGGCAAAGACTTCTTACCCTCAGTTTAAGCAAATAAACTAATAATTAATGCAAGTGCTCCTTTCACAGAAATTCTATGAGATCCTTGGCACCCAGCCCTTGAACAATACTTTCGGTCCACTAAGTTCTTTCCTCAGAGCTGCCTCTAGCCGCCACTGGCTTTAACAGTCTCACGTGTTTGTCTTCAACTGCCAAGTCCTGCCATGCCTTACTTTGAGCCCAGGAACCCTGTAATTCTTATAAAAAAGTTTGGCAGTCATGCCCCACTTCTCAGCAAGACTTAATAACAGTGATCTTCAGTAAGGTCTCATAATACTAGGTCATCATTATTTGGATAATATGTGCTATTAAGAACTATCACAAATAATGGAAACTAAACTACACTTGTAAAAATAAAGAAACAAAGTACGTACTGTGGTGTGGCCATCCAGGAGGATTCTCCCAGGCAGAGGGGTGAATTCGTTAAGGGTTAAAGGCGTGTACTGAGAAACCTCTAGTCAAGAACAGTTTCACTTGTCTGTTGCAAGCAGTAGTTTTGGTTTGTTGAACTTTGCTTTGGTTTTTATCCACTGATACTTAAATATAATATTATGACATTTTAAATAGATGATGTCTTAATAATCTGTACCCATATGCCTAACGCTCTGACTAGTAGACATTATCCAGTTTCCCGAGAATAATAGAATTAAAGTGGATGGCAGTGGTGCAAAAAGGCAATCTGAGTAATCATGAGGAAATACCCCCAGATTTCTGAACTACAAGGCAAGAAGCATCAGAACACGGCCATGGGACAACTGGTTTCACCAATGATATTAATCATGGCCTCCATTCATTGAGTGCCACTCAAGTGCCACTTCTGTTGTTGAGGAAACAGAGGTATAGAATAGATGACTTTGGTGGAGCTGAGGTGTGAACACCGGTCTGAAGCTGAAGCTTCTCTCCACAGGAAAATGAAAATTCAGTCTCTGAGAGTCTGGGAGCTCTGTGCAGTGATGGTGGGGGCTCCCCCCCTCTCTTCTGCTGCAGGTTTCAGGCCAATGCCCTGACCCTCCTGGCCCCTCCTGGCCACATGGAAGTGTGGTCAGTGACACAATGCTCTGTGTCTCCGCAAAGGAATTTGGGAGGTTTTCCACAGTTTTTCCTGGAGTATCTCCTTGCTGCTGCCCTACCAGTTTGAAAGATGGGCTCTCCACTGCTCTGGGGCGAGAGCCAGCCCTCAATTAAGGGTTAGAGCAAAGACAGAGATGCCACTCTAGGCCACCTCTGCCTGTCAGACAGGCTTAGTGACCCTGTAAGGGCTGGTGGTGACAATGGGCTAATGCTCGGATGGCTCTACAAGGCTCAGGACAGGGTTTACAGAGGTGAACTCTGCCCTCAACAACCAAAGAAAGAACAGAAAGGAATTTTAGTTTGTTCAAATTCCCGTTGTCCCCAAAGATGTATTTTGAACATACTTACACAAGAGACTAGGACTGGCCTTGTCGAGGTATTCGGAGGGATACACAAGGCCTGAGCTTCTGAAACCAGACTTCTTTGAGGGAGAGACTGGCAGAAAAGATGGAATAAGAAAAACCTCAGGTGCTCCACATGCTGGGCTCACGGGGTGGGGGCAGGGTATTACCGTAGACCCTGGGTGTTTCCTTTCTTCTTTGGAAAGAACGCAGACAGTTATGTAACAGCTAAAGACTCTCAGGAGAGCTCTGGCCCTGCCCAACATTACCTGGTCAGGATGGCGTGATTCACTCTGGTTGAAGTAGCATCAAGCATAAAGGGCCAGCATCCCCCCAGATTCCCAGATTTGGGAATGCCCTGCCCTCCAACACTGGCTGCTTCCACTCCTTCATTTCTCAGACTCCAGGACATCTTATGGATGCTTTACAGTGGAGCTCATCCCAACTCAAGGAGGGTTCCTTGCATTTTCCTACAGAATCCCCAGCACTTTCTACCTCTCCAGTCACCATGGGAAGTGCCTACTATTGTTTTTGCACTGATTGGTCATCAAGGTCGACAGAACCATCTTTTTCTCCTTTTACGAACTAACTCATCCTTCTGCCACCTTTAGCCCTTTGATTGTGTTCCTGCCTTCTCAGAACCGGTTAGAAGACTTCATTTTCTAGTCTCAATGATATTTCTGATCACGAGCCCAGCTTCTGTTCTTAGTCCCACTCAACCTGGTGATCAGTGCTCACCCAGGGCTTGCTGTGTTAGAGCCGAGCACCCTGCCTTCATGAAATCTTCTTCTTTATTGTAAAAACAGTTCAATAGATAAATGAATGTGATAAGAAACAGCTCCTCTTTAGAGCAGAATTCTGATTAATAAATGTGAGAGGAATGGCAGAAGAAGACAATTACCATTTGGCACACACCACAGTAATAATTGTTGCAGGCAAGAATCACGGGTGGATGGGACGCCTGGGTGGCTCAGTCAGTTAAGCGTCTGCCTTCAGCTCAGGTCATGATCCCAGGGTCCTGGGATCGAGTCCCGCATCGGGCTCCCTGCTCCGCGGGGAGCCTGCTTCTCCCTCTGCCTCTGCCTCTCTCTCTCTCTCATGAATAAATAAATACAATCTTAAAAAAAAAAAAAGAATCACGGGTGGATCATTGCAATCAATGGGCAAAAGTATAATGAGAAGCAGAGTATTTGCACAATCTCTAAGTATCTTCCCATATGAAACTCATTCATTACAAAGGGAAAATAGTAACCTTTCAGTGGAGACACTGACACGTACCACCAGAACCCAATGATGAAAATGAACATCGCCCAGAATAAGACCTAGGAACATCATGTGCTTGGGAAGGGCACGGCAGTGGAATTCTTGCCCCAAAAGACACAACCTAAATCTAATCAAGAGGATACATCAGACAGATTCAAATTGAGGGATAGTCTATAAAATAATGGGGCAGTACTCTTCAAAAGTGTCAAGGTCATGAAAGGCAAAGACTGACGAACAGATTCAGATTACAAGTGAGTAAGGACACCTGGCAACTTAATACAGTGTGTGGTCCTGGATCAGATAATAGCTGTTCATGGGACAACTGGTGAAATCTGAATGTCTGCAGACCAGTTAATAGTATTATAACCATGTTAACTTTCCAGCTTTGATAGTTGGTTCTGTGGTTATGTAAAATGCAACATTTGAAGAAGATGAGTCAGCCATAAAAGGGAATGAAATCTTGCCATTTGCAACAACATGGATAGAGCTAGACAGGATAATGCTATGTGGAATAAGCCAGGTAAAGACAAATACCATATGATTTCACTCATATGTGGAACTTAGGAAACAAAATAGATGAACCTAGGGGAAAGAAAATGAGGGAGGCAAACCATAAGAGAGATTCTTAACGATAGAACAAACTGAGGGTTGATGGAGGGGGGTGGGTGGGGGATGAGCTAGATGGGTGATTGGGTATTCAGGAGGGCACTTGTGATGAGCACTGGGTGTTATACGTAAGTGATGAATCACTAAATCCTACTCTTGAAACCAATATTACACTGTAAGTTAACTAGAATTTTTTTTAAGGGGGGGAGGGTCGGAGGGAGAGGGAGAGAGGGAATCTTAAGCAGGCTCCACCCCCAGCACAGAGCCCCACAAGGGGCTCGATCTTACGACCCTGAGCTGAAATCAAGAGTTAGACACTTAACTGACTCAGCCACCCAGGCACCGCAACTGACTAGAATTTAAATAAAAACTCGAAACATGAAAAAAAGTTTAAAAAAAAGGGAAAAAATGAAGATGAGCGAGAGATACACCGGAATTGATTTACTGTATTTGCAAACTTTTTTGGAAGTCAGAAATTATTGAAAACTGAAGGTAAACATTTTTTAAAAACTTACTCTCACAACCAATTTAACCGTAATTTCCCTAAAACCAACTACATAAACTCTTGACAGTCATATCACATGCACAGCCACTTGGACAGAGTGTGCGTTTGGGCTTGGTGAGTGAAGAACTATTTAGTCTGACAAACATTTGCTCAGCATCTACTATGCCCCAGGACTTACACTGGGTGCTGGGACAGCATGGTTAGGTGCATTCGGTTATGATTATATGCCCTGTTTCCGATTATATGGAAAACTCCTAGAAGATTAATTTAATATTTCTTTGTACTTTGCCACAGGATGCCTGGAACAATGCCATTTACATAGCAGACCCTTGGTAAAAACATATTCAATCATTGGGTGACTATTTCTGTTATTCCCTTTCTGTGAGTAAACATGGATGGTTGGTTACCCAGTGATCCCATTGCCCAGTTAAAGGCAGGCTCTACCCGGATCTCTTTCTTCTGGTATCAAGTTTTCCTGGCTATTCCTTCCCACCATAAGCCTCAGGTTTCAGCTGTGTTTCCACCAACCCCTTCTTTTTGCTCTCGCCTTCTGCTAATAGCTCTGTGGGGGCACATCTCTGTCCCTGAGATACCAGGTACTGTGGAAACACCGATGGAAGGATTTATTGCAACCTTGGGCAAATCGCTTGACCTTGTGCCTCTTTTGCTCTGCCTCTAAAATGGGAATCCTCATAAAGATTCGTCAGGGGCTGTGACATCCTTCTTTCCCAAGTCGAAGTGCAAATTATCCCTAATTAAGGGTAATGATAAGCGCGGCTACTTGAGTGCATTTGCTCCTGGGGAAAGGCAAGCCTGTTTTGACTCTTCAGTCAGAGAAAGCTTCTCGTACTTGAGATGCTTTTAGTCACGCTTTCTCCTGGGTAAATCATAGCTGGCAAAAGGCTTGTTTGTTCCTAAGAAAATGTATCCAGAAAGTAAACAAAATTATATCCCAGATCCCTACTTTGGCAACTGCTCTCTTTCAAAGGATCAAAACCATCGGGATACACAGAGCATATTAGACATATGCCTCTAGCAATTTTACGGTAGTCTGTAAAACATACATAGGAATAAAGATTAGTTATTTTTGAACAACACCGGGATAAATTTGTCATCTTGCACATTGAATTGCAAAGAAAAGATGTGCCATTCCAGGGACATTCTGGGCTTAGAGAGCAGGTCCTCCCTCCTGCGTTCCTTTCCTAACGCCACATTTGCCCTTGGGATGAAGTGCGCTGCTTGTAGGAAAGCCAGTCTGTCTACTGCACACCTGCAACACTCAAGCCATAATTCTCAATGGCATTTTAGCGCCTCTGTTATTGTCTATAGTAGAGGGTTCCGCGTGCAAATATCAATCTGCTATTTTGCATGTGATAGTTTTTTAGAAGTGTCCCAATATTGGCAGCTCAGGGATAGTTAACTAGTGCCTTAACCAAGAGACTGGTATAGAATTGCACATCCAGAGCGAAGAGGCGAGGATTTGTGATGAAGAAGGGTATGCATTTTAGAACAGCTTGTGAACCACTGTGCTTATGGAAACTGCAGCAAGACATGCACTGGGACTGAAAGCAGCTAGAAGACACAGGCAAGCATGCATAAAATGATCGCATTGTCGCCGTGTGCCAGAATTCAAAGCAGGCAGGGGCATGTTACTGTTGTGGGAAGGCTATCTGTAAGCATTCCGAATACACATTCAAAGATGAGTATTTCAGGAGATGTAACAGAAAAGGGAAAATCCAAAGATTTTGTTACTCAGGAAGGGCACAGAGAGGATTCCCTAAGGACTGGAAACTAAATAGAAATATGCATGCTGTGGCTGCCGATAATAGAGACTCAGGCTGTGAGAGTGGGCTAGCTAGTTTAGAGATACAGCATTCAGCATATTCAGTATGGGCAAGAGTGATAGAAAAATAATCTTTTTAACACCCTGGGTGGAGGCCGAGATGCTACAGATGCGGCTGGACACAGGATCAGCAGTATCCATCATCTTATGGCAGGAATGTGGAATATCCTGCAAACATCTTCAATTGATGGAGACAGACCAGCTAAGGATGCATATTTAAGAAAAGAAAAAAAAAAGAGAGAGAGAATCTCCTTAAGTAACTGGAAAAAAACATCAGGATCTAGCATCAGATCCATATGGCTGGTAGAATGCTAGCTCCAAACATTTTGTTCCTGTGAATAACTCCTTAAAATTCAGCCAAGCCAGCACTATTTTAGCATAATTCACTCACCCCCACTGACCAATCGACCAATAGCTGGATAGCTAGGCATCTTTTGAACATGAACCTGAAATATTCTAGGGAGTAGAAGCAGGAGTTTAAGCTGACTAAAAATAAACACGGTTCCACCGGGCACAGATCGTATATTATGCCATCTGGTCAGAAATAAAAAAAATGACTTGAAGAATTAAAGGTCACTTTAAAAAGGTCTCAAGGGAAATGGAGCATTGAACTTTCTCATTCTGTTAATAAAGCTTGATACTGCTATCATTTATATGTCTGAGCAGATCTGGGAACTTCTAAGTGGAAAATTTGACAGCTCAATGGGGGACCCAAACTGGTTTCCTTGCAGAGGCAGGGTGGTTAGGGGGAAGACTGCCGGGATCCGACTCCAGCACTCCCTAGCTGTCTTGTCGTGGAGCAGTCCTGGCATTTCTCTGCAGCTCAGATGCCTCGTCTCCGTTGGCAAATCGAAGAAAACCCCGGCAGACCTTCCCACCTCCTAATGGCGTGGAGACCAAAGTGACACCACATTTGTAGAAGCACTTTGTAAATTGCAAAAACACCGTACAAATGAAGGGCTTCCATGAAAACAGTTAGGTTGACAGAAAACTCTTAGCTTCAGAGGGATGTTGAAAAAGGACTATAGTGGTTTTGGAAGCACCCACAGAGTGAAGCTCCACAACACTGATTAAGAACCAACCTACAAAGTCACCTTCACTGTGGACACAACTTCATGCAGGAGACACACAGGAAGGAAACGTAACTGGCAAGAAAACTTCCGAGAAGAAGACAAACATTTTAAAATCTATTTTTAGGTCTTTAACGCCTTACAGACTTAGGTGAATCACTCAATATTGTGCCTGCCTGCCTTTCAGATTATCTACGGGATACTGGATTCTCCTTAACACACTGTTCGCTCTACAGAACTGAAAACGGCCACAGTTGATTCTTTCCATTGAGTTGATTTCAACGTCTCCAGAAAGGGAAACAATGAAGTTTTAAGAAGCTCAGCATTTATTCGCTCGAGGCTGTGACGTCACTCACGGCTCCACCAATCAGTGCGCAGTGGGGAAACTTCCGGTAGCAGCCGTGTTCGCGCAGGTTCCAGAGATTCATTTGTATTTTTCTAGAGTTTGGTAATTAAACTGCGGAGATCCCTTCTGTCCCAAGGATGCTTCTTGACATTCAGATAATGCTGAACTATTCTGAGAGTTACAGAAAGTGATTATAAAGAACATTTAGTTAGTAGCTGTGGGGTTGTATAGAAGGTGCAATTGGTTAGAAAGCGGAAACGACGCTGCTGTTTTCATTCTAATTGAGTTCTTTTTGCTGGAGTGCCTTAATTAGAAGAAACCCGATCTTTACCACAGCAGAAAAACACACAGAGAGCCTGGGTCAGAGGTATTAGCCCAAGGACACAAATTGTTCGGAACAGACTACCTCAGGACAGGGACCTCGGTGATAGATACATATGGATAAAAGGATAAATCATTATTTTGGCCCTGCTTCTATAGCATTAATTCAAGTGAAAAAAAAATCACACGAGAGGAAGTTGCTTAAGTACCATTTCACTAACAATAATGAAACGATAGTCATGTCTTGTTACTTACCACTGTTAAGAATTGATATTTAAAAATAAACCAAGAGTTACCTACATTTAGGACACACCTTGCAGTTTCTAAGATGACTTCACACAGCTTGATGGATTCTCCGGCTGGAGGAGGACAGGCTTGGGAGGACTGACTTAGATTCAAATTCGACTTCTCCCGCTAAAGAGCTTCATGGCATGAGTAAGAAATTTAACATCTTTGAGCCTCAGTTTGCTCATCTGTGAGGAGGTGTTAATAATGACCTTGGCTGTCATTTTGTGGATTAGATGGGCTACTGTTTCTAATACCCCCAGAACAGGTGTAGGTGCTTGAAATGTTAATTTTCCTCTCCCTGTGTGAAAGTTGATGGGTTCAGACAGCCTTTGGGAACTGAACTTGAATGAAGTCAATGGGCAAAACTCCGTTTGGAATTTTGTTGATTCCCTTGACCAAAGAGACAGTACAGTCCTGAAGCAAAGCATACAATTAATACCCTGTAACAAATCAGAAATGCTTTTCCTCTTTCCTAGCAATGCACTAATGGCAGGCATTAATTTTAATGAATGTTGTGTGTTAGCTCCATTTGGGAAGGGTCTTTAACCCCAGAGCTTGATCAGTGCCTGGAGCTAGTAGGTGCTCAATAAACATCTGTTGAACAAATGAATGAATAAATGCCTCCCAACCCCTGATGTTTTTTCTCCTTCCTACTCTTTTCATCCAGTTTTGGACATTTCTATAATTTACACCCATACCTATAAAATATATTTTTTCATGGATTTCCCCGTTTCCTTGCAAAAAGTCACGTGATCTCCCTTATCGAGACTAACCACAAACAGGTTGGTTTTTTAATTTTCTGTAGATGTTCTCAGTGCAGAACAACTGTTCTCTACAAATGAGCATTCAGCAAGCTGCTTGGTCCCCTGCCCTTGGGAGCTTCAGTGTATGCGATTCCCTCTGCAGAGTTTCTGGCATGATCCTCATCTCCTCCAGATGGACTCCCTCCTTCCTCTGGTTAATGCCACTGACACACTCCTTCCTCGATGGAGACCTGGTCCAGGTGTTTGTTGGTCAGCCCAGCTTTTGATTCAGAAGTGTTTCACTAGGAGAATCATTTGGGCTTGTTTTCCCAATTACCTCTACCCATTACGCTGTTACTGTAAATTGAGAGCTCCTTCAATACCACTTCTTACTTCCCATTGTTAGATTTTAAAAATCAAGGGAAAGTGATATTTGCATGTTAAATGTAACTCATGTGCTTTGTTGTTTTTGACATATACTTTAGGGATGGAGGAGGGGGGATGACACTAGCAAGGGAATAAAGCCTTATACCCATCATAGCAACCTCTTTCACTAACCCTAACCCAATATTCAAACCAGAAGAAATGATCATCTAAACAGTAAAACATAACTTCAAAAAATCAAGAAAATATAGAGCGATGATAGGAAATTCTCAGTTTTTCAGCGCTAATAGCATATCTTTAGTAGTGTGAGGGCATTACAATTCACTAGACATCAGAGAGACTGAAGAACACAAACCTGCGTTTTTGCCATATTATATGACGCATGTCAGACTGTTAATATTTTAAAGGGGTTTTGAATTGATTAAGTATTTCATTTACATATATTGTCATAGGTCTGCGTTTACAAATGTTGCTGCTTTGCATGCATTTTCAGATTGAGAAAATGCAAACCTAATGGCTCAGCTTCTTGACATTCCTCTCAGTGAAAGGGTTCCTTTAAAAATCAACAGCTAAAAAATAAATTGGCCCAGGCATCTTTAGAGCAAAGATCAGAACAAACGTTGCTTTTTCTTTTCTTCTCCCTTTGAGGTTTGCATATGATTCAATATTTTAAAATTGAAAAATGTGCTGCCTCATAAACACATTGAGATCATGGCCTTTGGAATGTTGGAAAAAGCAAACAGAAGAAAACTTTTCCCTAAAATGTAGGCGTGCAAAAGAGGAATCAATGTGTAGTCAAAATAGGCTCTACATAAAGCCCCATCAGAATTTTCCGAGTTATGATCTATTAAGGATAACAATTTTAAATACATTTAAAAGGTCAGAACTCATCTTCAGGCCAGTACCTAGTAGTTGGTAATTTGTAGAATTCACTGTCTTCAAACCATCATTTTCAGGAGAGTTCAGATGAGTTCTAAGGAAGTTATTATAGCCAGTCGGAGAAGAAATGCATGTATTTAAAATACATTAAGTACTCTTATGCAGCCACTCACGGCTTTCAACAAAATAAAATGCTTTGAAAAACTGCCTGAACCGTGACCGGGGTTCTGCCTAGCACGGTGTCTGATACTCAGCAAATAGCTAATGAATGAAATAAGCCTTTGCTAATGTTGATTTAAAAAGAAAAAATAGAAACTAAGCTTACAGACTTGTTACACCTCGGAGCAAGTGGAAATCCACAGAACGAAAGGGTTTCCGTCTGGGGCCCTGACCGTGCTGTAGGCTAAAAAGGCTTGTACTTGAGGTTGAACAGGCGAATCGCACCAAGCCAGAAGTTTGCCCTCCTGCCTTCTCAGAAGTGCGGTTGACCTGAAATAACACCCATCAGCTCAAGTTCAGAATTTGGGAGCAAGGGCTGGGTGCGGGATAGAATTTCAACCTCAGTGTTTGGCCGGCACACCTGACTTTTGTGCATTCCCCTCCGGGACTCCTCCCCGAGCCCCGAGTTTCGTGCAGACTCTTAAGTTACCCGAGGTTCGAGCAAAAGGGTATCTCCGACGGGGCCGAAATGTTTTCCTGGCTTAGGAGCTCTCGGTTTCCTTTCTTTTCTCCCCCTCGGCCTTCCTCCCCCGGGGAAGTGTCACTGCCGAGGAGATTCTAGGGTGACGCTGTGGCTCGGTGACTGCAGAGCCGCGGAGCCGGGGTTTGACGACGCCCGAGTGCCGGCCGCCGAGCGGGCGCTCCCGGGCGCTGGGACAGCAGGGAGGGGCCGCCGGGGTCCCCAGCCGCCCTCGGGCACACGCGGCGGCTGCCGCAGCCGCCGGCTCGGTGCCGAGGCAAAGGGGCGGTGGAGCGGGACACGCGAGCGAAACGAGCAAAGCCCCCAGTCTGGTGCTAGAACCCGAGCGAGCTGCGCGCACCCCGCGCCGCCCCCACCCCTTCCCGCGCGCACAGGAGTTCCGGGACCTGGCTCCGGCGCTCCGCCGGGGTCCCCCCCTTTTGCCCGGGGAGGGGGCAAACTCGCTCCTCCTGGGACTCGACGATTTAAACCCGCTCCCCGCTCGCTTCTGCTTTCAGACGGCGGTCCCCCTCTCTGTAGCCCCCAGAGCGCTCGGGACCCCCCCCCCCCGGCACCCCTGTGAGAGGCCCGCGGTGCTGGGGGAGGACAGAAGGGGGAGCCAGGGACCGTGCCCAAACCCAGCAGAGGAACGAGGGTGGAGGTGAGGATGGGGAATCGGGGCCTGCCAAGTCCCCCGGCCCCCGTGGAGCGTGGAAGCACCAAAAGGGAGAGAAGAAAAGGATCTGCCTGTCTGCTTTCGACCCCAAACTTCGGGATCGGCCCCTCGATCGCTTCCCGGAGGTCGAGGGTGTGAAGGGCGCCCTGGCCGCGAGCCCGCGGAGGCAGCGGTGGGTGGGCTGCAAGCCCCTGGCCCGCGCTCGGCCCCCGGCACCAGCTTCCGCGGCCGCGCCGGGCCCCTTAGGCCGGGGCATTAGGCGCCACGCCATGTTGTCCCCGCGGCCCTAGACTTTGTGGGGCTCGCCATGGGAAAGCGCCGTGTCCTCGGCCTGCAGGGAGCCGCCAAACGACAGAGCGCTCGGCCGCCCGGCGCCCCAGCCTCGGCCGCGCAGCCCGGCCGGGCGCCCGCCGAGCAGGCCGAGCTGCCACCCCGCGCGGGCGCTGGCGGGGCTCGGGGGGCTGGTCTCCTGCTGCTGCCCGCGCGGGGTGGGGAGAGCGAGGCCGAGCTGTCCGCGCCCCCCGCCGCCACTCCTGGGAGCCCTCGGGGTCTGGGACGAGCAGGCAAAGAGACCTGTTGAAAACTCTTAACGCCAACTTGAAAGACAAATCGCCCGAGCAAAACCTTCTCTCCAATTTGGTATTTTGAAATGTCATAAGAGCTGCATTGCAGTAAGATTGCTGCTCTCTTAAATGGGCCAGTAATTTCCAGCTCTCTCCCACAAAGTCCTCCAACCGAGGATTTCAGTGTAAAGCAATTCAAATAAGTAAAAACCACTCTATTGCTGTTCGAAAATTCGCATGCATTTATTCTGCTTAAAATTTGATATAGGGCATTTTTTTTTTTTAGTATTCTCATTTATCGCTTGCCAAGAAATAATTAAGAATAGGAGCTCGAAGATTAATTTTAAATAAAAAATCTTCTCAAATGAAAATGTCAGGTCATAAAAATTCCTTTTAAATCATAACAGCATATAAATCTTTGAAATTAACCATGTAATTACAATGTCTATCAACTTTTACCTTGAGCTTTGAGCCTCTCTTTTTAATCTTCCATTCTTTTTTAATGAATAGCTATTTTGAAATTAAAAAGTACTGTTCATTACACATGCCCCACTATAATAGGGTTTTTATCATATTTGCTCTATGTAAAAATACTTGCTACTTTGTAATTATTCACACGCCGATCCTTTCCTATATTGAGTAGAAAATAAAAAATGAAATAGAAGTCAAAGGTGCTTTAGAGCTGAATGATTTACACAATTCATTAAGGACGGTGATTTTTCAGTTAGCATCAGATTAAATGGTTACTTACTCTCAAATAGCCCTTGGGGAGTTGAATTGCTGGGTAGCAAACAGATTAAAGTTTGCATTGAAAGAAAAATTGAATTCAGAGGTAATCAATAGCATAATAGGGGCAGTGAGTGGTGCCTGCTGCCTGAAATGAAATTACCATATTTTTAATCTTAATTTTCCACTCTGTTTATCTGACAGTGTGGATGTGCAATCCAAACAGATAATGAGAGAGTGGGATATTGACACTGCTGTCCTCTGGAGTGCTTGTTTTCAGTGATTAAATGCTGTGATCTGTGATTACTTTGTGCAAGGATGTCGGGGCTGCTGGCCAGAACCACGGGAGGGGCACTCACTCAGCAGCTGTAGCTCCTGGCTCTCCCAGGTCCTAATGTCTGAAATCATTTTCCACTGGCGATATTGAAAAATAAAGATTACTTATTTATGTATCTACTTCAGCTGCACAAATGACAATAATTAATCCCATTATTATTGTTGTCTTGACTCAAAAACGTTTAATTAGATCAATAGGTAGTGCACCGTCTCTGTAAGTTTTGTATTAATGAGCCAACAAACTTGCTTCTTACAAGATGTGAGTTATAGAATGCAATACGCTGGAAAACTTTGAAGGGAAACCGTATTAGCGTTAGAGAAGCAGTAGAGAGATGAAAACTAGGGGCATTGTTGCAGGCATCCAGCCCCAGTGGCTGCAATTATATAACAAGCTGTGATAATTTGTAAAAATGCAAATAGTCTTCTCTGGGTATTGGGAGGAAGTCCTCTTGTACATTTAATTAAATTAATACCTCTAGCCAAATAACAAAGATACCCAATCACAAAAATTTAAAGTTATGGAAAGCCTATATTCTCTAAACTCATTATCTTTTGACATCTAAATGCAGCTTGTAGTTAGTACAGTTCTGAAAAATACCCTGTATGGAAAGCATTATTCCATTTTTGCAATGAGGAAATTCACAATGCTTCACATTAGACAACATATTATGGATGCATCATTTGAATTTGAATTCACTTAATCCTGCTGTGGGAATAGATTTACAATAGATGATGGCTATCTACCATCTACACCAACTACGTGCAATGTACAGCCTACTTTTGCTTCCACTGGGTAAAGTCGGCGTGTGTTTGGAGAGTTTGGTAATCATGCACAGTTAATTAATGTATCCTTCCTTTATACATATGTGGACACAAATAAAAAGACATGAAGAGAAAGAATGATAGGCAGCACTGGCTATCTGATAATTATTACACAACATTTATTTCCCCAAATCAGAGAGTAGTCACAGCAAAAAAGAGAGTCATGCCTCATTCAGTCATTCCTTAACTTTGGGTAGATGTACTGTCTTTAATCCCTCATGCACATAATAACTTTATTTTTTTTTTCTCAGTCATTGCTGATAATGCACAACTCTCTGGTAGCAGAAAGAGATCTATCTCTAGGCTAGGGTTCAGAAATGAAGAGTGCAAAATAACTGTGTAAAGGAGGTGTGAGCTCCATGGCTGGCTGTGAATTCAAGTTCGCTAACTCCCTGATTCTCATCCCTCACAGAAATCCCCAACTTCTCCCAAGAGGCAAGTGCTGAAAATTGGAAAATTTTAATAAATTAATATTTTAACCCGTGAGTGGCCACAGGCAACTCTCTCTTGTAGCATGTATTTACTGGGGGAAGAAACTGGGGAGGCATACAGGCTGATGAATACTGACTGACGACCATTGCTGAGTTTCAGATTTTAAGCAGAGACTAAAAAAATTCCCTCCTTTCTATAAGCCTGCAATAAGAATTGCACGTCTCGGTTTTACCACTTGCTTTAGATATGCTATATGCTGTGGTATTTTGTAAATTGCCCTAAAGAAAGGTGACATTAGACCTACACAATAAATGAATATAGTCAAATCCCAGTGAATCTATATAGTAGTACTGGAATGAGTTTAAAATTTTTGCTTAGAGTCTTTAAAAAAAAAATCACAAACAGATGTATCAAGCAGATTAACAGTTTGGACTGATGTTTTTACATCAAGTTTTAGTACCATTTTGACAATTTATTCGGTATTCAGAAAAATCCATGAACTTGAATATGAACTACATACAGTCCCGTCTTCATTACAACAAACCCATCCAATTTTTTGATAACTTGTATTGTGTCCTTTAAAAAATTTTTGTCAATACTTAACCATGCTGATTCTTATAGCAATGGAATATGGCTGATACATATCCATTGACATGGAAAGTAGTCAAAGTGCTATTTGAACTTTTTTCCCCATCTCTTGACTACCTCTGTAATCCAACTGAAACCAAGGTTTTCTAAGGATACAAAAGCTTTCCTCTACCTCTATACCTGCAGGCACCATTCGAAGTTTATTGAGCTTTAGGGCACACAAAGGGAGGGAGAAAATCCAAACCAATCTCTTTCCTTTCACTTTCTAAATCCTGACATGGTCCATCACCTTTTAAAAATAGTGAGCTGGCCTTCCCCAAAAAGGAGAAAGGAAACAAAATCTAATGGAAAACAATGGCAGAAGGATAATCTAATCTTTAAATAAGGAGACATGTTTCTGAAAGCTTAAGGGTGAGTTTCACACTGATGTCACCTTCTCCTGAAAAATGCAAGCTCTCCAGGAGGTGAAGAGGAAAATATTAATGCCATTAATCCATTGTCCCCGAATTCTCCCTAAAGAGTTGGGATTTGAGGGGAAGGCTCCAGGTCACAAGAAGTGGAAGTATTCATGGAAAACAAATGGTTTGCTCCTGATTGGCATTTAGTTCGTTCAACCATTAACAAGCTAGTCCTGGGAAACCTCAATGTTCCAATGAACCACACACACAAAACGAGTAGCGATTGCTTCCCGTAGGTGACCCAAGCCTTCCTTCCGATATTAGTTTCTTATGACCCACAGAAGAAAGCAAGCGTACTTGTCACAAACTCCGGAAAGGAAAGTCCATTCTGGGGGTGCTGCTAGGTTGACTAAGGTCTTCTGCGCCCTCAGTGTCAAGGAAACAAACTCCAAAATGGGTTTCTTTAAGGAACAGTGGCTTTACTGGACCCAGCAGGATAACACCAAATATGTTCATGATTTTTCTTCACCTGTCGAAGCCAGAGATCTTTAGGTTAACTTCTGAAGCCTGAACGTTGTGGTGGCATTAGGCACAATCTTGTCAGCAAGAATGAAAAAATAAAGCTACCAGTGATGCAAAAGGGGGTGGTGACCATTTTCTGTAGAGTGAAGGCGTGGAGTAGGCTGTGAGCTTCATAAAACCTGCCTGGGGACCCATGTGGGTTATTTAGTGCTCTGTCTCCAGTCCCTAGCACAGTCCCTGACAAGAGGTAGACATGAATTGCCTGCCTAAAGAATGAAAATACAGCTATAGCAAAAGTTTGAGAACTGTCAGATTTGATTTTAAGTACCATTAATGATCCAGACCTCAAATGTTTAAGTTATGGTGAAAGGCCAGTATTCTCGGGGTTGGCCGCATTCCCTAGCTAGACTCTGTCTACAAGTTCATTACCCCACTAAGTAGTCTGAACAGTAGAAGCAGTAGCCTAGCAAGTGAAAGAGCCTAGCTTAAGGCAACTTACACAACCCCTACCCCTCACATACTCAATAAAGGACAACTGGTCACCTTCCAGACACAGTCAGTCCTAATGGCTACCCCACATATGCTTGGGCTCCATCTACTCACCACATTGTCCCTCCCTCTCCCCTTTGAAAAGACAGGCTCCTTGAAGACAAGAACCAAGTCCTATCTTTGTGTCCTCTTTTTTTGGCACAAAGTCCTCCTTAGGTGTCTACCAAATAAATTAAATTTATGCTGGCAAAATCCTGTTCTGAGCGCCTCCTGGTTAAAAAAGTAACTATAAATACCATCCCTTTGAGAGTTCCATTTGGAAGTCTGCCTCTGCCTCAGTGGGCCCGTGGGAAGGCAATTACTAACCAGGGCACCCCTTCCGTCATCTGTGAAGCAAACACATGGCTCTAGGTAGCTTCCAGCCTTAGAATCCAGGGAATCCAAGTTACTTTTCTTGAAAATTTAGCTCCTGACTAGATTTGTTCACAAACTGAACATTTTGGGAGCCTGCAATAACTACAGGTGAAAGTAGAATTTTCCAAATCACCTTTTTTTTTTTCTTCCTCATTCCACGTAGAAAAGACTTAGAATGAGAGAAAACCTTTCCAAATCAGGACTTCTTTCATCCCATGCAGAGAAGCCACAGGAAAAACATGTTTTTTTAATAGAAACATAACCACAATATGTACCTTCAGGAATGGCCTCACATTTAAGTGCCTGTGAATAAATCTTTTCATTTGATTTCGCTTTAACCAAGACCCTCCCACAACCTGTCTGTCCTCTTTCAGCCAGAGAAAACTCACAACTTGAAGGCAGAGAAGAGCCCATTCTGCTATTAACGGCTATGGGTATTGTGGTAGCCAGCCCTCAAGATGGCAGTAATCCCCACCCCCTGGTCTTCATGTCTTTGTGTCAGCCTTTCCCACACTGTACAGAATTGTCTGTGTGATCAGTAGGATACAGAGAGGTGGTGATGTGCCACTTCCTGAATTGGGTTATAAAAGACTGTGGCTTCAGAGCTGGGCTCATTCTCTCTCTCTCTTCACTTGTTCTAGGGGAAGCCAGTTGCCATGTTGTAAAGATGTCTTATGAGATGCCCATGTGGCAAGGGACACAGCCCTCGGTTCAATAGCCTATAAGGAGCTAGAGAAGCCAGCTGCCATGTCATGATGACGTTCAGGCAACCTATGGAGAGGCCCATAAAGGAGGAAATTAAAATCCCTGGTGACAGCTAATGAGGACCTGAGGCCCACCAACAACCCCATGAGTGAGTGAGTTTGGAAGTAGATCTTCTCCCAGTCCAGCCTTCAGATGAGACAGCAGCCCTGCTCAACAGCTTGATTACAACCTCAAGAGAGGTGATTCCTGAGCCAGAATCACCCAGGAAGCTGCTCCCAGACTTCTGCTCCCAGAAACTGTGAGATCATATATATTTGTTGTTTTAAGCTGCCAAGTTTTGGTGTAATTCATTACACAACAAAACCAGTTCTCAAAAATATAGGTATAAAGAGTTTTACTTCAGCATCATGCAGTATCAATTGCACATCTTCAGGAATCCTTTTCATTTTTAATGAACCTTTACTGCCTGCCTTAGTAGATGTGAGCCTAAGTATTCTAAGCTGTGAGGTCTAAATTAATAGTATCCTAAGATGTGGAGGGTGCACAATCTTGTTTTTAAAGTTTGTGGCAAATATCTTCTCTCTCTCTCTCTTTTTTTTTTTTTAAAGATTTTATTTATTTGACAGAGAGAGAGAGAGCACAAGCAGGGGGAGCAGGAGAGGGAGAAGCAGGCTCCCTGCTGAGCAGGGAGCCCAATGAAGGACTTGCTCTCAGGGCTTCAGGATCATGACTTGAGCCAAAGGCAGATGCTTAACCAACCGAGCCACCCAGGCACCTGCAAAATGTCTTCTTGATATTATGCCTTTAATATTTAAGTTTGAGGACTTTTCTAGGACCTACATTTATAAAATCTCAGAGATTTGACCTGGATCAATAACTATTTCTCTGGCCATAATTTAAAAAATTATGTAAGTCCAATAGACTCACAGTTTGAATGAGAATAGGAGAAACTCCTGTGGATACCAGTTCATTCATTTTGAAAATCAGGGTAATGGACCCATATGGGGCCAGAGGAGATGCTGAAAGCAAGATGTGATTATAAGTGCCATCCTTGATATTATTTGAAAGATTACTTTTCCTTTTAAATTCTCCAAAAAATTATAATACGATAAATATTTACAAGCAAAAGCATGCAACTGGTTTGGAGTTTTGATAGAATAAATATAATACATTTGTTTAGAGCAGAGAACTAGAAATCAATTCTAGTTTGAATATAAGACACTTCCCTTATCATCTTAACCTGAGTATTAAACAATAGCTATGAATTTATGACAACATTAATAACGACTGTTTACTGAGAACTTCTGTGATTCACACACACACATCTGCACCTGTAATTCAGATCTCCCTCTAGACTGAATTAGAGTAATAGGTATTATTATCCCATTGTATGGGTGCGGTATTGAGGCTGAGGGGATTTGAATAACTTGCCTAGGCCATGCAGTTCATGATGATGGACTGAGGACTCAAATCCAGGCCTTTCAGAGTCCAAGGTCCATGTTCTTAATAATATGCTATATCACCTCCCTATAGCATTCTTTATATTAGTTTTAGTAATGACAACATATTAGCAACTGTTGAATTCTTTAGTACGGATGTATAGCAAATCCCTAACCATCACTAACAACAAAAAACCCCTCATGTTCAAAAAAGATTTTCTATTAAGGTCAAGATGAAAAAAGGAACATCTACTTACTGAGAGGATGCTCAGAAGACAACAGGTAAAGGGTGATGGTTCTTAGCTTCTGAGCCCTCCTCCCCACCCCCCTCCTCCCCGCACGTCCATCCAATGAGAGAGAATGCTGTCAGCACTTTACGGATACACTTTTCTCACATGCCTGCATTTTGTAACTGTTGCCATCTCCTGATTTCTGAGTTGGCCTTTTGTCTCAGAATATCATTTCCCTTTCAGTTTTCCTATTGAGAGTAAATATGATTTTAATGCATTTCTGAGTATTCAGTGCCAACCTTTAAAAAAAATCTATACACATATAATTAGATTTTTTTTTTCCAGGGGAGAAGGCCATTTATGTTATTCATCTTCCCCTGGAGTTGGAGCTGAAGTCTTTGGTTTTTCTAGTTAGGATTCAAATCAGGCAGCTTTGTCAGAGAATTTCCGGGCGGCAGGCCCCTGGCGCGGGGCAATGTTTGTTGGTCGGACTTTGAGGGGAATGGGTGAAAGGGAAGATGGCCAAGCTGCCTGCTACTCTTGAGCACGTTAGCATCCTCAGGATTCTGCTTTGTCTGTGGCCCTGCTGCTCTGTTTCCATCACTACTGAGATGCAGAGAGAAGCAATACGGCTCATGGAATCACACCCAGAAAGAAAGTCCTGACCATTTATTAAAGTACATCTTCAATAGGGGCAGTTATCACCCATGACTCATCAGCTTTAATAACAATAGTTTGTCTTGTAAAAAATCATAGAAAAACGGACATATAAGTATTCAGTGTTTTGGGGGGTTTTTTGGTGTTACTTTGTGTGTGTGTGTGTGTGCGCATGTGCACATGCCTCCTATTCTTTGAGAAGTGCTGCAAATTCACTGCATAAATAATGTGCTTCTCAAGTGTTTCTTTTTCCTTCATATTACAGTGAACTGCTCCATTTTGGGGATGATTTGCTACAATATTACTACCACTGCGGTGTGTAAATATCCCTGGCAGATTGAGAGTAGAAATATTTTTCAAATAACTATACCTGGCTCGTGTTGCTGTAAGGGCTCTGTCTCAGACTTCTTAAGTTCACTTCCCTTACTTCCTAAGTTTTTGTCTTTTGTTGCTTTCTTCTCTTAAACCAGATGTTTCTTCATGACTTCATGCCATGATCCCCCTTTTAAAGATAGAGAAAGATCTAAAACATTAGCACTTTATTCCAGATTACAGAAAGAGTCCATAGCATAGATGTGTAGTGTCCTGATTTATGTGAGCTCTGTACCTGGACGAGACACGGTCTATTTCTGCTTTATGCACCACTGCTCCAAAAAAAATAGAAGTTGTCCCTGAGTAATCATCACCAATAATCTCTATGAAAAAATATTATCTTGACTCAGGTAACTTTTATAATAGCAACAATAACATTAAAACAGAAAAGTTAAATCAATGATTTCTAAGTGGATTAAATGGGTATTAGAATACACCTTTGATTATTTCTGTTTTTGTAAGGAGGTTTTGTTTCTACTTGCCTTATTTTGGAAAGCTTTAGACAAACTTTATCTGTTTGATTTCGTTTTTAAAACAGCTGATACAATTTAAAACACATTAAGATACATTTTTGATTTGTTTTTTGGTTGCCAGGATCATAGGCTACATTGTAAAAGGTCTCTCTTATGTTTTGGGACACTAATATCCTGCTCTCCTTACAGAAATTTATAGCTTACATTAATGAATTAATAGGTAATGAATATAGTTTAAGCCCCACAGGTTCCCAGACACTTCTGAAAGTGCATCCCTGTAATTAAGGAAATCTGAGCATGTACCCCCAACCTAGGCATGTTTATTTATAAAGTATACACATGTACTACTTCAGGTAATGAATCTCATTAGGGCTTAGTTTCCTTCTTATGTTTTAGATGAAGAAATATCAGTTATATTTTTCTTCCTGCGCCCCAAAGGATTATTTGGGGCATAACCCATTTTGGAGTTGACTAATATAAAACACTTTTTACTTTCAAGTGGAGACTTTTCCCCCTTTATTTAACATATTTATTCTTTACTGTTCATGCACTTAGATTACACATATAGCATTTTCACCGTGATTTTTAGTCTTAATGTAGTTTTATGGCAATGTAAATGCAAATGAGGACCGCAACATTGAAGACTAAAGTTGAATCTAGTCCTATGATCTGGCACAGGGTGAGGCAGTGTGAGTCATCAGAATGTTTATTTCTGTAAGGTTGGTGTTGTGACAGAGGGACAAGGGTATCAGTGCTTTCCACTCTCTGAAGCTCTATGAGAAAGCGGCTCCTGTTTGTCTCTTACCAGAAAGACCATTTGGAACCCAGTGGAAGTTACTGGGAGGCAAATTTTGCTCAAGGGAAATTTTAATTTACTGACTTATTGACAATATAGGCTGCCCATGGCAGTCTGTCGTCCTCTGATGGAATGAATTCCCCATCTCAGGGACTAACTAAGTAGGGGTTGGAGCTGTTGGAAATATGTAGATAGATTCCTTCAAACAGGGAAGTGGGAAGTGATAGTCTATAACGTACCTTTCAATTCTTAAGTCTGTGATTTTGTAATAATCAGAGAACAATTATTCTGAAGGGTGGTAACTTGGAATCCCTTTCCATGAAGAGACACACTGACGGTGCTCAAAAGTGTGAAAGTTCCACAGGAGGCAGAGGCTGAAGGGAGATCCCGCTTCCAGAACCACAAGAAGAAATCCAACTTCAGTGGGGCACGGAGATAGCTGAACATCAGTCATGAAGCATTACATGACATAAGTTTTGGGAAGGTTCTTTCGTTAGAGACCTTTGCAGAGGGAATAAAAATTATCCCTCTGGGAAGGTCTGAACTCAACTGAGTCAAGCGTAAACTGATCTTACCAAGTCCCTTTCATTTCTCTGGTTCTATAGGTTATTATGACCATCTGCTATGGTTAACCAGCTAAAACTACCAAAGGACAAAAGAAAAGAAAATTCTCATTAAAGAATAGAGGAGTAAGTGCCATTTTTAATGCTTTTCCTTTGACTCACTTCTTTCGGTTATGAGAAATTTACTATGAGTCAGTGGGCAGAAGCCGACTCATCATGCATTATCTTTTAAAGAAATAATGAAATACTATGTTGTGTCATTTCTCACAGATCCAGAACCAAAGCCTGGGTGTGGGTTTCTGGTCTCTGACGTCTCTTACAGAAATAAATACACTGGAAAATAAAGAGAAAAGTTTCATCGCACAGGCATGAGAACCCAGACTCTTCTTTCCGGGTGATAAACAAGGCAGCAAACCGAGTGAAATAGTGACACTTATTGAGGTTTCTGGGAGCAGAGATCAATGCGGTTGCTTACGGGGCAGGTGCAGTGCGAATAAAGCCCCTCAGTTCTGTCCTGGGCTCAGAAAGGCATGAGATCATGCAGTTCACACAGGCCGCAAGCAAGCTGTCAGCTCTGCCCATCTGGAGCCCCCTGTCACCATAAACACCCCAAAGGAGTGAGTGCCTGGCTCTTCTGCCTTGCTTACTCAGCTCACAACTTCCTTCCTCAGGCGGGGGGCGGGGTGCGGGGGGGGGCAAACACCCTCTTTTCCAAGGCCGTTGGCTGTTGCAAGACTCAGATAATGGGGAAAGTGCCAGTTTTAACAACTGGACCGTCAGTGTTAACTGCATCATGCTGTAATGATTTGTAATCGATGTTGGGTAATTTGATCCACCAAGGAAAACCTGAATGTCTAACGTACACCAGTGAAGGGGTGCAAACTCGATCAAGACTTTGTACCCAGTAATTGCTTAAATACTAAGGACAAGTCAAGTCATGATTTATTTATTTGTTTATTAAGATTTTATTTATTTATTTGACAGAGAGAGACACAGTGAGAGAGGGAACACAAGCAGGGGGAGTGGGAGAGGGAGAAGCAGGCTTCCCGCTGAGCAGGGAGCCCGATGCGGGGCTCGATCCCAGGACCCTGGGACCAGGACCTGAGCCGAAGGCAGACACTTAACCGACTGAGCCACCCAGGCGCCCCCCAAGTCATGATTTAAACCTCGGGTTCTTTAAAATATTGCCTGGAGTATTTTATTAATCCTTAATTTGCTATAAACCCTGAATATTGCCTGACTTGGTGGATATGTTTGGTTTCTGATTATATTTAAAATAAATCCCTTATGTTATGTGAATATAGTCATATTAAATTAGTTGATTTCGAAGTTTCTGAGGTAGAATAATTCTTGATTTAGGGTTTTAGGGGCCTCTCACATTATAATGACAACAAAAATATGGACAGGAAGAATCAATTCTATTGTCATTATCTGTAACTTTGAACATTTTAAAATTCTGGGCATAATGGTGTGTTTTAAAGTCTAATTGAGCTTTATTAGATTTTGCCAGTTATTGAGAAATTGTAATGACTTAAGCAAGAACTGAGCTGAAGTTTACCTTTGTGTAGCCTTTAAGAAATACTTTTGGCAAAACCAGATGAATCTTGCCAGGGCACCCAGAGTCGGACAAGTAGAATGAAATTTAGGCATGCAAAGCCAAACTCATGACAGACTGATGTATGAACCAGAAATGATGAGATTATAGTTTCAGATGTAGGGCTGCAATCATGCCTCTGGGTCACACTTGATTGTCTCTCAGCTCCTTGGACAAGACCATTGTCTCCTGATTCTTATGTGTTCACTCTCAAAGAGTAGGCTTTATGTCCAGTTTCTAGGGATGTCTTCTCTACTTTAGATAGTGAGTGATACTATTAACAGTGAAGCATCTAGAATGAGCATTATCCAAAGATAACTGCCACTGGTCATTTTAAAAAATAAACATAATTTTCATATTATAAAATTCACCCACTGGGGGTGCCTGGGTGGCTCAGTCGTTAAGTGTCTGCCTTCGGCTCGGGTCATGATCCCAGGGTCCTGGGATCGAGCCCCCCATCAGGCTCCCTGCTCAGCGGGAGGCCTGCTTCTCCCTCTCCCACTCCCCCTGCTTGTGTTCCCTCTCTCACTGTCTCTCTCTCTATCAAATAAATAAATAAAATAAAATAAAAAAATTAACCCACTGTAAGCATACAATCAATGATTTTTGGCAAAGCAGGGTTGTGCAAACATCACTACAAACCAGTTGTAGAATATTTCTATCTAAGGTGTTCACTCCCTGCTCCCAGCCCCATCCCCCAAGCCACCGGCAACCGCTGATCTTTCTTTCTTTATTATTATTATTTTTTTAGAGGGAGAGAGAGAGAAAGAGCACGTGTGCACAAGAGGGGAGGGACAGAGGGAGAGGGGGAGAGACAATCTTAAGCAGATTACATGCGGAGCGCGGAGCCCAACTCGGGGCTTGATCCCACGACCCCAAGATCATGACCTGAGCCAAAATCAAGAGTCTGATGCTAAACCCACTGAGCCATCCAGGCGCCCCCAGTGGGTGAATTTTATAATATGATCTATATTTTCTTGATGGATTTTCCTTTTTGGGAAATTCCATGCAAAGGTAACCAGAATATATGCAGTCTTTCACATTTCGTTTCTTTTATGTAGTATAATGTTTTTGAAGTTCATCAATGTTGCACCATGTATCGGCACTATTTCTTTTTACCGCTGCATGACATGTCACTGTATGAACACACCACACTCACCAGTTAGTGGCTGTTTATGTTGTTGCCACATTTTGGCTACTATGACTACTGCTGCTATCAGCATTCCTACACAAGTCTTTGTAGGGACGTGTGTTTTCACTTCTCTTGGGAAGATACCTAGGGGTGGAGTTCCTGGGTCATATGATAAATCTATGTGCAACTTTTTATGAAATTGTCAAGCTGTTTTCCAAAGTGTTTCCAAAGTGTTTACATTTCCACGGGCAATATAGGAGCATTCCAGTTTCTCGCCATCCTCACTTGTTATTAACGGTCTTTTTGGTTACAGCCTTGCTTTCTCGAATATCGCACTTAATGCGCATGAGCTCATTTAACACGTGCGCTGCTTGGGCCTCGGGGGCCAGAAGCAGCCCGCCCGGGGCCAGGCCGAGGGCTCATAGTGGTCAGTGCTCAAAGCACTCCATTGCATTTCTCAGCTGGGGGCACTGGCATAACCTCCCTGAGAAGGTGGGGGACTGGACACCGGGAGAAAATACAGGGCAAGACTCTCCATTGCATTCGGGCATGTTTAAGAGATAATAAACGGAGTCAGGAGGTTTCCAAGGGAAGAGAGTAAGGAAAAAGACTCATCCTGAGTAACCAGCCCACCCGCCCTGAGAATTTCTTCCCTCCCACTTCAGCACCCGGTCCCCCCTGACTCGAAACCTGGGCCCGGACCCCTCTCTCTTCTTCACCCCACTAACTGGCTGAAGCAAGTGGATTCCTCTTCTGCGGTGCCTTGTGCATCTTTTTCTGCGTTTATGCCCTGACAGATCCTGCTCTCTGGATTGTCCTCGTTAGAATGGTCTCTGTGCCACCATGCTCCTGCCCACTCTCATCTCCGCCTGTGCCCCTTTCTCGATGGGAGGAAAGCGTACCCCACGCCAGGCACACAGCAGGCTGCCACCTCTCTGGGCTCACTGTCCCCTCCCTGCCCAAGCATTCTCTGCTCCCAACAAAAATGGCCCCAAACGTTGACAAATATCAGTGCGCCGGCGAGGGTCTCAGGATTGTCTCCAGTTGAGAACACCGGGTGGTCACGGCAGAACTCATTACACTGCATTAGCATAATCTCAGCAAGCTCTGGGCCGGGCCTGTAGTGAATGCACAGACAGTTTGGATTCAAACATGTGGACAAGTGAAGACTGAGAACTTGAGAATCAGACAGGGCTTCCGTCTCTGCTCTAACACTTTCCAGTTGTGTGAAGCATGGAAACTTATTTGACCTCCCCAACCCTTGGTGTCTTCATGGTAAATGGGGTAATCATGCTCTTAGGCTTGTGGTGCCGATGACATGACATCATTATGGGGAAAGAAATTATCCAGGGTGGGATCGAGAGGAAACATGGACAAATGGTCCTGTAAAGAGTATTCCCTGCCTGCTTGACTGCAGAGGTCGCATTTCATTCCTTTTCCATTATTGGGGCCATGTCCAGTGCCCCACAGAGAACGCTTGCCCGGTGTACCTTTCCGGATGGGGCTAAAGTGATAGAGTAAAGATGTATGTACACGGGGTCTTCAGGATGCACAGAGGAGTCAGGCAAACAGAAATAGGGAAGGTGAAGACATGGACAAGAAGAAAACTGCCAGCAGATGGCCTCTTCCTGCTTTATCTTCTTTGTTCTGGCTTTTCTCTCATTATCTGATCCCTGTGTTACTTTAAGCAACTTCAGGAGTAAGAAAATAGGAAACCAGCAGCTGAACTCGATGCACAGCAACCTGGCTGAGACAAGGTGCCTTTTACTCAAAGTGAAGTGTGTATATGTTTTCCTTTCCCCGCTAGATCACAGCCTGCCTGAGGGTGGGAGGTATTGATGCTTGTTTAGGTAAATCTCCTTTTTCCAAAACCGTAGTGCTTGACACAGATGATCAATAGATGAATAAACGTATGTCTGCTATTGATAAACCTACTGTTGAGTAGAGCGTGTGTTTTACAGAGCTTCTCGGTCTGTGTTGAGGTCCCTGCGATGATTTGTTATACTCTCAGTCACATATTTATTGCGCTCACGTTGGTAACATGATTGGCTCGAGTTAGAATCAGAATCTGGGGCTTGGAGACCACTAACTGGGTCAGCTCCCGCAGAACTAGCTTTTGCTAGTTTCTTTTTTCTTTTTTAAATATTTTATTTATTTATGAGAGAGAGAGAGCAAGCGAGCACAAGCAGGGGGAGCATCAGGCAGAGGGAGAAGGAGCTTCCCCGCTGAGCAAGGAACCTGACGCAGGACTCGATCCCAGGACCCTGGGATCATGACCCGAGCCAAAGACAGATCCCCAACTGACTGAGCCACCCAGGTGTCCCTTGCTAGTTACTTTTTACTGGTATAAAAGAATCTTGTTCGCTAACATCACCACTAGCAGACCAAATGAGCAGACAACAGTGGAACCAGAGTACAAGTAAGAAAACTAAATGGGCGGGGAGAGTGCCTGGGTGGCTCACTTGGTTAAGTGTCTGCCTTTGACTCAGGTCATGATCCCAGAGTCCTGGGATCGAGTCCTAGCTCAGGTTCCCTGCTCATCAGGGAGCCTGCTTCTCTCTCTGCCCCTCCCCCTCTCATTCTCTCTCTCTCTCTCTCTCTCTCTCTCTCTCTCTCTCTCGCAAAAATAAATAAATAAAAATACTTAAAAAAAAAAAAAAAGAAAACTAGATGGGGACTCACCAGAAGGTGGGGAGGAAGGAAGGAATTTATACTTTAAGGTAATTTTTCTCCAAGTGTGGTCTTTGGGCAACCTGCCTGGAAATCACCTGGGGAGGACGGTGTGCTTTTTCTTTTTCTTTTCTTTTCTTATTATGTTTTTAAAGACAGTGTGCTTTTTAAAAAATACAGTTTCCTGGGCCCCACGGGAGACCTGTGGAATTAGAATATTTTGGGAAAGACCTCTCCTCTCCTCCCCCCCCCCAGTCTGTCTCTTTAATTCACGCTAAAATTTGGGAGCCATTGATCCAAAGAAAAGAGAATTTAATGTATGTAGTCAGCTTCTACCGACACAGTCTGTGACACTGGGCAAATTCTTAGAGTATTTTTTAAGGTCTTAAGAGACATCACAGTAGTGTTAGAAAAAGAGCTCTCGCTTGCAGTTAGAAGACCTGAGAATGGGTCCCCTTGGTGTCTGTGCCTCAGGCCAATCTAGCCTCTTTGGTCTGCAGGCTCCTCACCTGCCAACAGAGGATCCAGATGTTTTCTGATGGCCCCAGGATGCGATGAGGCAGTGGTCTTCAAAGCCCTCTCTGCTGTTTCATGAACAAACAATAAGAATAGCAAACAGCTATCTAGCCTTAAGCCAAGTCAGGTACTGCGCTGAACACGTTACTCACACCAACTCGTTTAACACCTCTCGACAACCCCCGTGCCCGGACAGTGAAAGTGAGGTGCAGAGAGGTGAGGCAAAGCCATTCAAGATTTAACGGCTAAATAAACAACCAAAAAAATTATTTTACACGGAAAATAATTATTTCTATATTCAAGAAAATTTTCTGTATTCAAAAGAGCGGAACAGGGAATCAGGGAGACCTGACATCTACCCTGAGCTGCTATTACTAGTTACATGACTATGGCTGGTCATTTAACTCCCTGCCTCGTATTTCTTTTTCAGCAAAATGACATTCTAGAACATTCTAAGGGCCCTTCTAAAATCTGTTTGTGCTTTCATCACTAATCTTCCTCACTATATTTGGCATACCCATTATGCTAAAAAAAGAAAAAAGAAGAAAAGCTCAGTATACACCAAAGAATGATTATCATTACAGATTTGCTTAAAGTACTTTAAATTCCTACTTAAAAATACCTGTATAAGTTAATTTCTTTTAGACAGAGGGATAAATATTTTAAAGGCAGGCATTATATTTCCAAGGGCTTATTTAATTTAATAAATCATTTAATTTTATTTTTCTTTAGGTACCCGGTGAAAAATGAAGGTATCCTGCCCTGGACACCTCACGGAGCAAACAGAGGCTTCCAGAAATGGCAAATAGCTTGACTAATCCAGCTGCAGTTAGCTCTTCCTGTTTTAAAACGAGGCGAAAGTTTATACAGCGATTCCTCTCGCTGTGAGAATTTCATCTGTTTTTACAGATGAGTTTCCCCCATGGGTGATATAGAATCCTATAAGCAAGCACACCCCAAATGTTTCCTTCTCATAATTATCTAAAGCACAGACGAGTTTGAAAAGACAATTGTATAGCTTCTTGTGTTGCTTCATGGGCTTTAAGTGCCCACAAAGAGGATCCCTTATGCTTTAATTTCTCTTTATTTTTCTGACTGTAAAGACCCTTGGGGTAAATGCCAGCCCCACAATCCCGCCGTTATATGGTGACTGTCAGCCCGCTCCAATGATGCTTCCTGTTCACTAGGCCCCCTTTCATCTGCGCACAATGTGCTGGCTTTGCTGCAATTCTTAGTCAACGCCCATCTCTTCAATAGCCTGTGAATAGTATTAAATGGTGTTTATGGTAGTTATTGTTGCCTTTTGTGTGGTTTGTCTAACTCACAGAGAAAAGTCTGCTTTTGTGGTCGAAGACCAGCTACGTCATGGCACACCATGTGCCTTCTGATGGGACCCAGTCCTGCTGAGTGATAACATTGCAAGCCTGAGCAACTTTGCAACACAATCCCACATTCTTAGCACAGTCAATACTCTCGGAGGCCGACTGGTTTACTCCTTTTATTAAGAGGTAGGGGAAGATAAAGCACAAATACCAGATCCCGAAACAAAACAGAAAAGAGGGGTAAGTTCAACTGATTTGCAACTGACTCAGCCGGGCAAGAAGTGAGAAAGCAAGTGGAAAGGAAATCACAGATTTATTCTATTAGCGACCAGACGTACCAGGTGGATCCACCGTGGCAGCAAATACTTCACATTTCAGGAGTAAGATTGCATGATGGTTTCAAGGTATTGTTTAAAATGACACTTAATACCAGAGTCACTACTCCACTGGGCTTTCTCTAAAGTGCTCACAAAAGAGAAAGGATATAGTATTGATGATTACATTATCCTCCGGTTCAAGAGTCTTTGCGGGGCAGGTATGTTGCTATGTCTTGAAAGGGCTTTTGATGTAAGAAGATCATTACTGGGCTCAGTGGTAATTGATCCTCTGCAGTCCTGGCTTTTGGTGCTGTGGGTTATTTCATCCTGTTGCACTGCGTAATCCGTTTTCCAGCTATCTGCAATCTTTTTTATACTCCTAATGGTGGCTTATATTTTAGTTTATTATTATTTTTTTTTCCCTTGAGAAGTGCTTTTCAGACAAAAAGAGTCAGGTGCATAGAAAGGGAAAGACTTTACCGTTAGCTGATGGTACACATCTTTCGGTATAGAAAATGTGTTTCTGAATTATGGGTCCAGCTTGTTTTCCTCATGTCTCTCTACTCCCTGACATCAAAACCAACCCTGTGTAAAACCAAACCCAGGCACAAAGATGGAAAAAGGAATCAGGAACCATAGCTTAAAAATGTTACAGAATCCAAATTTTCTGGCAAAAAAAAAGAGTGCCAACCGGATTATAACACTGAAAAATACCACCCAAAGGAGATGATTTTAATTCCTGTCTTAAATTCTGAAAATTTATTTTCTCTAATGAGAAAATTATGGTAGAAAGAGTAAAATTCCCCATCCCACATCCAATCCAAGAAAATCAAGAGATCTGGAAGTTTTGTCCTAAGATGAGTTATGGCAACCCATAAAAACCCACCCCCTCCAAATCAAGGGAAAAATATTTATTGTGCCTACTATGAATCTAGCATGGAGCCAGTTGCTATGGTAGGTTTCCAAGAAGCTGAGCTTGAAGTCTCTTGGGGGAAAGTAACAGTATAAAGAAATCCGGGATAATTCAGTGCTAGGGAAGCAGGTCATGCTAAGCCCTCTGGGGCCAGGGCAGCCAATGTGAGCTGGAGTAATGGGAACACAGGACTGTACCTCATTCATCCCTGTGTTTTTAGGTCTATGTACAGGGGATGGCATGCTAAGTAAGTGCTGGCCTCACTTAGATGGGCTGTTGTTGGGAGGATTCAAAAATATTTAAATAGGAAAGGGAAAGAGGGGCTCCTTACAAGCCAGGAAATACCTAAAA
>NC_138371.1:162034118-162128400 GCF_054177405.1 Leptonychotes weddellii | reverse complement strand
AACATGCCTTGCTCTCTCTCCTGGAAATATTTCAATTTGCATATCTGGGGATAGTCAGCCGCCACATGAGGGTTCGCTCCTCTTCATGGCGGACTAAAGGAACAGAACATCTGCATCCGTAGCATGGCCTCAGCTGTGCTGCTGGTCTTTGACTCATTGATTCATTCATTTATTCATTCATGATATACCTATTGGCACAATTTGAAACATCAATAGAACATCGTTCTTAGCTCTGAGGGGCTCATGGTCTAGTGCAGCACTCAGACATATTAAGAATAATTAAGTGCTAATAATTAATTCCTAATGTAATCCTTATGTGGAAGGACCTTTTAGAACACAGAGAAGGAGGTGCCTACCTCTGCTTGGAGCACTTGGGAGGACCTCACAGAGGAGCTGATGTGTGAGCTATGTCTGGAGGAAGGTCTGTGGGCCACCACCAATAAGGGGGGAGAGCATTCCAGGAGGGGGGGACAGCACGGGTAAGGAGAGGGCTCCAGGTGTTGAGACAGGTGCCAGCAGTCTGCTGTGGTCAGGGTAGGATAGGGGATGACCCGGGCAAAAATAGGCTGGGTCAAGAGCATGAACAGTCTTGGTTTCATTGAACTCTGCTTCCAAAAGTTGGTTTCTTGCTTTCTTTCATGTGACCAAGCTCCACTTTCCACCTCCACCTTAGTTCATTTGTTTACTAACCCGGTTCCCACTTTCCCCTCTTGAGAACTTGCTTGTGGCCAAGCACTCCTCCCCTCAGGTGCAGCTACTTCTTTCCTAAACCTCTACAAGCCATCTCCCACCACCTTCTTCTGACTGTAGCTACACCAGCTTTCCCAGATGCAGTCTTCGATTCTCCAGAATTGGAGTTATTTTTTTAAAAAGATTTATTTACTTATTTTAGAGAGAGAGAGAGAGAGCACGAGAAGGAGGGGCCGAGGGAGAGGGAGAGAGAATCTCAAGCAGACTCCACACTGAGTGCGGAGCCAGATCTCACCACCACGAGACCACGATCTGAGTCCAAACCAAGAGTCCAACGCTCAACCAACTGCGCCACCGAGGAGCCCCCAGAACTGGAGGAATTTTTAAAGAGCATTGGACCAGAAGTGTTTTTTATCCTCTTTCCCCTGCATTAACAGACATGATGGGTGTTCTTTTGCAAGACATACTTCCAAGGGTGCACGCATATCCTTGGCTGCAGCGCATATAAGAGAGCTTGGGGGTGCCTGGGTGGTTTAGTTGGTTAAGTGTCGGACTTGTGATTTTGGTTCAGGCCATGATCTCATAGGTTGTGGGATGGAGCCCCATGGGGGCTCTGTACTCATCAAAGAGTCTGCTTGAAAGATTCTCGCCCATTGCCCCTCCCCCACTCACGTGCACGGTGGCTTTGCGCATGCTCACGCTCTCTCTCTTTCAAATAAAAAAAAAACCAAAAACTCTTTTTTTAAAAGAGAGAGAGCTTGAAACCTTGTTCCTCTCTTTCCAATTCAACTAATGCTTAATGGGATGCTAGTAATTGAAAGTGACATTATTATAGGACTAACATTGAAGTGGCAAACCTGGGCCTATTTATTTATTTATTTATTTATTTTTATTTTTATTTTTTAAAGATTTTATTTATTTATTTGAGAGAGAGAGAATGAGAGAGAGCACATGAGAGGGGGGGAGGGTCAGAGGGAGAAGCAGACTCCCTGCTGAGCAGGGAGCCCGATGCGGGACTCGATCCCGGGACTCCAGGATCATGACCTGAGCCTAAGGCAGTCGCTTAACCAACTGAGCCACCCAGGCGCCCAACCTGGCCCTATTTAAAGTACGTGTAACAAATTCTCTGTGACTGACTCTATATCTGATCTCAGCTAGTGCTTGACTTCTCTTACGATGCCCCTGAACCTCACTTGGATATTCTTGATGATGTAAATCTCACTCTCTCAGCATGCGCTCATTCAATTTGTGGACAGTTCTGAATAGCAGACAATTCTTTCTTAAACAGAGTAGGTGTTTCCCTTCCTATGACTGCACTGTCTCAGTCCCACTCTCTGTGATTACAGAGGATAAGTATAATCATGCCTTCACATCACAATCCTTTAAATATCTAAAGATGATTATTCCCTCCCCAGTAACAGATTTTTTTTTTTTCTGACTTAAATATCCCAATGCCATGGTTTCCATTCTTGGAGGAACTGCGTTTTGTCAATGTATCTCTTCAAATATGACACCTGGAACTGAAAACATTCTCTCAGTGCAGGCGCGCCAGCAAAACATACATCTGGGACTATTACTGTTCTTATTCTGGGTGAAATATTTCTGTTAATGTAATTCAAGATCTCATTAGCTCTTCTGGCAATTCTGTCTATTGGCCAGTATTGCAATTTTCATTAAATGAAACCCCCTAAACAATTTTATTTGAATTGCCAATGGCTCAGGTGTCTCTCATCTTATAATTGGTCCGACATTTTTTAACCTCATTGCAGAACTTTACATTTGTCCCTATTAAATTTCATCTTATTAGTTTTGCTGATTGTTCCAAGCTGTCAAAATCAATTTGAATATGTATCTGACATCTAATATATTAACATCCATCCAATTTCGTGCCATTACTAAATCTAGCAAGGATATCCATTTTATTCTAATTCAAATATTTAATCAAAATATCAAACAGGATGGAACTAAACACAGAGACTAGTGGTATGCCACAAGATACCATCTTCTTTTAGGTTGTATTGATCCCTATTTATATTAATAGAATAAAATATTTTAATCAATTGTGAATCTACCAAACCATGTCATCCATCCCACTTGACCATAGATACATCATGAATGATATTTTTGAAATAGTATTATTTTGGAAGTCAAAATATGCAATTCAATTGGAATAAAATTCTTTTGGAAATGTAAATTGAGATTTTAGCTCATTTTAGTTCAATGCACCCTGCTACAGAGAAAAGGTCTTTGGAATTCTCAGTAAGCAAATCAGTAAAAACAGAAACTGTAAAATGGAAAAATGAGCTATATGTTAAATGGTCACATAGAAAAAATCTTAAAGGCAAAAGACAAGTAGAAAACTGGGGAAATTATCTGGAACATAAATGACAAAGGATTAATTTCATTAAGGTACAAAGAGCTCATATGCGTTAAAAAAAAAAAAGACCCAAAAGAAAATGGGCAAAGGACAAGAACAGGCAGTTCAATCACATAAGCACGTGCACACATGGCCAATTAACACAGAAAGAAATGGTTGATCTCACTCACAATTAAAGAGATGGAAGTTAAAACACTAGATGAGATGCCATTTTTCATCCACCAGCTTGATAAAGATTAAAAAATCTGGTTGTATGCAATGCTGTTAGAGGCACGTGGAGAAAAGTGCTCTCATATTATAAATTGTAAACTGGTACCACCTCTGTGGAAAGCAATTTGAAATTATCAATCAAGATTTAAAATACACTTACTCTTTAATCCAACAATTTTACTTCTAGGGTTTTATCCTACAAATATATTCCCATAAGGTACAAAGAAAGAGAAAAGTTGTAGAGGATGGACAGGATTTACCCCTTGTCAGACATGTGACCTTGGGCAAGTCAGTGCCCTCCTCTGGGAACTTGGGATAATAATAGTATCTGCTAATTGGAATATTGTGAGAAATAAATGAGTCCTTTAAAACAGTACCAACCAAGAGCTCTGTACGTGTTTGCTTTTTTACTGCTATCATTAATTATTTTATCATCTACTGCTTTTAGAGTCTGCCACTTCCCATTGAATATAAGTTCTACAAAGATTTTGTTTTTTTGTCATTTTGGTTCACTGATGAACCCCCAAGGGCCTGGAACTTGACAATTGGTAGACATGCAATAAATACTTCCTGACAGATGCTGGCTATCATCATATGACTACGCTGTTCAGGAAGATCAATCAACTCCTCATGCTCTACTCTCTGACCACTGAGAGTCCTTCGAGTTCCTTTTAAAGAAAACACTGAGCAGCTGGTGAAATATTCTAGTTACCAAGGGATCGTATGTTCCTTGGAACTTATTTTGGCTATGACTCAGCCTCGGGAGCTTGGTTGGTGTGAATAAACACTGAGTGAGCTGATAAAATCAAATCCCTAAAAACGCAAAGCTGAGGTCCCGACTCTGAATCCATGCTCCCCTGGGGACTGGAATGAGGAAAAGGGCAGCAGAGATGTGGAAAATTGGACAGTTGATCATGGGAGCCATTCTGGGGTGTTTGAAGGAGAAAGGCATGCAGGTGGCTGACCTGGCTGTGGTAGGTGGTGTGTGGTATAGGGAGGATGGGGACCAGGAGACAAGCACGGAGGCAATGAAAGCCTTATCTCGGGGGAGGGGCGGCCGGGGTGTTGAAGGAATAGCAAAATCCAATGATACTGAAAATGGAAAAAGTTAGGACAGAATTTGAGGAGTGGTCCTCACATAAGGGCACTTTAGAAGCTGGAGCTGAGCTTAAAGAGAAGAGGACATTAGGAAGGAAGCCCTTGTCCTTAAGGGGTTAACATGGGATGTGACCTCATATTTAAGACTCTCCTGCTTCTGTCTTTCCCTGCATTGCTCTTCTGACTCCCCTAAGCTGGTGGCAACACTGCAGGTGGCATTACAACATTTATGCCCAAGCTGCTTCTAAAAGGGGCACCCAGAGGGGAGCCTGGGTGGCTTAGTCATTAAGCGTCTGCCTTTGGGTCCTGGGATCCAGCCCCGCATCGGGCTCCCTGCTCGGCGGGAAGCCTGCTTCTCCCTCTCCCACCCCCCTTGCTTGTGTTCCCTCTCTTGCTGTGTCTCTCTCTGTCAAATAAATAAATAAGATCTTTAAAAAGTTGGTCCCATTTCACGTTCTTCTTGGGCAGCTCCAAGTTCAAAGAAGCTCCACACGGCTCTGCAGATGGGTTCAAACAGGACATGCGGCTCTACGTCTGCAAACGTCACGTCCTCAACTGCACTGCTTGCCCTTATCTGGAAGGGCATCTTCGGTCTTTCCAAGAACCTGACACATGACAAAGTTAGGGCAGGACCGGAGACTCCCTATTGCACATGGCATGGTTTACAGAATCAGAGTTTTCCTGAAAGAGGTAAGTGAGCCTTGATTTGCAGCATATTTGGACAGTCACAAAAAGCCATGGTCTGCAATCATTGTTCTGCTGGGACTTTACAATATCAAAATCAGACCTTGATGGCCACTCCATACGTCACCCTCCCCCTGTGTGCAAAACTTGATTTCTACTAGTTGAAATTCACACAATAAAGGAAACCTTTGTTTTCAATTCTACTGATGAGAGAGACAATGTATGCGACCTCCTCATTGATGGACTGTTCTGTTTTCTTAGGTTTACTCCTTGAGAGAATCATTAAACATAAGAAGAAATGATTTGTTTCCATTGATTGGATGATGTGTGCATCTGACAGCCACGGTTTTTATATTAAAGTTATTATGTCATTAATGTAATTTGCAAAATCAAGAAGAAATCACTCAGGTTCTGATTGTGTTGTTGGTTATGTTTTTTTAAATAAATACAAACTTCTTAAAGGAAAGAAGTCCGATGACAGCAATAATAGATGAAAAGGTCAACTTCTCACTTCATAAATCACCACAAGCTTAAGGAAACGTCCTCTGATTACTTAGGTGCTGAGTGCAGTAAAGCTGGGCTTCTCAAAATGTCCATTTTCATATTGTGAAATTCTTAGGGCCGCCGCTAACTGCAAGTACTTAGGAAAGATGACTTCCCATTGTTCATTTAAATTCCTTTCTCATTCTCATGGCTGTCTCATGGCTTAAGGTTAGTAAGTTACATGGAGCGTGGTAAAGCCGGGCTCGATTCGGGCTTCCCGAAGTCTCCTCTCAACCGTGTGTTCGTGCTGACTAGGGAGACCGTATACCTGTCTCATTCTCAATAACTTTTCTCTCCCCTGGTGACGACTGCCAAGAAATTAATTACGACTAGCAGGGAAGTACCCCTGCTTTGTGGCCTGGCCCTGGTTGACTGCAGAACTCCAGCCTTGAAGTGAACATCCGGGTGTTGAAATTAAGTGACTCTTGGAATTTTCTAGAAAAAATAAAATTGACATCAGTGGGTGGAATGTGTGGACCCCCTTGCCCCGTTAGATTTTAAGGGTCTTAATTTCTACTGCTACTTTTGGAGCGCAGGGCTGGTTGTCATTTTTCTGAATGACGTATGACAGGTGCCCAAAAAAGATCCTCTTCTCTTTTTGCCGTGGAGGCTGGGCTGGTTTCTTGCGCATGTGACTTACCCTTTAGTTAGAAGGTCCTGGCACTTGGTTTAATGCTCTGCAGTTGCGGTCTTGAAATCCTTAATCATTTTTGAGCAAGGGGCTATGCATTTCCTTCTTGCACTAGGCTTGCAAATTATGCAGTCTGCCCTGAGCGGAGGGCTAACGTGTGGCATATGTATGTGTCAAAGGGATCCTGTTGATTGAATAAGCACAACCCATTTGCACAAACCAAAGTCTAAGTGTGGAACGACTGCTTCCTCCACATGTGAATTTCTTTTGTTTCCCCTCTTTTCCTTTTGGCAGTAACGGAAAGATGCTCGTGACAACTGCTGGCATCTTTGAGGAGGGATGAGAGGTTATATACTGAAGACTGAGTCTTCTGACAGTGGGTACAAAATACCTGGAGTAAAGGCAGACTATGGAGGAGAATGAATAGGCAGTTTTTGAATTTTTCTGTTAAGCAGTCTTGTGTTCATCATTAAGTATTTTATCATTAGTAATATGTGAAACAAGTATTATAAAGTGAAGTAGCTTTTAGCATTTGAATCTCCTAGGAACGTATGCCAAGAGAACTTATTCTATCTTCAATAATGTAAAATAAATGTGGTATCTACCCATTCTGCGGATAAGAAAGTGTAGTCTATGAAAGGTGTTCAACATCGCTGACATCAGAGAAATGCAAATTAAAACAATGTAAGATACAACCTCATACATTTTAGGATGGCTGTTATAAAAAATACCTAGGAAGTGATAAGCGTGGCAAGGACGTGGAGAGAAGGAAGCCCTTGTGCACTGTTGGTGAGAGTGCAAACTGGTGGAGCCTCTATGGAAAGTAATATGGACGCTCCTCAACACATGAAGGAGACACCTACCCCGCTACCAAGTAATCCCACTCCTGGGTATTTATCCCAAAGAATGGAAGTCAGGATCTCAAACAGAGATCTGCACTCCTATGGTCCCTGCAGCATGATTCTTAGACCAAGGGCTACGAAAAACCCAAATATCCATCATGGATGAACGGATAAAGAAAATGTGTTACATCCACTACAACATGAATGAACTTGGAGGACATTATGAGAAATGAAATAAACCAGTCACAGAAGGACAGAATTCGTCCCCACAGAAGGACAAATTCTACAAGATTCTGCTTACATGAGGTACCTGAAACAGCCTCATAGAAACAGAAAGTAGGGGGGTACCCGGGTGGCTCAGTCGTTAAGCGTCTGCCTTCGGCTCAGGTCATGATCTCAGGGTCCTGGGATCGAGCCCCACATCAGGCTCCCTGCTCGGCGGGAAGCCTGCTTCTCCCTCTCCCACTCCCTCTGCTTGTGTTCCCTCTCTCGCTGTGTCTCTCTCTGTCAAATAAATAAATAAAATCTTTAAAAAAAAAAAAAAAGAAACAGAAAGTAGAATGGTGGTTTCTGGAGGTTGGCGGGAGGGGAAACGGGGAGAGGCACTTCAATGGGTATGAAATCCCAGTCATACTAGATACCCTCTGGACAATCCCCTCCGGTTTCCCCTCTGGAACCTCTATTCAGGAGACCAGGTAGGATGTCTAGAATGATGCCCTAAAAACCCTCCTGTGAAGGTAAGACCGTCAGTGGGAGAGACTGACATAACCGGTGGAACAGAATAATCAGAAAGGTGGAGAAAAACCTGTCTGGAGGTAGAGAGGTAGAAAAGATGTGAAAATTAGAGTTGAGAATCCAGATTAGGGGGGCAAATGCGTCCCTGTCATCTTTGTAGCTCCAGAATCTAAGAGAGAGCGTGGCGCTCAGAGCGAAGGAATCAATAAAGGTTAGCTGAGCGGAGTGGAACACTTACCCTCCTCCTTTATTTGCTCTCCAGCACATCTCAATTCTGGTCTATAAAATCCAGGTCCACATAGACATTTCCTGAAGCACGTCATTTCCTTTGGGTGGTGGCTGAACAATTGGTTGTTGAAACATTTAAAAATCACTAATTCAGATTGGGTAGAAGTTAGCATTCAGTTCCTCTCTACTGAACAAATCCATTTTATAGAGATTATGTGAAATAATAGTGCAACTGTTATTCCAGAGCAACTATTTAAAATATTTTAGAGAACAAATGGTTTTATTCATTCTTACTTCCAAAAGAGGCATGGATATCTACTTTTTAACACTTGGTGGCTTTGAGCCGATATTTAGTTAATTCTAAATATTAAATATAGTTTATATCTGAAAATAATTAGCTTCATTCAAAAATCTGTTTGATTAAAAAAATAAACTAGTCTGATTTTATTTTCAGCCAGTACAACTTAGTGAAGTTTTATTACTGCTAAAAAAAACATTTAATCATGGGACTCTCTTGCTCATTTTGAGAGTTTTGTTTTGTTTTGAAAACATTTAATTTGGAAATCTTAAGTTTTCCAGAAAACACTATCCTGCCTTGAACCATCATCAGGTAGGAATGCTATTGCAATGATCTTGGTGGGTTATTTTCCCCCAGCTGAAAGTAGGTTTATTACAAAAATGAATTTTGTGAAGTATTTAAAAACATTACATGAAGTCATCTTCTCACCATTTTGTCCCATCCTCAACTTGTCATTTCTTATCCTTCTTGTAAGAAAGAAGCTGCTGTGCAGGATTCTGGAATTCCAGAATGTCCTGGAACATTCCAACAGACCAGCATTGGACAAAGCTTTAACTGGTAACTTCTATACCTGTACTTGAGGTAGATGGATGAACTTGGGGTTCTAATTTCTGATCTGACCCATTCTGACATGGGTCATGTTATTTCTGCTTCTTCCCTTCCCTTAGTGGCTCCATTGATGACCTCAGGCAAACTTTGTCTTAAAAAGAACCAAATAGTAAATTTTTGGCTTTGTGGGCCGTAGGGTTTCTCTTGCAACTACTCAACTCTGCCATCTCAGTGCAAAAGCAGGCTTCGATAATGTGGAAAGGAATGAATGAGGCTGTGTTCCAATAAAACTTAATGGACACTGAAATTTACACGTAATGTAATGTTTACATGTCACAGAGTCTTAATATCCTTTTGATTTAAAAAAAAAAATTTAAAGATGTAAAAACTCTTCTCAGTTCACCAGCCATAAAAAAAACAAGCGGTGGGCTGGATTTGGTCCATGGCCATGATTTGTCAGCCGCTGACTTTAGGTTAACGGGGCTGATGAACCAAACAGAACGGGATGCCTCCATTAAGAGCACACATGGTGATACCAGGCAGTCCAAGTTTGAATCTCAGCTCTGCCTTTTACCATCTGTATGATCTTGGACAAGTTTCTTTATGTAAAAGAATAGAAATATTAATAACCCTGCTCCGAGGATCAAATGCATTAACGTAGATAACATGCTTGACACCCAGCAAATACTGTATACAAGTGGGCTGTTCTGGTTATCATTGTTACCACAGTTGGCAATTCTGGTTTATTTCGAAACATGCAGAACGAGGCTGACCCCATGGAATCATGGAATCAGAACTATTGATTCGAATTTGACCCACTTGCCCTAGATTGAGGTTCTTTAACACTTCTGCTCTTGCAGCTGGTAGATGGTTCTTGCTCATGCTTCTATAAGGGCATCCAGAATTTGAAATTCCCAAATACATCTGCAGCATTTTCCCTGCCCTACTATTTATAAAAACATTTGTCATGGTCAACCAATTTTAATATCTCAAAAAAAAAAATCCTGTCACTTTATGAGGAAGAAATACTAAAGTACATACACTGGCCAAAATTTTAAAATGATCCTTATTTTATAAAAGGAATCTTTTTTAAAAAAAGATTTGTATTTATTTGAGAGAGAGAGACAGAGATACGAGAGAGAGCACACGAGTGGGGAAGAGAGGGAGAAGCAGGCTCTCTGCTGAGCAGGGAGCTTTACGGGGGGCTCGATTCCAGGACCCAGGGATCACGACCCAAGCTGAAGGCAGACGCCCAACTGACTGAGCCACCCAGGCACCCTTATAAAAGGAATCTTGATTGTTTCTTTCTCTTAGACCTTTCCTCTCCAGGTAATGTTAATAAGGCATGTGGCAAATACTACTGGAAAATAAGCACAGATAATTTATATTTAATTGCTAAAATAACACAGTTTACTGTTCTCATGTGTTTTTATTAATACTCACAATGGTTAAAAACTTAATTTCGATTATTGTGTGCCTTTGGGACCAAGAGAAATGTTCATGGCATCTTTCTTGATCATAGCACAGTGTAGATACACTATTCTTATCTTTTCATCTGTCTTGGGCTTCTTCCTTATTAAAATTTTATCCATCAGTAAAATGAAAAAGAACACAGAAGTAACTTTGAAATCAGGCCAGGCAGCCAACGCAGCCATACACAGGGGCCCCAACCACTGACCGCAGCCCCCAGGCCTGGCTCACTGGCCTGTGACAAGGTGACCTGCGCTGCAGGCTCCGTGTCATTCCTTGCACACTTTGCAAGTCCCTGGGCACTTAGCAGGGATGCCACTCAAGGCAGCCCTTTCAGGCTGTCGGAGAGAGACAGTGAAGCTATTATGGACTGGTCTGGCTTCCGCTTTGATGACCAGCACCCTCCCTCCGTCCCCTGCAACTCCCCCTAAGAAACCAGAAAAAATAATTTCACAACTGTCTGTTATTATTTAACAACAACACTGACCTTGATACCAGGGTGTGTCATGACTCTGCCTGATAACCCCCACCCTAAAGCAGCAAAGCCTAAGATGCTACCATCCCAGTTACAACAGTGACAAATGAGCGTATTTCAAAGGCAGTCCCTTTGGCCCCGTGGCTTCTCTCTCTGGCTGGCTTAGCATCCTAACAGCAGCTCATTTTGCCTTCGAAGCTCGTGATATAAGAGAAGCTATTTTAAGTGTTTATAATTTATAGGAAAGGAAATATGCTCAGTTTATATAAATTATGCTAAATTATTATCATACACTAATAATGATGGTTTCAATAATAGAGCCCTAAATCTTTAATAAGTCTTAAACTAAGCTATTTCTGTACATAATGGCAAGGGGCAGAACTCTTTTATTAATAAACGGACAATGGGTAGAAGAAGTAATATTAGTTTACTGTATATTCAGCAGAATACAATTCATCCATGGGTAAATTTATATCCAAATATGCTGTCTTGGTGCATAAAAATTCTAGTCAAAACCAGCTAACCAACAAAAATCACCTCCCCCCCATCCAAAATAATGAGGCTCTAAAAAAATGTATGCTCCGAATTTAAGCACTAATTTTGTGTGCTAAATTGTCCTAATTTTGTTTCAGTATTTTAATAGGGAGAAACACATCTGGAAGTCTAGCCATGATATAAATTCAGCACGAGAGAAATGAAAGGCAGGCATGACTTTTCAGAGCCTGGCATAAAACTGTGAGTCTTGAGTTTCCCAGCATTGAGAAAGGTAGTTTAACTTCCTTGAATGGCTAGAAACATTTGTTGCTTCTGTTAAATATGCTTTTCGAATGTCAAAGTACTGGATTATGAGATGAGATTTTATTTGCCTGGGCTCTAATTTTAAATTGTATTAAACTTCTACTATTACCTATAAGTCTTGTTCAACATGGGGGAAAAAATGAAAAAAGAGAATTATAACAATCACATAACTACTTGAAAAGGAAAGACGAACTGTAATATGCACATAATTGAGGAAAAATTATTTTGTCTGCGTAACCACCTTAATTATCTACCCTGGGGTGCCAGCGTGGCGTCTGTCCTGAGGCGGCTATAAATCCCAGATTTTGGGAAAGGTAACTCTAGAATGCATTTGCATGAGGGAGCGTAATGCCGTGGCCAGGATTTATGGGAACAGTGATTGACTTCATCGTTGACTTCCTCGCCCAAGGGGAAAGAACCCCACACCTTTTTGGAGGCGGGAAGTATTGAAATTGCTTTGAGGGCAATTAACCCAATTCCTTTTCAAATAAATAGTGTTCTCTCACCTCTGAATGTGCAATTGTACCTCCTAGTGCAAGATTAACATTTAATACAGGCGCTCTTGTGCTGCCCCAAACCATTTTGTCAAATCTACGCAATGCAAAATATCGTTACCAGTGGGATGGGGCACTGAGTAGATTTCAGACATGTAGATATTGCTAACACACTGGTTTGATGGACTCACCGGTGAATTTTTTGATCCAACTGACCTTATTTTGGGTTAGCTTGGCTGGTGATGTGTGAACACGGAGCTCTGCCGACAGAGTTACTGGGGGAGGATGAGAGGTTCTGGACACAGAGAAGGATGAGCTGGTCTCTGGTTCTTCAAAGCACAGTGGCTCCTTCCTGCTTTGCCATTTCAGAAATCTCTCCCTATAGAAAACTGCAGAGCACACACAAAAGGAAAAAAAGGAATAGAAACAAACCGGCTCCTGTCATCTCCATTGATTTTTCACTTAGCAGACTTCTGTATGGATTAAAAAACTTTTTTTTCCGTCTTCTTGTAAAGCAATGTTCATTGGAGCTTAGCCAATAGATGGTATCATTCCTTCCAGAGTCTATGCTGTGGGCGGCCTATGAAAGCATATCTGCTCAGGGCATTCATGCAAATTATTACTTACTGCCCTATATGCTCATAAATTAATAGCTTCTCTGTGGATGAAAAACAGAAATTAGACAACCATTAAGGTTAAACAATGTTTAAAGAATATTAAATATTAATATATGAAATGAAAGAATATTGTGAGTGATATCAGTAGATATGCCAAAAGCGTAACAAGCCAAACCTAAGAATGCAAATAATAAAAACATGTTCTCAGTTAGATATTCTGGATGGTTTAGTATTCAAATTAAAGTTGATTTTTTCCCCTTTCAGTTAAAAACAAAACAAAGTATTTACTGCTGTTGTACTATATGAGTGTTCATTTTCATACTCAGAACAAAAATGATTTTAAGGCAAATAAATTAATAAGGAGGTCTGGGTTATTTTGGTCATTGTGCTTATGAGAATGTTCTTTGTGATATTGAAAATTCATCCCATGAATATTTAGAAAGGGCAGTTTTTTTTTTTTTTAAAGATTTTATTTATTTATTCATGAGAGATAGAGAGAGAGAGGCAGAGGCAGAGGGAGAAGCAGGCTCCCCGCGGAGCAGGGAGCCCGATGCGGGACTCGATCCCAGGACCCTGGGATCATGACCTGAGCTGAAGGCAGACGCTTAACCGACTGAGCCACCCAGGCGTCCCCAGAAAGGGCAGTTTTTATCAGTCTACAGTGTATTTTTTAATTTCCAGTGTTTTAATAAATAATCGTCAAGTGGGCATGTGTATCCTAAGGATTTTGTCTGTCAAACGCTATAAAATTGGGATGGAAATTGGCAGAAGAGTCTTCTGGGTGATAGGATGGAGTGAACTGTTATTCTTCAGGTGAGCAGGTATGGTCACTGGTCTTTGGCAACAAGAAATGTAGAATAAAAGTTTTTATGACTTGGGGTGCCTGGTTGGCTCAGTTGGGTAGAGAATGCGATTCTCGATCTCAGGGTTGTGAGTTCAAGCCTCCCTTTGGGCGTGGAGCCTACTTAAAAAATTTTTTTCATGACTAGAAACCCACTTTTATTTTTTTCTTTTTTAAGATTTTATTTATTTCTTTGAGAGAGAGAGCACAGGTCGGGAAGGGGAAAGGGAGAGGGACAAGCAGACTTCCCCTTGAGCGGGGAGCCCAACACAGAGCTTGATCCCAGGACCCTGAGATCATGACCTCAGCCGAAGGCAGATGCTTAAATGACTGAGCCACCCAGGCACCCCTAGAAACCCATAAAATCCACTGTTTTCCCGTTAGACAGATTTAACAGAAGTATTAATCCTGCACAAGTGATCAGCCAAAAAGAGCCCTAGCTCTGGTCCTGCCCCTACTTTGAATTAGTTGCAAGGTCTTTGGCAAAGGAACCTCTCCAGGCCCTTTCCCCACTGATTACCTGGGGCTAGTAAGGCAAACCTTACAGACATCACAGAGGTAATGGGTTTGCTTGGTCAAATAAGACAAAACTCAAACAAGCACTGTCATACATTCAATCAGTCAATATTTTGCTTATGGAGCAGTCACTGGGAGTTCAAACCTGAATCATCAAAAAACGATAGCCAACATGTTCATATCATAACATATACGGCTTATCCACTAATTTCATCCTCACACTGATCTCATGAAGTAGAGACCTCAAATTATTCGTTTTTAACAGATGATGACGCCAATGCACAGAGAGGTTAAGTAACTTGTCCAAGGTGGCACAGCTAGTTAGTGGCAGAGCTGGGACATGATCCCAGATGGCTAGCTCCAGAGTCCATACTCATCACTCCACTGCACCACCTCACTAGTCCAGGCCCTCAGAGTCTTGGCAGAGACAGACCATTGTAAACCCCTACAAGATGAAGTAAGAGCACTATGCCCCAGGCATCAGTATGGAGCCCTGGGGAGGGGAGCCTCACCCAGCTTGGAGTGCACCTGAGTGTGTGTGCGCCCTGGCCATTAGGTGGACGCAGGCCACCGAAGGCTTCCTAAAATAAGTGACACCTCAGCTAAGTCTTAAAGATGGGCAGGTGGGGCAGGAGGGCATTTCAGGCTGAGATTCCAAGAGCAAAGGCACAAAGGCCAGAATCCGCATAGAATGTGCAGGGTCACAGACCTGCAGCCACGACAGAGGAGGCTGGAGGGGTGGCTGGGGTCCAGATCTCTGAGAAGCCTGCGTGCCAGGCTCAGGAGGCATCCCGGGGCTCCGTGAGGATGATGAGGATGATGACGGAGGGGCCTCTCCGGCTGCAGGAAGTGGCCGGATTGCTGCCCAGCGGAGGCAGGGCCGGGGTGCAGACAACGCAGGCGATGGTGGGAGGTCCTGCGGGCTGTCAAGATGGACGGGTGGAGCGATTGGTGGAGCCTACACACCAGAGCTGTTCAAACCTCGATGTGCCAAAGATTCAATGAGGGCACTGGTGGCCCCAGAAGGTGCAGTTCCAGCCAGTCTTTAATGACTTATTTTCTTACCATCTCTCCCTCAATGTAAGATGCAAAGCTTAGATTTTACATGTATTTTCCATTGCACGAAGACCCAGTATGCATTCTGGGGAAATATCCGAGTAGAAAGACGGCATCAATTTTAATCTTTTTTTTTTTTTTAAAGGTTTTATTTATTTATCTGAGAGAGAGAATGGGAGACAGAGAGCATGAGAGGGAGGAGGGTCAGAGGGAGAAGCAGACTCCCCGCCGAGCGGGGAGCCCGATGCGGGACTCGATCCCGGGACTCCGGGATCATGACCTGAGCCGAAGGCAGTCGCCCAACCGACTGAGCCACCCAGGCGCCCCTAAATCTATCTTTTTTTTTTTAAAGATTTTATTTATTTATTTGAGAGAGAGAATGAGATAGAGCATGAGAGGGGGAGGGTCAGAGGGAGAAGCAGACTCCCCGCTGAGTGGGGAGCCCGATGTGGGACTCGATCCCGGGACTCCGGGATCATGACCTGAGCCGAAGGCAGTCGCTTAACCGACTGAGCCACCCAGGTGCCCCAAGACGGCATCAATTTTAAATTTGATTTTTATTTCTAGGCATTTTTCTAGTCTTAAGTTGTTGACATTATGAGAACCTGTGAAATTGCAGAGGAAAAAAAAAAGAAGAAGGAGAAGAAGAATCTGTGGCCTAAAGGCAAAAGAGCTGATTTAGGGCAATTCACTCTCTGGTCCCTCCGCTAGGAACTTATATGGCACCCATGATAGCCTAGGTGCTTCCTAAGTGATGGTGACAGGAGGCGCAAGAAGTAGATTCCAGAAATCATTTTGGGACATGGAGCTGTGACAATTTATTCCAGGTGGGTGGGTGGTGGGATTCAACTCCCCCTCTCAGTCGGGGAATAACAAGACTTTGCCTTCATGTTTAATTCTACCACTGGGCACAGCCTTGGGTGAGGTGAGTCCCTGGGGCACTGGGGGATCCCCAGTGAGGGCTGCAGTTGGACGTCCTCAGCAGGGGGCCGGGGGTTGCACGTGCCAGTTCTAAAGAGGGGACCTGGTGATGAACCACAGTGTCCGCTGTAGGGGCAAGAACACATAGTCCTCAGAATGAGCCCCCAGGGGTAGTTAACATTGGATTGTTTTTGGGAATGGAAAAAGGATGGACGGGAGGTTTGTCTAAGCAACTTCCTTAGTATCGTTCCACAGAGGGGCTTGAACGCCTCGGACAAAGGGCAGGTGTCCCCCAGAAGTTAGCAGAGTCAACAATAACACAGGCTTGCCCTTCGAGTCTACAGCTTCGACGATGGGCAGATGTCTGTTGAATGAACCCATGCCTCTGATATGTAAGATTCACAGGCCCCAGAATGGAAAGAAATGGATGCAGGGTCTCTATGTCCTTGGAAAAGTTTACAGCGCCCTTTAAAATCACGGACAGTACATGAGAGCTGAGAGACACTGGTGACCATTCAGCCCCATTTCCATTTTGCAAAAGAGAAAGTATGTTCCAGAGGGTGACACAACTCGTCTGAGCTCTTACAGCCAGTTAATGCCGAACAGGTGCAGAGGCTGGTTGCCTGACTTCCAGCCCAGTTCTCTTTCTTACTCCGAGTCAGCTTTCACAGAGGAATCCCTCTGGCTGGCCCCAGTGTGGTCTCCGGTGGGCCTCAGGGAACCCGGGCCAGGGCTGGGCCAAGATATAGAATTTCTGACACACAGCTTTTGATAGCAGGTGTCAAAAATGTATAAGGTTTCTGCTATTAAAAAAAAAATTGAAAATGATTCCAACTTTTGTGTGTTTCTCATTTTTTTTTTTTTAAGTCTGCATCCAAGTAACAGCACCCCATGAGAAGATTGGAATTTCTGGTTTGTGTTTGTTTGTTTGCTTGCTTTCGATTCAGTCCAGTCCAACAAACTCATGCATCTCTTTATGCATGGCTCTTTGCTACATGCTCTTAGGACTAAAAAGCTGAGCAAGAGGGGAGCCTGGGCAGCTCTGTCAGTTGGGCATCTGACTCTTGGTTTCGGGTCATGGTCTCAGGGTCATGGGGTCGAGCCCCATATGGGGCTCAGCATGGAGTCTGCTTGGCCTCTCCCTCAGCTCCTTCCCCCCCAATAAATAAATAAAATCTTAAAAAAAAAAAAAAAAAAGCTGAGCAAGATACAGAGTCCCTGCTCTCAGAGAACTTACCATCTAATGACAGTTATGTGAAGTCAGCCCCACAAAGGTCCTTGAAGGTCATTTTTAGCTGCTCACAGATAGTGGGGGACCACTAAAGATTTTAGACCATGGGAGTATTATGATTAGATCACTACCTTTTTAGGAAGACATTAGGGGCTGTTTCAGTGGTCCAGATGAGCACAAAGAGCCCGAAGCTCTGGGGCTAGGAAGGAGGGGCGGCTTTATTAGGATGTCAAAGGTTTAATGGGAAGAGTCCCAGCTGTAGTTTTCCTTTAATCACATGGCAGGGCGCACTGAGCTGACTCATTTAGAAACAAGATTGCAAGGGCAATGCTGCAGAAGGCAGAGTCATGTGACTCATGGTCTCTGCCATCCCAACCTTAGGTTAAGTAAGAGGGTCTCTCTTGTCTAGCAGATGCCTAATAAACAGGCTCACCTATAAGCGACAAATGAAAACACAGATACAAATTAACGGGCAAAAAAGGGCCCCCATTGTCTGTCTGTGTTGCTTTACAAACAGCTCAGCAAAAGCAGCCTGGTGAGCTTCAATCACCCCATTTTTCCTTTTTCTTTTCTCTCATTACACTCATTATTGGTCACAAAAGGCTGCTCACAAAACAGCTAGTGATTATAATTTAATGCATCCTTTCTGAAACCTGCAGGGAAATTAAAGCAGGGAGCTACCTGGGGGGAATGGGACGGGGACATGGGATAAGCACATCTGAAGCAATCGCTTTAGGTGCTAATTGTCCCGCGCTTCCCAGCGGGCTGATGGGGGCTGACCCGGGGCTGGCGGAGCCCAGCTCACTTCCTTGCAAACGGAGTCAAACTCTGGTGGTTTTGGAACTAGGGGATCCCAGATGGAGTCCCCTCTGCATCCGAGGAGTGTGATGTTGTTCCTAAACTCTAAGGAAACCCCAGAAATGCCTGCCCGTGTTACCCAGCATCTAACGTCATCTCTGGACGGGGCAGGTATGCGGTCTATTGGCTTCCTTCCGCTCATGGGACGGCATTTCCTGCTGGCATTAGCATGCAAACTCACAAAGCACCCAGAATTCAATTTAGAAGGAATTCTGTCTCCCTCACTGTCTGCCACTCCGTCCACCACTGCCCTCCCAAATAACTTGAGATCAGATCCAAATGATAATAAAAGCCAAATTCACTGAAATGAAAGAGAAAGATACTCATTTAGCAGCTGAAATAAATGCCCTTCTAACAGTCATCAATGAGATATGTAGCTTTGTGCAAAAACCCCAGACCTGCACACCCCATTACTACTAGTAGCCACTAGGCACACGTGGCTATTTAAATATAAACTAATTTAACTTATATAACACTTTAAACTCTCTTCTTCAGTCACACCATCAGTTTCAAGTACTCAATGGGCCTGTGTGGCTAGTGGCCGCCATATTGGGCAGCGCAAACTTCGGTGGATACGTAAGAGTAAAATAATTAAGGTATAATGAGTTTGGGGTCTTTATTACCTTTATTTTTAATATAATATTTAATATGCTTATGGACTTTAATTTTTAAATAATGATGATGCTTAACAACCGGCTCATAAAATTCCTGAAAATAAAACAACCAACTCCATCAAGCCAATAAAAACCAGCTCCTGTACACCCCTGGGAATATTTCCATTAGAGCAGAAAATTCTCTTGGACAGTAATGCCCCAAACAAGGCACCAACTCACTGGTGTGAAGATAGCAATAGCCAGAATGAGAATGAGACACCCCTCCCCCCACACTGGTAACAAAAATAAAAGACTTTTAGGGTCGACACCTCCCCATCGGTCCTTCCCTCCCTCAGACCCAAACCAAATTCCTTGCCACTTCTTTGCAGAAGGGAATGCACACTTAATTGCTTTCGAGTGTAGCATCATTCTCTCAGATGCTTTGCAACACACTCTCTCCTCCATCCTCTGGCGTACTCCATAAACCTCCTCTTCCTTCATTTCCTCTCTTCCTCTGACTGTAAACCTATTTTTTTTTTCTAACTTCATCATCGCAGTAAGGCCCGAGGCCCGTGATTATCCAAGTCACCTTCCAATTCACCAGCATCCCTGGTGTTTTGCATAGAATTCAGGACAATGCTGCAGGCTGAAACCTCACCAGAAATTTATACAACACCATAATGTTCTTCTGATTCCCCAGGCGTTCTTCCCTTGATTGGAGCCTGGGATCCGTTTGCTTTCTCCAGATACCAGAGCTTGTTTCTCTGGGTCAGGGAATTCAGAGTGAGGTTTGTTTCAGAATAGAATAAGCACACAGAAGACTCTTTCTTGTCGGCAAACCCAAGACAGAAGCTTCTTTTCTTTTCTTCAAGAAGAATATGCTCAAGAGAATATTCACAGGAGGTGATGCCATTGATTTTCGTTTTTATTTTGGCTTAAACTAGCAAATGACATTTTTGGTCTCAAAGATGAGTGTTTCCAAGGAGTTCGGCCACAGTGGGGGCCTGTGGTTCTAGAGCAAAACTTCTCAATACTCACTGTGCAGCAGAAAACTCCAAGGAGCTTTTACACAAGGCCAGAGCCCTGACCCCACCCTCAGAGAGTCTGATTCCAGGAGTCCGGCCCTGGCACCAGTCTTTAAAAAAAATTATTTTGAATTGTGATAAAATACACACAAAAGGAAATTGACCACATTAGCCATTTTTATGGGTTCAGAGTGGCATTAAGTACATTCACATGGCTCACCACCCTCCATCTCCAAAACTCACCTTGCAAAACTGAGGCTCTCTTCCCATTAAACAGTAATTTCTCGTTCACCTCTCCTCCCAGCCCCTGGGCTGTCTCTGTGCATTTGGCTCCTCAAGTGCCTCATATAAGTAGAATCATATAGTATTCGTCCTTTTGTGTCTAGCTTGTTTCACTTAGCATAATGTTCTCAAGATTCATCCATGTTGTAGCAGGTGTCAGAATTTTTTTTGCTTTGAAGGCTGAATAATATTCACTTGTATGGATACAGCACATTTTGTTTATCCACTCATCTAGTGACGGACACTTAGGTTACTTCCACCTTTTGGCTATTTCGAATAATGCTGCAGGGAACATGGGTGTACAGTTATCCCTCCGACATCCTGCTTTCAGTTCTTCTGTCTGTATACCTAAAAGCGGAATTGCTAGAACATGCAATTTAATTTTGTTGAGGAAGAGCCTCCATACTGTTCTCAAAAGAGGCTGCACCATTTTACATTTCCACCCACAGGGCACAAAGGATCCAATTTCTCCATGTCTTCGCCAACACTTGTTATTTTCTGTTTGTTTGTCTGTCTGTTTGTTTGTAGCCATCTTAATGGGCGTGGGTGGTATCTCACTATGGTTTTGTATTTTTAAAAAAACGGCCATGATTCTAACATGCATGGGCGAGAGCCATGGCTTGAGAGAGACCATGGACACACTGTAGATAAAGACATCTGTGTTGACATGATGGACTCATTCCACCCTCCAGAGAAACCAAAAGAGGGAGACTTGGTTTGGGCACCTGATAGTTGTATGTGAACTTCAGGCAAATCACTTGGCTCTCCTTACCTGCTTCCCCGTTTGTAAATGGAGGGAAGAAAACTTCTTTGACAGGTGTTGTAATTATTACCTGGCAAATTACTGTGGTGAAAGGTAAGAATTTTTAGAAATTTGGAACATCGCACCTACTGTCTTGCTGAAACTGAGAGAGAAGCCTGAGCCCTAACAAGAATGAGTTTTTCTTTCTTTCTTTTTTTTTTTTTAAAGATTTTATTTATTTGACACAGAGAGAGATAGCGAGAGCAGGAACACAAGCAGGGGGAGTGGGAGAGGGAGAAGCAGGCTTCCTGCCAAGCAGGGAGCCCGATGTGGGACTCGATCCCAGGACCCTGGGATCATGACCTGAGCCGAAGGCAGACGCTTAACGACTGAGCCACCCAGGCGCCCGTAAGGAGTTTTTCTGAAGGTTTTACTCTATGTGTCAAGTCACCTAAATTAAAATCTAGATTCTGATGACACTGGGGTTCATGCATCCTCTCCTCTTACCCATGATCCCCCAGAGGGAGAGGAAAGTGGAAGAGGTAAGGTCCCTTCACATTTCATCCTTGCAGAGATATAAATGGCTAAGGAAAGGTTAAGGCTGGCCAGCTGCTTGAGATCATGTTTATTTTTTTTAAAGATTTTATTTATTTATTTGAGAGAGAGAGAGAGAGAGCATGAGCGAGCATGAGCAGGGGGAGGGAGAGGAGGAGGGGGAGGGAGAGGAAGTAGAGGAGAAGGGGAGGGAGAGGGACAAGCCGATTCCCCGCTGAGCTTGATCCCAGGACCCCGAAATCATGACCTGAGCCGAAGGCAGCCGCTTAACCAACTGAGCCACCCAGGCGCCCCTCAAGATAATGTTAAAACATTAAAGAGAAGGAATCACACCCCAATGATGATGGCCAGTCTTGCACCAGCTGGTAGGACCTAGGGCAGATTGCTCACCTTGAAACAAAAGAAAAGATCATCTTTACCATCGTTCTTCGTATCAGCAAAAATGCCATGTTATTTTTCTATCTTATTTCCTTTTTTCCAAAGCACTCCTGTGGGCACAATCTCAATGGCTCCTCACGACATCCCTGTGAAGTAGGTGCTGTAGATGGAATCCACCTCGTTCTGCCGGTGAGACCTGAGAGTTGAGGAAAGGTGCCTTCACATTTGCGGGTGAAAAGATATTACTGCAACTCTCCAAGGTGAGCAGTTTCCTGTCTTGTTAAGAGAAGCCTTACGCCGGAGCAAAATTCTTCTGTTTTAAACGATTTTTCAACCCTCCAGGTTGCATGTTTCGAAATCGAACTTTCTGTTGCATCACCCACACGGAACTTCACTTTCTACTTACTGGTCGGGGTGGGAGCACCTCTGTTTGCCATTATCCTTTTTGAGAGATCAACCACATGGATTTTCCCCTAGGTTATATTAGATGCTAACCATTGAATATTTTGTAATAAATAGAAAGTTATAAACCGAAATGAACATTTAATAATGATCAGAACCACCTAAGAATGTGAGGACACTGAAGGATTCAAAATTAAATCTAAGTGGGGCCAAAAGACAAAACCAGAGACTCACAAGCACCACTTGTACAGACAAAAGTAATTGGACTGGATTTGCTGAAATTCTCTTTCCTTGCCCTTAGAAGACCCATCGCTAACCAGTGGCAGGCACTCACAAGAAGGCCTGTGATATTTCCCAGCCCACCTGAGTGCCCCCTCCTCCCAGAACTGCCACCCACCCACACGGGCACCTGGGGCCGTTCTTCCCCAAGGAGCTGGAGCAGGATCCGCACCAGGAAAGCCCTGTCCCATTCCTCTCCACGGCTCTGCCCATCCTGCCCAAGGATGCTCGGCCACCACCCTGAGACTCTGCTCCACAAGGTTACATTCTCACCACCAGAGCCTTTCACAGAGAAATGCAGCTAAATTGTTCTCTCCAAGGCTCTGACTGGTTGGAAACCTGAACTAATAACTTCTTACAAGGAAGAAACTGGAAGAGCCAATGGACCAGCTTTCTAGCAGAAGGACTTTAGGATTATGGTTTGGAGCTTATTTTAAAATCCCATCATGTAAAATAATAATCATAATGATAATACTGATCATACCTACTTGTAGGGTTGGTTAAGTGAGAAATGCTTATGAAGGGTGTGACCTTGTGCCTGGCCTGGGATAAACCCTGGTAAATGCCACTGACATTGAAGTGCATGCCACATCTCAGTGAGGCTATGTTTTCTTCTCTTTTTCTTTTTTTAAGGTTATTTATTTATTTATTTGAGAGACAGAGAGAGCACGTAAGCAATCCACAAGGGAGGGAGGGGCAGAGGGAGAAGCAGACTCCCTGCTGAGCAGGGAGCCCAATGTGGGACTCGATCCGAGGACCCTGAGATCGTGACCCGAGCCAAAGGCAGACGCTTACCTGACTGAGCCACCCAGGTGCCCTGAGGCTACATTTTCTTAAAGACCGGAACAAGAGTCTACACATCTGTACTCCACAGTACCCAGAAACAGTAGCTCTTCAATAAGCACTTCCAACAGAAAGAGACATCGCTTCTCATTATAAGGAGAAGCCAGGGCTCGGGAGCTAAATGGTCAGCGGCACCCTAGGGTTCCCTAGCGGTAATGTCTGGCCAGTCTAGACCTACTTCACCGGGCTACTGGGAAACCAGACCAAGCTAATATCCGTCAAAATGCTTGGAAGGTAAAGGGGTTATTTAAGTATCATGAACAAGCAAATAATAATAGTAAGAGCAGACAGTCTCTACCCACCACCCCCATCTCCTGACAATACCTGGGAAGGAGCTTAGTGCGGGGGTCAGGCATTCTACACACGCTGACTCACTCTGTTCTGCCTCCAATCCAGTGAGGTGGGAACTGTCCCGGTCCCCATTTGGCTGATAATAAGAAGAATAGCTAACATTTACTCAGGGCTTTACTACATGTCAGTATTAACTCATTTAATCTTAACAGCATGTGGAGGTAGTGACCCTTCCTTTTCTTAAACGGACCTTTGGAAATATAATTCATACACAATAAACTGCATAAAAGAAAGTGTGTATAACTTGATAAATTTTGACGTTTGTATGTATATACCTGTGAAACCATTGTCACCATCAAGGTAATGACCATATTTGTCACCCTCCCCCCAAAAGTTTTCTTGTGCCTTTCAAACATCACCCCTCTGCATCAAGGATCAGAAAGGAATATCATGAACAACTCTATTCCCTCCTATTTGAGAACATAAATAAATAAAGAGTCCCCCTCTTGTCCCTCTTTGACCCCCAACCAATGATCTGCTTGTGTCACTATGTATTAATTTGCATATTCTAGAATTTTACATAAATTGAATTATACCTTTTGCATTCTTTTTATCCAGCTTCTCTTGCTTGGCATAATTAAATTATAACTATCCATGTTGTAGTGTGTGTAAATAGTCATTCTTTTGGTTGCCAGGGATTAGCCCATTGTTTAGGTATTCCACAATTTATTCCTCTGCCTGCTGATGGACATTTGGATTATTTCCAGTTCTTGATTATTACAAATAAACTTGCCTTGAATATTTGGGTATGAGTTTTTCTACAGATACACGCCTCTATTTCTCTTGGATAAATTCCTAGGAGTAGCATGGCCGCAACAGATGATAAGTGTATGTTTAACTTTTTAAGAACCTTTCTAAGTGTTTTCCTATGTGGTTTCACTATTTTACGTTCTCACCAGCCCTGTGTGAGAGTCCCACCTCCTCCACATTATTGGGAACATTGGATGATCCATTAAAATGTTTAGTCATTCTAATAGGAGTGCAGTGGAATCTCGTTGTGGTTTTAATGTGCATACATCTTTGGTGAGGTGTTCTTCAAATAACAAACCATTTTCTCCAAAAGGGTGGTAATATTAGTGGTCTAACACAGCTATTTACATGTGCTGGCATGTCTCCAAAGAACGCAAACACAAGGCAAGAGTAAAAAGTTGGGGGTGGGGGGATCTGCTTTTGATCAAATGAAAATGTTATAGATCCTGAGCCAAAAATTATTCTTGGGATAGACTTTTTTGATGCTCTAAATTCATCAAGGTAAAAAGAATGTTTTTAAAGATCAATCTCAGTCCTTTGAAATAGAGGGATTGATTTCTAATGGACATCAAAACTAGTATATATTGTCTTAAAATGATAGAATATTCTGGCTAGAAGGGATCTTAGTGATGATTAAATTCAGTAGTTATGAATTGTTTTGTGTTCATAACACATTTTCAAATACAGACTTACAGTTATTATACTTAAGGGAGCTGAATGAGTTAAATATACTAAAGAAGACAGCACTAATTGCAATCATAATCCCAGCTACAGAATATCAGTGTCTTACAGAGTGTGTAAAGAGATCCACACGTATGGGCCCCCTTTGTTCCTGGGTTAGTGACTGAAAAGAGCCGTATCCCATCCTGACCAAGATATCCTCTATATGCATGATACAGAGTTCTCACAAATTGAAGAAACATGATTTCTTTGCTGGTGGCTTGATGTTATGTAATGTGTTTACCAGTTACTTATAGCAAGTGCACCCTACTCTCTATTTCATCATATGACCCATTCAGTACAACACGCCACGTGAAAGACCGTATGAAATATAAGTTGTCAACAAAGTTCAAATTTTTTTAAAGATTTTACTTATTTATTTATTTATTTATTTATTTATTTATTTGACAGAGAGAGACACAGTGAGAGAGGGAACACAAGCAGGGGGAGTGGGAGAGGGAGAAGCAGGCTTCCCTCGGAGCAGGGAGCCCGATGTAGGGCTCGATCCCAGGATCCTGGGATCATGACCTGAGCCAAAGGCAGATGCTTAACCGACCGAGCCACCCAGGTGCCCCACCAAAATTTGATTTTAACATCAGTTGAAATTTGGCAGCATGCCAAGGTGCCTCTGACAATAGCCATGAACCACTCAGTCTAAACTTCCCTCCTCTTGATGAGGTCCTGCCTGGGGTCTCATTCTCAGATAAACCAGAACTAGATTGCCAATCTCCTCATGTCCTGGGCAATGTCCTTGCCATCACTTCTGCCTTTTTCCGCTTCAATTAAATTTAGTAGTTATTCACAGAAAAGGATGAGATATATATATATATATATATATATATGTAACTAAATTCAAAGATGAAACAACTGTATTTCACATTAACAGAGCAGAGGTTGATATACTTATGCTCCTGGGATCACAATAATGACATTCGTCCCATTCCACCACCCTTTAGACTTTCTATCTAACTTGGGGGTGTGGAAGCTGAGAAACACTTGTGAAGGTCATAATCCAGAGGCACACACAGTCCCCCTAAAAGACCAAGATTAATCATTAAATTTATAGAATACTTTTCCTCTCCCCCACATCTGACCACCACACCGAGGGCAATTCTGATACAGGGCAAGACTTAATGTCACTGGTTATTAAGTCTTATTATAAAGTTATAGAAATTAAGAGGGGGGAATATTAGTGTAGGGATGGATAAATGAATCAGTGGAAAAGATGGAGAATCTGGAAACAGAGAAGTAAACATGAGACTTTACAACTGGGTGTTGAGACAGTTGGTTATTCACATGAAAAAAACATAAACTCTGGCTATTTCACCCCATACATTATAAACCTCAGATATATTAATAACCTGATTCTGAAAAAAGTTACATATTAAGCTGTAGAAAAATAATTTTATGACCTCAAGAAAGAACAGGATTTATTAAATAAGATATGAAAAACAAAAATCATGAGAGAAACGTGACAAAGTGACTATATAAAAGTTAAAACTTGTAACTGACAAAAAGTCACAAGAAAAGTCAGAAACTGAGATAAGTGATTTTCAACATACGTATAAGGCAAAATAATTAGTTTGCTGAATATATAAAGAACTTGCATGAATTGATGTTAAAAAAACAGACTACGGAAATATTAGAAATCGGGCAAAGGAGATGATCAGGACATTCACCTGAATGTCCAACTGAAGTGTATTTATTTTTATTTTTAAAATTTTTGTTTATCTAGGTTGACACACAATGTTGCCTTTGTTTCAGGTATAAAACATAGTGACTCAGCCTCTCTTTACATCACGCTGTGCTCACCACAAGTGTAGCTTCCATCCGTCACCAACACTGTTACAATACTATTGACTTAGAGTCCCTATTCTGTGTCTTTTATGAAGTATATTTCTTAATTTCCAAAATTTCAGGATTTCCTAGTTAACTTCTTGCGGGTTTTAGCTCTACATGTTCAACATACATCAATGATTTGAAATTTTCCAAGACTTGATTTGTGGCTCAGAATAAATGACTTCTTTAATTGCAGCATTTAGACTAGGATATTCTATGTTGTAGCCTACATATACAGTAAATATTTGTTGAAGAAATTAATGCAATGTCACAACATAGTTCATGCTCTTCTATTTGTACCTTTCTATTTGCCCCTTTGCTCAGAGCATCAGAATCCCTTGAGATGATTGTCTATTTTCTATTAGGTGCAGTGGGAACACTCTGGGAACCTGGCTTGAGTTTGAATTTTGGCTCAGCAACTTATGAAAAATCCTAAGTCAAACAAAGTGGTCTCTTTGAGTGTGCTTTCTCTTCTTAAAAATGCTTACAAAAATCTTTCTTGGAGGTGGAATTAGAATTAAAATATGCAAAATGCTAAACACATTTTAAGGACAGTTGTAGGAACACAATTTTACAAAGTTCACCCAGATATCTTAAATATATATAAATTGGTTATTTACTCACATGCTTATACCACCTTCCAGATTATTCATACAATGACTCAATTTGTTAGAATAAATTACTATTGGAGCATGTTCTTAAATAACACTTCCTAATAAGAAAAAGACCCCACATGTCTTTTATGGCTGCAATTGTGGATCCTTGGGAGATGTTTCTTCTTTGTGTAATTAATTCCAGAAGAATGCCAGTAAAGTAAAGCTCCAAGAGAGGGGGGAGAAAAACCCTCCAAAACAAAAAAGAAGATGGAAATTCCTTGATATTTGCACACTTGAATTAGAAATTGTTACTGAAAGCATCCAATAAAAATTTCCCAAGTGACAAGCAAATAAAATGAATGGCTGTCAAAAGTCAAAATCTACTTCTATGAATACTGGGCATCAGAGAGCCGTGTTTGGCTAGCGATTCTCTGGGAATGTAAAACAGTAAATGTAGAAATCCTTGGCAGTATATGGACCTCATTCAAGTCAAATCACCCCGAAATCTGTAAGTAAGCCGGGGCAGGTGTCAGGCGGGGAGTCCCGGACTGCATAACACCCTTGGGAGCGAATCACACGGGTTCTGCAACACCCTGTGGGGCGGTTTGAATAAAGGACCGATACTTTGCAACGAGCCTTTCACAATTTAGAAAGGAAGTGGTTCGTGGGTATAAAAGGAGGCAACTAAAATATTCTCTTATGATATTTTTGTTTCTAACTTTCAAATTTAAAAAAAAAAGCAAAATGTCTGAGCAAGCATCTGGTAAATATGAAAAGTTATTATTTAGAAAAATGTTTCATCAAATTATCACAAATTCCTAAATCCTACCCAGAAAAAGATGTCTTCTTTATTTTGTTTGATTTTTTTTTTTAAGATTTTATTTATTTATTCGAGAGAGTGCATGAGGGAAGGAGGGAGGAGGGAGGAGCAGAGGGAGGGGGGTTAGGAGAGGGGGAGGAGCAGACTCCTGGCTGAGCAGGGAGCCCAATGTCAGGCTCCATCCCAGGACCCAGAGATCATGCCCTGAGCCAAAGGCAGATGTCTGACCGACTGAACCACCCAGGGGCCTCTGTCCTCTTTATTTTAAAGGTTGATTTGCTTTGACTTACTTCTAGGTGTTGGTGCTGAACTCTGTCACAGTACCCCCAACAGTATTTTTTTTTAAGGATGTTGCTATGTTGGATGACATTCTGCCTAAACCATTTGCTCAGGATGCTGTCCCCGACATTTCCTTCATTGTTGTTGGGCATACTCTGTAACAGTTTCATAGTTTGATGTTTTCTTTTGAATGATAACCAAATGTACTCTAAAACTAAAATAGTTTAGAAAGAGAAAAATGGTAGAAGAATTGAATTATCACATACCACATGGTAGGCGTTATAAGCCAAACTTTAAAAAAGAGTCTGTGTTGTGGCTATTAGCACACCTGACATATTACAAGTTTGCAATAGTACTTTCAGCAAAATAACATTGTGCTTTCATGCTGCTAATAGGAATTTTAAATTTTTTATTATGTTTGATTTATCACGAGACCACGAGCATTGGGAAGTCATACCTAGTTTGATGCTCGCATATTTTTAAGTAACATTATTAATCAAAATTATAAGTCAACCATTGATGATATAGTTTTCCCCTTAAAAGAAGTCTCTTCATTAGTACTTCTAAGAAGTACTTCACTAGTACTTCTCAAAGTACTAATCTAAATTCCTCTTCGACAAGCTGATGTATTTTTGTTGACAGGTACAATGACAAAGTCAGTCAAGAAAACATGGCGGCCTAGGTTCTAGCTGTAAGAAGGGGATATTTATTGGATGATTTGGTCACTTGACACTTTGGCTCTATTAAGGGATACACGTGATGTGACTTTCACTCCACGGAGGTCTCAGGAGACAGAAGTCAAAGTAAGTTTTTGTCAGCTGGTTGTAACTGTTGTCTGGTTCTAGCCCCCGCTTCCGGCAGGCAGCATCTCAATCTAGATGGATCGAGGTAACTCACGTCTCTGTTGGCTGTGTGGTTTCTGAGATTTTTTTTTGGTATGAGGCCATTTTTCAAGGGAAAAATATCAGATTTCTTCCTTGAAAGATAATTGTACTTTTAATTGAGAAGATGCATCATCATATAGATACCATAAATTCAGTAATGCTATTAAATGCATTTTAGAATTTTGATAATTACAATAGCACCTGTATGTTTTTTTTAAAATAACCCTTATAGGTATGAATGTTGCTGATTCAGTCTTCTGTGAAGGGTTGGTGAGCATATGGATGCAAAGACCACCTAAAGTAGTTCATGGTCTACCAAGGGCCCAAGGCTCACCAGAGCAGACAATCACAGGGCTTCTCAGCATTGTTAACAGAAGGGCAGCCCCAACAGAGACATAGTGGAATAACTGACCGTTGAAATGACTTACTTTAAGTCACCTGAGTTGTGCCTATATATGTGTGTGTGTGTGTGTGTGTGTGTGTAGACGTGTGCGTACGTACATACATATATCGGATGTACACAGATGTTAAATCAACACATGTAAATATATAAATGTAATAAATAAATAAATACATTTTAAATTCTACCATCATTCAGTTGCAGACCTGGGACACAAGACATTTTGCGGGGCAGATCTCCTTATTTATGAAGCAGATATTAAAAGAGAGGACTTCAGGAAGCAGAAAACAAATTATTCATTTAAAAAAAAAAAACCCTCTTCCCCTCCCCAGGGTTACTGCCCTGCAATGTACAACAAACAAAACTCAGAGGGGTGACATGATTTCGTTTAAAAAACTTTCTTGTGCTAGACCGGGCAGCCAACTTTAGTAAGTGGCTGAATTCCAGAGCGTTGACTGTTGTCAACCGAAAGAGTGAAAATGTTATCACCTGGTAAAGCCCGATGACTGATGTGCATTCAAAAGCAAATCCCAACAGTCACACCCACTTCTCAAGCATCAGGGAAACCGGACGAGACCGTCAGTGGGTACTTGCTCTCCTTTTGCCGGGGAGTACTGAGAAGGAAGGAAGAATTGCATTAAAATGTAATGTTTGTCAATGGCTGTGATTAAAAAAAAAAAGGGGGGGAGAAGAAGGAAGCAAGGGGGGACTTCCCGGCCAGTGCTAGCTAAGGTATGCAGCCATCTGAATACATTGGCGCGGTGAGGGGCTGATTAGTTTGGAAGGCTGCCTACAGGTTAGCAGGCCTCATTTCAAATCTCTGACAGCAATATATGTCGTTTCATGCTTCATCCTCATTCCTCATGTTCAACACAAACCGGGGTCACTCTATATATGGAAATCACTGTCTTCAGGGCAAAAAAATTAAAAAAGGTGAGATTGCCGCTTTAACCTCACTGGCCTCAGAAAATATGTTTTAGTCTGATACATTATACTAGTAGGAATTATTTATCAAGAAGATACAAGCTTGATATTTCAGAAATAATGAGATGTTCTGGTTGTGCAGCTGAAATTTTATGGTCCACAGAGCATCAGCTATGAATCCAGGGGAATGAAGTAAACTTGCAATGAATGATATACACCAGGCAGCCCAAGAAAAATGGCTGCGGACGGGGTAATATGAAAGATATAACACAGTACCGAGCTTTCTATAGCTAAGCTCCTTTGTTGCTAAGAGAGGAAATATATTTTAAGGAAAGATACAGAAAAGGTCCACACATAAAAATCTTTCAGATTTTTCCTTCCTGCTATTTTATTTGGCAAACGTCCTACAGGATGAGGAAACGGCAATAAACATTACAGTCTATGGTTTACATGAAATATTAAAAAACTCACTGCAAAATAATCTGAAAAGCTTCACGACCTGTCATCATTGTGTAACGTGAAAGCTGTAACAAGCAGAAACCCTGGAAACAGCAATTAGAAAATGAATAAACATAGATGATAGCGCTTCTTGGAAATGGAGATTCTGCTTATATGTTTCTGGATCAGACTGCTGTCGCGATGAAAGGCCATTTGTCATATTATATTTCTAGGACTTAACAGGACCCCACCCCCGCTACGAAATAACAGGAAAACACTGATGTAAAAAAGATGACAACAAGCCAGCCTTCCCCCAGCTGCCCATGTACTGTCCGTAGGGATCCTCCCCTACTCCGCCTCCACGTTCTGCTCTTTCCTGGTTCTAGAGCCACTGCCCAAGGTCTCGGAGACCATTCACAGTTCAATAGCACACAAAGTCGGGACTCGCTGTCCCCCCAGGCCCAACAATTTAAATTATCGACTGGAGACTCCAGTCCCTTTGGGATATTTAGCTACTAAGTCTAATCCTGAGGGCTCTTCGTTCCAGCACCCAGCTTTGCAATGCATGTTTCTCAGCACAGAGTCTTAGAAAATAAACATCAATAATTTAGAACCCTTTGCAAACATAATTACCCAAAGTAACGGGTTTTAAATCAGCCTCTTAGAAACCTGCACATTTTCACTGTCAGTCAAGATCACCAAAAAGTGTTAATTAAATACTTCAGGGTAAGAGGTGTACAAGGTATCAAACAAATAAAAGAATCTCTGTACATCTCATTTTGTCAGCTGTAAACTGGAGATAGCAACACTTACTTCTCAGAGGGGTTATGAGAAATTAGTGAATATATGCTGAGCACTCAGGACAGGGCCTGGCACATTATGTGTAATAGATTAGTAGAAAGCCTTGTCAAGTGGTCACTTCCCTATTGTGACAAAGAAGGCTAATTGCCCCCAGTGTTCTTCCTCAGTAATGGAATACCTGTTTTTTAACGGGCCTCATGGAATCAGAACAATTTTTCCTAACCTCCTTTGCATCTAAGTGTGGCCATGTGTTGAGCCAATGGCTTATAAGACATGTCACTTACAAGAAGTGTTTTTACAGTGTCTCTTACTCCTTTCTGCTATCTAGAATGTGGTTGTAATGCCCGGAGCTCAAGCAGCCATTTCAGGTATCAGGGGAAAGCAACAGGTTGAGTAAGCCAGTAGTAAAAGGAGCCTGGGACCATGACAACTTCACAAAACTGCTTTACTAGCCCTGGACTTCCTCTCTCTGGGGTTTTCTCATATTGGAGAAATAAAGTTCTATTTTGGGGCACGTGAGCGGCTCAGTCATTAAGCGTCTGCCTTCAGCTAAGGTCATGGTCCCAGGGTCCTGGGATCGAGCCCAGCATCGGGCTCCCTGCTCGGCGGGAAGCCTGCTTCTCCCCCTCCCACTCCCCCTGCTTGTGTTCCCTCTCTCACTGTCTCTCTCTCTCTCAAATAAATAAATAAAATCTTTTAAAAGAATAAAATAAAAAAGAAATCATATTTTGCTTCCTGTCATAGACAATATGGGCTCCTTATTCATTATCTACTGGATATCTATCTTCGCTTCCTTGTTAGCTCCAGTTTTGTTTGGGATAGCAACATGCCCAATTATGGATAGTATTCTGTTTCCTAGGTCCCAGGAAGATAGGAGTGGCCATGCGACACCGTTTTGCCCAATGAGAAGTGAGTGCACATCTGATGGGGAAAGAGTGAGAAGTCTAGCTTTTTCCTGCCTCAGATGTTAATGTGGTGTCTGGAACTGCAGGAGCCATTGCCTGAGGTTACAAGTGCGAGGACAAAAGCCACCATCCCAGAGAGGGTGAAATAAAAAGGCACAGAGTCTGGTTTCCTCATAACATCATTTAGAAGATGAGCAAACACCCTAAATTATCTACCTCCAAACTTCTTTTCATGGACAAAAATAGCTCTTTACTTGTTTAAGCTACTGTTAACTGGATTTATGTTACTTAGAGTCGGACATTTCTAACTGATATACTCTGAAGTAAATGAAGCAAATATGAAAAGGACCCCAAATTCCTTTGTTAAATCACTTCACACCCAATATATGGATCAATGAAAAAAATTTTTTTAAGATTCTTTTTATTTATTTGAGAGAGAGAATGAAAGGGAGAGAGAATCTGAAGCAGACTCCGCACTGAGCACAGAGACCGATGCTGGGCTCCATCCCACAACCGCGAGATCATGACCTGAGCCAAAACCAAGAGTCGGAGACCCAGCCGCCTGAGCCACCCAGGTGACCCGCATCAATGACATTTTTAATGATTTCAGGAGAAGATTTTGAACTTAGCACATGTATTTATTTCTCTTCCCACTCCCAGATTCCAATAAAATGAAAGTAAAGAAATTTTTTCAAAGTGTAATCCCAAGCAATGAAAAGAAACTGAAGGGGTTCCTAAGTGAATGAAGGACTGAACGTATTTCTGGATGAAAGAGAGTGAGTGGAAAATATTGACAGTGCCGTAACCATAGCATGGAGAAGGCTGCTGTCTGGAATATACGTGGGCACGACGGCAAGGAGAAAAGGAACCAATCCGGTAGAGTCTTGGGGAGACATCATACCTGAATGAGGCAATTCCATGAGGGCCGTTGTGAGAGGAGTGACTTACAAGGAGTTAATTATTGGTATATAGTCACTTTACTCAGGAAGTGTCCCAGCTGACCAACACTGCCCATCCACACTGAGTTCCCACAAACCTTCCTGTGGCCTCATTTTAAAACATGAAGTCAGTCAAGAATCACTAGATATTTGAAAGAAGTTTAAGAAGCAAAATATCAACAGAAAAACTGATCAGAAGAAAACAGAAGAGAATACATTCAGAAAATAAACAATATGTCATAAAAAGAAATGGAGAGCTCTTGAAAATTAAATTCTTGGTTGTTGAAGTAAAAATACTGATTGGCTGTTTGAAGGACATTGGAAGAATGAAAAATTGGAGAAAAAAGGTAAAACACAAATTCTGAAACAAGAAATATGAGAGAAAGAATAAGGACATAGAGCACTAATTCAGATGAGCCACCATACAGTTAATAAGAGTTCCAAAAAAAGGAAGTACAGGTAAATTGGAGATGAGGAAATTAGCAAAGCAATAATAACACCAGAACATAGAAATTTTCCTGGAGCTAAGAGGGGTGCAAATCTTCAAATCGAAGGGGACTACTGTGTACTAAATAGGTTGCTTAAAAGAATTCCCACACTCAGACAATCATTATAGAATTGCAGGATGGCAAGAATAATAGCATATACTTAAAAGTTCTACTGAGAAACAAAATAAGCTACTTACAAAAACCCAACAATTAAACTATCATCAGACTTATCAGCAATCTGGATGCTAAGAGGCAATGGGTAGTGCCTTCAAAGAAAGAATGCATTTTAATGGATTTCTATATCCAGCCAGAGGATTCATCAAGGAGAACAGAATAAATGTACTTTAAGACCCATGAAAACTCGTGTAGTTTATTTTTCATACACTTTTCTTCGAGAAATTATTTGAGGATATACTCCAGTAAAATGAGAGAGTAAACCCGAAAGAGGGAAGAACAGGAGGTTCAGGGAACTGTAGAATAATCCAGAGAAGCAAAGAAGGGAAGTTCCAGGAAGATAGTCGTGCAAGGGGCCTAGAAAATAATCAATCCAGACTTATGGAGGTGGACGAAGGGCTCCCTGAAGAAGATCTAAGGAAAGAAGGGATTCCATCAAACAGCAGAAAAATTGAGATGTTGGAAGAACTTGAGGATTTACTAAAGGTACAGAATTCAAGAGATAAAATGACACTAAAACCTTCATGGGAGAAAAAAAAAAGCCATATATGAAAGCGATGGCCCAAATTTGAAGTAATTGGTTCTGGTTAACAGAGAAAATCAGTAGATTTTGTTAAAAAAAAAAAAGAATGAAATTGATTTCAAGTAATAGAATGAGTAAGAAGCTTGAAAGATATTAAGGATACTGGATGAATGCATGTGATTCTTCTCTCAACTGGAAGAGTCGAGTCAGGATCTCATGGAAAATCGAAAAGCTGTGCGAAGACTGATGTGGCTCCAAAGCAAACAAAACGGTAGCAAACTTTTCAATAAGTGATAGAATTTAATAAAGATGAGTCCATTTTGGGGCGCCTGGGTGGCTCAGTCGTTAAGCGTCTGCCTTCAGCTCAGGTCATGATCCCAGGGTCCTGGGATCGAGCCCCGCATTGGGCTCCCTGCTCCGCGGGAAACCTGCTTCTCCCTCTCCCACTCCCCCTGCTTGTGTTCGCTCTCTCACTGTGTCTCTCTCTGTCAAGTAAATAAATAAAATCTTTAAAAAAAAAAAAAAGATGAGTCCATTTTAACAATGGAATTGGGGTAATCATTTCAGAACTCTAGAGAAAGAAATACAATCATATCACAACACTTGAATCTGCAGTGAAAAATATTTACATATTTTTTTTGTTTTTTGCAATTTTTTTTGCAATTTTTATTTTGAAAAACACAGTATGGCCAGCAGAAATTGGGGGCAGGGTAAACGTTGGGGAGAAGAGCTGGAGAGAAGGATAGAGGAGCTAATATTCTCACCTTACAAACTTGGGTGTTAACATGTACTGTCTCCAGTTGGAAGAATGAGAAATATAAGTTGAAGCATATTTGTTAATTGATAAAGATAAACAGAAGTAAAACATGGGGATAGTAAAACATGGAGATGAGGGGTCTAAGTGAAGCCAAATCTGCTTGAGAGGGAAAGAAATGAGGGTGAAGTATAGCACTTACAGGTATGGAGGTAACCACTGGAAGGACTGAAAGTAGGGATTGTGTGATCCCCCCGTCTCTCAGGGAGGTAGCTGGGGATGGGGAGGTTTGGACAAGGAGCTATTTTTCCACTATAAGCTCTTTCTACTATTAGGTGGTTTTTTTTTTTTTTTTTTTTTTAGTCACATGCATATGTTACTTTTATTTTAATTAAAATTCTTTCCACATAGAAATTTGCCACAGGAATTGAAACAGATTATCATATCAATTTAAATGAACTTAAAGCAATAGATTATTTGTTATAAAAAATATTTTCATTGAGGGTGTTTCCCCAAGGGAAATGAATGTTTTATCAAAGAAATCAACTTCTTCATAAAGAGTATTTTTCAATAGTAGCACTATCCAACTTTTAATGACTTTATTTTAAAAAGGAGATTTCTCATTGTTAGTTGAATTCAAGGCACCTGGAGTACAATCTGGAGATTTTCCAAGGGGAAACCATTTTTCTAGATGTTTGGGTCTTGTGTACATGGTGTTTCAGAAGCAAATCTGTTGACCAAATGAACTGGTCTCCCCCAAATCTAAGTATACCTTTAGGTAACACAAAACTAAATTAAATTTAAACAGTTCTTGTTTTAAGGCAATCAACCTTGAGTGTGAGTTTAAAATTTGCAAATATTCTTTGCTTTAGAAGAGTGTGGAAAGAAACATAATTTTCCCCAGAATTCTCTTCCTTGCAGCTCTTTAGCCTTCACTTCTTGGCAAGCAGCTGCTCGTATTTCAGGATTCAGCTCACTTAACTTTCTCAGTGTGACCATCCCTTCATGTGCTCACTATACCCTATTCTTACATCTGTCACCATGTTGTTTATACATTTATCCCATCAGAAAGTAGACAGTAAGCACTTGGGAGGGTCTTCATTTCCAGATCCCCTCGTGATATTTTTGTATCTCCTTTGTATATACTTTGGTATCACTTGGTGACAGTAGCCCAGTTAATAGTTTATGGATGGACAGATAAATCCCCTGTTCTGTCTGGAGCTGTTTTTTATTTGTTTTGCATATCTTAAATACTCAATGTGTTAGTTCTTTAAAAAAATGCATTAGGAGAAAAAGGTGTAGCTAAAAAGGTGGGGGTGGGGAGAAAAGAGAAGTGTTAGGTTGTCAGCTAGTGGAGTTGCCTAGACAACATTTTCACATTACCTTTCCATTCCCCACTGCCCCCCATTGTTTTCTCTTCTCCCTTCTTCCTTACTTCCCATCTCATTCCAAAAGTGGATTTGAAGTGATGCACAATAAATCATATCTGATGTGAAACAGAAAGTGCATGAGTAAGACAATCATACCACAACCAGGAAATGTCTCCATTTATTCTAGAAATATTTATTGATCAGTTACATTCTAGGCAATGTGCTTGGCATCAGGGACACGAAGGTGGTATGACCCTGATCACATGGACATTACAGCCTAGTGGAATAAAATTGTTTCACTAACTGAATGGTAAATTTGGTTGGTTTGGAAATTTCGAAATACAAGGGAAAAGGACAACACTTTGGAATAAGTTGTTTCCATTTAGTGTGATAAAATGTTTGGGGGAAGATTCTATTCCCCCTAGCCATGTACATCAAGAAGACTAAGTGAGGGGCACCTGGGTAGCTCAGTCGGTTGAGTGTCCAACTCTTGATTTTGACTTAGGTCATGATCTCAGGGTTGTGATATCGAGCCCCTCATGGGGCTCTGTGCTCAGCAGGGAGTCTGCTTGAGATTCTTTCTCTTCCTCTCTCTCTGCCCCTTCCCCCTTCACGTGCACATGCATCTCTCTCTAAAATAAATAAATAAATCTTTAAGAAAAGATGAAGTGAGAGAATGCATATGACATGAAAGCATGGGTGAGTATTAGTTATTACATAAAGGATGTTAAATAATGCTTCAACAATGGCTTTGCTGAGTATACTGAAGTATAGTTCATAAAGACCCAATGGCTGAGTACAATGCAAGTCTCTGAGAGCTTAGCGGTAGCCGTTGAGAAGTGGGGGAGACCCCATTTGACTGGAGTTATGTTTCTACCATTCGCATGGACAGGGGACTTAAAATAGGAATTAAGCTTATAGAGGAAATAAAATTCAATGTGCTGCATTCCTGAGTTTATGGACTGAGTCATCCTGATACATGTCGGGGCTCGTCTGGGATTGCTTAGGATCCTTGTACAGTATGTATCTATCTGCACCGAGGATTGATTACAAACGCTAGAATTAGAGCCAAGTCATTTGAGTAATGGCACCGTAGTGAAGAAGTATGGGAACTGTTCTGAGATGTAGTTTGCAAGAACACTAAGGAGGCTACAAACTCCCTGGTTAGACACAGTTTGGCCAGTAGATGAGAAAAAGAGAATGTAAGTGTTAAGCCTTGCTAGAGTTTGGTGATAGCACTAAGTGCTTTGATGCCAAGGAGTATGCCCAGAAAGTGAGCATCACCAGTGTAATAGCATCTGATCCTGTGTTTTGTTTGAGTGCTGGAAACTTTTAAACCTCACTCCTTCTTCTTTTCCTCTCTCCCGCATCTGGAAAAGCTGATATGGCAGTATGGGTGCTCTCCCCTTTCGTGCTGGCAAGAAGTTCAAATTACATGTGGAACCCTTGCCCCATCCCCAAACTACCATAAAAACCCCAAGTCAGTCTCCTTTTCTTACTCTCTTAAGAACTCCCAAACCATTGTGGGGGCCAGAAAAAAGAAACAAACAACAATAAGAACATAAAACTCAATCCAATGAGCAAATGAGTAGCAGAAAAAGGGGAAAAAGTAGCCATAAAACATACTTAGTAGAGGGGCATGTGACTCCTGACCTCAAGGTCGAGTTAGAGCCCCATGTTGGGTGTAGAGATTACTTAAATTAAAACAACAACAATATACTTAGTAGAATACATAAAAGAAGATGGCACAAGTAAGCCCAAATATATCAGAAATCACAGTAAATATGGGGGAATTAAATTTCTGTTACTGGAAAGGGAATTTCAGACTAAAAAACATAATCTTGTTCTATATTATTTATAAAGAGTACATCTTTTAAACAGCAGAGTAGTTGAAAATAAATTTTGTGGAAAAATATATAACAGACAAATTGGAAGAAAAATAAGATGGTGTAACAATATATCAGATCAAATTGAAGTCAACATGAAACATTAAATGGAACAAAGAAGGATGTTTCATAAGGTATAAGTACAATCAGCCAAAAGATGGAATAACCTTAAATCTTTTTTCTATCAAATGATATAACTTCCAAACATGTAAGTCAAAAACTGGTAGAAATACAAGAAGAAACATGACAAATTCATATTCATTATGGGATTTTTTTTAGAAAATCCATTCATGACTTGAATGTAAGACTGATACCTGGTCTTATACAGGATTTGGGGGAAGAGTGGAGATGTTCAGCGATTGGTGGATTTTTCCCAAAATGGGGGTGTTTAGGAATTGTTTGACCTTTAGCTGAGGGAGTATGGATACTCCAGTGAGACTTGCTGATGGACTGAAAAAAAAATGTGTCCATTAGAGTGAAGCTGTTGTTGATTGACTGATTTTCAGAAGCCTCTTTACTGATGCAAAATTGTGATTGATCAATTAGGATATATATAAACCCAATTCTGGTTTTTTTTTTTTTTTTAAAGATTTTATTCATTTATTTGAGAGACAGAGAATGAGAGACAGAGAGCATGAGAGGGAGGAGGGTCAGAGGGAGAAGCAGACTCCCCACTGAGCAGGGAGCCCGACGTGGGACTCGATCCCAGAACTCCAGGATCATGACCTGAGCCGAAGGCAGTCGCCCAACCAACTGAGCCACCCAGGCGCCCCTCTGGTGTTTTTTTTGCTATCGATCCAAGAAAGACATTATTAGGGTTTTTGGAGGTGACACTGTGAAAACAGAAGGGCATAGCAACAGAGAGAACACTGTTGGGACAGAATCAACAGGGTGTGATTAGATGTGAAAGGAGGAGTCAAAGAGGACTCTGTGTACCAGTGGCTGGACGAGAGACATGGGAAGTCAGAAGGATGAGATGATTTGGAGAAGAAGGCAGATTCTTCTTCATGAAAAGTTTGGGAGACATGCCGTGGGCCATGCCACCCTCAGGCCTAGAGATTGGGAGCGAGATCTTGCCAGTGTGTGCATGAGGGTGTGTGTGTGGGGGGGGGGAGTTGTCCATGCTAAATTAATAGTTGAGTAACAGGAGTAAATGTGTGAGTAAAGAGCTTCAGATAGAATTTGGGGGACCCAGATTTAGGGGTTGAGGAAAGAAAGTAGAGTCATATAAATCTATGGGAGGAACTTTAGAAACTTAAGAGGAGACCCAGAGAAGTGTACTATAGGTAAAACCTAAAAAGAAGGTAGGAAAGAGTAAGAGGTCAGTGATGTCAAAGGCTGCACTGGGGTAGAGTAACAGGAAGATAGATAACATGAGGACTTAGTCTCATTTGAATAGGAGGTAATCTTCAGGAGATTGTCTAGTGGGATAAAACCCAGTTCCAAGATTGAAGAGAAATAAGGAGCAATGAAATGCAAGTGTAGGATACCTTTCAAAGATATTTAATGGTGGAAGTAGAATTGAAGTAGGATGGAAGTGCCAGGAAAAAGATTTTTGGAATAGAGTAGGCAGAGCCAGGGAAAAGGGGGAGATTGGAGATGCTAGAAAAAGAGAATGCAAAATTGATAAAGAAAATTTGTGGAGGTGGCAGGAGGCGGGTCATGTTCTAAGGGAGGAAGGGCACTTCCCCAGAGAGGAGAGTGAATGAAGCATTTCTGATGATGTAGACAAAAAGGCAGAGGTAGAGATGAGGGAAGTTAAGGAACCTGGAATTGAGTGGTCTTTTTTTTTTTTAAGATTTTCTTTATTTGAGAGAGAGAGAGAGAGAGTGCGAGCACAAGTAGGGGGAGGGGCAGAGGGAGAAGCAGGATCCCCACTGAGCAGGGAGCCAGATGCGGGATTCGATTCTAGGACCCTGGGATCATGACCTGAGCTGAAGGCAGATGCTTAACCGACCGAGCCACCCAGGCACCCCCTTGAGTGGTCTTTATTTCTTCTATAAGAGGTGAATTTATGCAGAAAGAGTCATGAGGTGAATTGTAAGTTCAGAGAGGAATGGCTTGGATAGGAATGCAATTAGAAGCTAATTTAAAGGAGAGCTCAAAGGGGTTATCAGCTACCAAGCCAAGGTGAATGGATATAAAAAGTGTGGTATATACATACAATAGAGTAATACTCACCCTTGAAAAAGAAGGCAATCTTGCCATTCCTGACAATGTCGATGGACCTGGAGGACATTAATGCTGAGTGAGAATCTAAATAGTCAAGATCCTAGAAGCAGAGAGCAGAATAGTGGTTGCCAGGGGCTGTGGGGAGGAGGAGGGGGGAATGTTGGTCAAGGGGTACGGAGTTTCAGTTACACAGAGGAATAGATTCTGGAGATCTGATGGATAGCATGGTGCCGATTGGTAATAATGTCATACTATCTACCTGAAATTTGCTCAGAGGGTAAATCCTAAGTGTTCTCACCTCCTAAAAAGACAGATGGCAACTGTGTGAGGTGATGACTATGGTAATTACCTTAACTGTAATGATTATCTCACCATGTATGCATATATCAAACCATCAAGTTGTACACCTTAAATATACACACCAAAAATAAGAGTAGAGGTATTAATAGCAGTATTAGTGGTAGATGACATTACATTGATTGTATTGTCTTATCTAAAAACCTCAGCAGCCTGAATGAGATCAGGCTGGAAATAAGGGTGAGCGTGCCCAGCAGAAGGTCAAAGGTAAAGGAGTTTTCAGGAGGTGAAAAGAAGTCTATTTCAGAGACTGATCAAAAAGTCAAACAGGGTAGGCATTGGGGGTGAAGCCAAGGAAGGCAGATATTCTGGCAGAAGAGAGAGGGACTGAGGCCTTTGGGAATATTGGGATAGAGGAAGGAAGGGAAAAGAGAAGAAAACCCAACTGTCTAAAGAGAAGGGAGCAGAGAGAACCAAGAATCCCCTTGGGGTATAATGGCTAAAAGCCACATGTCACTGCTGACCATCCTTACAAAGTTCCCGTCTTTGGGTGTGGCTCACCCCGCCCAAATTTACACCAAAGCCCCCTCCCTCTGCCTCCCCATTGTGAGTAGAAACAGCGAAGCTGGCCTGGATTCCATTTGTAAAATGCTGATTATCTATAACTGGCTTTTAAATTTTCAGATTTGTCCTTCACTCCACAGCTTTTGATCCTGCACCCAGCAGCATTTTACGAGGGTCTGGGGGTAGGGGGTAGGGTGGAGGAAGGAAGGAAAATGTCCTCAGAAAACAAAAACAGTATTTTCAGAATTGCACTCCGCTTTCAGACTATTTCCATCAACCCTCTTATTCATTTTGATTTATTTCTATCCATAAGCAGACTAACGCTTCTCTATGCTTTTATTGTTCTTCAAGAATGGGCCTTCTATTGGAGAAAAATAATGTCTCTACGACCACCACTTTGCTCAATGCAGATCTTCATTAATCTGCAGCCGCAGAACAGGCTTTTAGCGGGAGCACTTGGATGGGAATTGAATTTGATATTGCATTATGGTTGTAGGGCGTCTCACAATAGACTGTGTTCTTTTCTGTGTCTGAGCACAATCAGAGAGACCCAATTAAATAATTTGGTGCAATAATGGAGAACAAAGGAATATGAGGGCTTAAAGTGAGGACTTCAGCATCTGTATTCTCCCCTTTCTGTATCATGTTAATTAATTTGCCTCAAAACCAAAAGAAAGAGCACAATATGGAACAGCGTATCGACAACATGTAGACACTTTAAATGCAGATACCAAACCAAATGGACTCTGAAGAAAAGGGCAGCGTCCTGCAGGGGCTCTGCCGGGGCTGCTGCAAGCGAGCACACCAACCTGGGGGCTTAAAACCACACCAGTGATGTTTTCACAGCTCCAGAGGCCAGAAGTCCCAAAGCACCGTGCCTCCGGGGCCACGCTCCCTCTGAGAGTCGGGGCAGAATCCCTCCTTGCTTCTTCTGGCTTCTGGTGGGGCCGGCCGTCCTTGGCATTCCTTGGCTGGCCTTCGCAGCCCTCGGGCCCTGCCTCCATGGTCACATGGCCTTGTCCCCGTGTGTCCCGGTCTTCATGTGGCATTTTCCTCTTCTTGCGGGGACGTCAGTCATATTGGATTAGGGCCCACCCACTAATAACCTCATCTTAATTTGATTACTTCGGCAAAGACCCTGTTTCGCAATGAGGTCGCATTCCCAGGGACCTGGGGTTGAGACTTCAACATATCTTTTGGTGGGGACACAATGGATCCCATAACAGGCCTTCTCTAAATTTCCAGGTAAAAAGTGAAGGTGATACTCATGCTGATGCTGCATGATTCCTGGCTCGGTCCAGGCAACGGTCTTTGACGTCTGTGCTCTTGAGAAGACAGACCTCTGGAGCAGCATGAGAGGATCTTCCAGGAAATACCGTGACTCTGACATATACCCAGGGATGGGAACATGAACTCAGCTAGCAGCCCAAGAGGATAATGACCTGGTCAGACCCAGAGTTGGTAGAGCTTCAGTCAAGTACTTTAGACAAAAGTGCCCTGGGAACCTGAGCTCTCAAAAGTGACTTTTTCTAAGGCAGCCTTGGGCCCGTAAAAAGGAGCATTGCACCTGCAATGGGTGCTTCTGTGCCACGGAGAGCTGGGTGGGCGAGTTTCATCTTGATGCGTTTAGTAGCTCTGCTCCAGATCGGGGGTACAACTTACCTTTCTGCAGACTTTGTCCTGGGTTTCTGCTGAATCGGTTAAAATCTACACTTGAAAAAGGATGGCACTAAATGGAGGTGGGCATGGAGTTTGTTGTGTGAGGTACGTCTACCATCCTGCCCTAAGCAGTACATTGGACTAACTTCCCAGACCAAAGTAAATGGCACCTCTTCGTACAGGCTGCTCCAGGATTGTCTGTATCTAAAACTTCGTTAAATTAATGGCCATTGTATTTGTTGTCAGCAAAGGAGAAATGATCATTACACTGGAGGTAAGTAAACATATTCATTAGACGGCCTGACAGGAAAGGGAGCCAGATGGGAAGCATCAGGCAAAGCAGATAAGAGTTTAGAGCTCATGGGGTCTTGGGGACATGCGGGTCCACTTTTCAGGGTGATCCAGTTCTCGTTATCTTAGAAAAGGGCAGCAGGGTAGGGGTGGCATGGTTTGGGATGGAGTCTTAGGCCTGTGACCCAAGCACGAGAAATAGCACAAGGGCCTCGGAAGGAGGAAATGGGGAGGGTGGGTGCTGGCCTTTGCCTGGAGCCCCCATAGCATTTTGGATGGCTGGCCCTGCCAGGATTTGGGATTTGGTTCTAGTCCACTTTGAAGTTCAGCTTGCACCATGAGACAAGTGCTGGGGCCAGGGGACAAGAAAGTTAAGGAAGACTGGAGTGGGAAAACCAAAGAAGGCTCTGGAGTCAGACCCACACCTGAATTCAGGCGAATCCACATACTTGTTCTGTAACGGGTAACCTGGGCCGGCTACTTAGTCTCTCTGAGTCTCAGTTTCTTCATCTGTAAATGGGATTCCTAGCATATTCCGTGGGCTGGTATGTGTACCCAGGCAGATTATAATTGCTCCATAAATACTAGTTTCCAACGGTAGCCCTCAGAGGGTCACCAGCAGTCGGGCAGCTGAAGGCCCTTCCCTGCTCATCACAGAGGAAGGCTTCACCTGGGGAATGCTTCCAAACATTGGTACATCATGGCACATGCGGAAGATAGAAATACTGGCGCAGTCCCCTGGGGTAATCAGATGAAACCGCTCCCAGGCCACCCTCTGGGCTGAGGCCTAGGCGGCAGTGTATTTAAAAAATGCCCCAGGAAGTTCTGATGTGTTGCCAGGGGTGACATTCACTGAAGGTGCGTGTCCTAAGGGGAGGTTTTGAAACTTTGGGCAAGCCGTTTTTTTGTAGAAGTCAAAGGATTCAGATTCAAATAGCACATATGGAGCATCAGTCCCAGAGGTTATTTTTAAAATCAATTTAGTACTTTTTGGCCTTTTTTACTTGTGGTAAAATAGACATAAGATTCAGCCCTTTAATAACCCTTTTTAAGTGTACAATTTCGTGGCATTAAGAGCATTCTCAATGCTTTGCAACCATCACCACTATCCATTTCCAGAACTTTTTTTATCATCCCACTCAGAAACTCTGTACCCATAAAACAGTAACTCCCCAAACCTCCTTCCCCCCAGCCCCTGGCGACCACCACTGTACTTACTGTCTCTATGAATTTGACCATTCTAAGTACCTCTCATAGTGGAATTATACATTTGTCCTTTTGTGTCTGGCTTCGTTCACTTAGCTTGATGTCCTCAGGGTTTATTCACGTTGTAGCCTGAGTAAGCATTGCATTCCTCTTTAGGGCAGAATAATATTCCACTGTACGTGTATACGACATTTAGTTCGTTCATTCACTGATAGATATTTGAGTTGCTTCCACCTTTTAGTTATTGCGAATAATGCTACTATGAACATTGGTGTATCCGTATCTGTCTTGAGTTTCTGTTTTCAGTTCTTTTGGAGATATGCCTAGGAGTGGAATTGCTGGATCATGTGGTAATTCTATGTTTTGTTTCTGGAGGAACAGCCAAACGGTTGTCCGCAGCACCTGCAATTTATGTTGCCAGCCATGCAGGGAGGTTTTGGTTTCTCCACGTCCTTTGTTAACAGCCACCCTGATGGGACTGAAGTGGTATCTCGCTGTGGTTTTGATTTGTATCTATTTAGTTTTATTGCTCGCAGTAACCCCGTGAAGTGAGCATTATTAGCCCCTGACTTTAGAGATAAGGAAAGCGAGTCAACAAACCTGTCCAAGGTGACTTGGGCAGTGGCAGGCTACGTAATGGTGTCATCTACAGCGGAAGTGTCTATTTAAAGAAATTCTGTGGATAACCTTCCTATAGAGAAAAATCTTCTGTTAAGTAGACCTTTCATTTTTTTCTAGGTGCAGATGGTCCTAATTTGCTTAAATTGAGGTCACTTGCCTAATACCACCAGTGGACTTTAAATTTCTGCAGCCTTCCTTAAAATATAGTAGCGCTGTGCTCCCCTCAGAGAATCCTTCTATTTTTCCCCCACATGCCACCAGGAGTTTTGTTAGTATTACCGAGGGCCGCCGTGACAGCCCTCAAGAACAAGGACTTATACCACTGTTAGGGCTGGGCTCCCTGCTAACAGGCGCCCCAACGTGACAACACTCCAGTCGTCAACTCACCTCCCCCTGCAGGGGCGGGAGGGGGAGCTTGGAGGCAGGGAGGCCAGGAGTCACGATTACTCCTCTGAGTCCCCAAAGAGAGAAGCTGTAGGGCACGTTGCTTTCTTACCACCTGCAATGAATGCATCATGGAGAAATTCTTTGTTGTTAAAAACATCAGAAAATAAAATACCTATATGCTTTGCATGTTCACATTTTGGAAAAGATACAAACATGATGAAAGCCACTTTGAAATCCATCAGCAGAAGGCCATTTTAGATTGCAAGGTGACTGCTGTGGATAGCCCCGCCTTGGTGGTAGACAAGTTCCTCCTGTTCCCATGTCATGCTGGTTTGAGTGGAGAGAACCCCGCCACCCCTCACCCCCCACCCCCACACAACCGGCTGTATTCTGCTCCCTTGGAAGGGGTGAACTGTGCTGCCTGATATGGAGCGAAGTCAGAGAGCTTCATGAATATAGGATGTTATTCACCCTCGATCCTGAGATTCCCAGGGGAACCAGTAAAATCATGTTAACAACTGTAACGGTAGGAAGATAGGCAGAAGTTGGTGGGATAGCGGAAGATGGCAGCAGAACGAGAGTAGCTTAGAACCTTCTGTTTTCCCCGTGAGGCCATGCTCTCTGTTCTCATCTTGCTTTAAGAGCTAGGTCAGAAAGAATACCAAGTCACCTCCCACTTGGGAAGACTGCCTAGGCACTGCTAAGTATGCCAGGAAACCGAGAACAGCCATTTCAATGCACATCACCTTAGAGTCACAGCCTTTGAACTTGAAGGAGGATGATCCTCTGAAATCTTAAATTCTCGAAATCTCTTGTGATAATTTTGCAAGAAGCGTGGCTTCAATACCTTACATTTCAAATGAATCATAAGATCCGAACCTTTCCCAGTGCTCACCGCCCAACAGAATTTACCCAAGTGGGTATTAAGGTGCTCAAAGCCCAACCAGCAGCTTGCTCAAGACAGTGGGGCGAGTCTATGGTCCCGGTAGATGGGAGGCCACCACGGGGCCCCGCTAGCTGAGTTCCTTTTTCTGACCCCAGCAGATTCTGTCTCGTGAGGCCACAGACTGGTAACTCTCCTGGCAACCCGCTCGCTCAGGGATGGAACCAGCCATCGTTACTTTGCCAGCCCGTTTGGGAGGACTTGCAAGTTATCTTTATTAGCGCTGTCCGTTCTGGTGGCTCCTCCCGCCGTCATTGAAATAAACGAGGTGTGCTGTTGTTACATTATATTTTTGATTCCTTCAAAGAGGAGGGAGACAGATGAAGGCAGAATAAACAGTTTGCTCAGGTCTTCTTAAATGCCTACCGTAAGTTGGCAGGGTTGGGAGGTGGGTTGGGGCGGGGGAGGGGGGAGGAGGTGGGGGGGCGACAGAGGCACAATCTGCATTTCCTCATATTCTCAATTAATTCAGCCTAAAAGTATCACTCTTATTCAGCAGCAGTTAAAATAGGCTGTGATGAGAGCATGACAATTTCCAGCTAAACTAGAGGATAATTAGAAATGCCCTGTAGCAGGCAAGTCGGTGCTTCAATTTATTTGCTGTTTATTACCGAGTCCCTGCCCCTTGGGTGTAATGACTGGAAAACCACGCCGGCAGCTTCCCTGGGTTTGATTTAGTGCCGTAAATGGTGCTCAGAGAGTAGATTAAGCTGGAATGTGATCAAACCTTATTTGCAATCCGATTATACAAACTGCTCCTTGCACTGACCAGATTGAAGTAATTTCCCTATAGAAACGTTACACTCACTTTAGTGTAAAAATGATTAACATTCCCTGACTGTAGGTCAGCCTTTCACTTCTACTGTAATTCTTTATCAGGCAACATGCCCATCTTTCTCTTAGGTTTGTCGCATTCATGTACTGTGTGGTATTTAACCAAGGCACAGCATCTCGGCCAATTAAAAAAAAATTATAAGTAAGCTCTCGGGCTTACGGTGATGAATGATTACAATAAACAAACACGCAGGAAGAAGCAGATTAATAGCATATTTTCTTCCGGTTTGATTGTTGAACATTATTGACATACTTAATGATCTAATGGAGAACTCTCACGAACCTCCAGAGAGATCTCCATATCCTTCTGGAAAAGGCTACCGAGGTACTTGGAAGCAAGGGGTCCACGGGCAGGGCTTTAGCTGCAGATGGGTGTGATTTGGGGACCAGCATTAATCTCCAAGCCACCCTTCAAAAAGTATTTAAACACCGATGGCTACTACTAATCCGTCCTCTTTTAAATAATCATCCACATAGGGTGTCTGGGTCCCCAGGAGTCTCCCCCCCAACCCCCCTTCTCTGTATCAGGATTTCTGGATGTGAATACAGTTTTCATACAACTAGCCTCTGGTAATGAAATGCAACCAACTCCGTGCCCAACCCTGAATGCAAACCCTAGGCTCCTCACATATTTCTGTGACAATCAAAGAAAATACTCAAGTCTGAAATTCATTATCATAGCCTAACTCCCATACCCGCAATAACATGTTTTGTTGTACAACATATTTAAGCTGATTTTCTTCAGACATTTTCGGCCTTAACCCTTTAATAACTGTATGCTCTATGAATACATTCTTGGAATTCAGCTAGATAATTGAAAAATGCCAGGACAGCAGAGGTTAATTATCTTGGGGAGTATTTCTGAGTGATTTAAAAAGATGCAGATGGCATTAAACGATGGGGCCACATTTAGATAAATTCTTTGTAGAGCATTTTTGGGTGAAATGTAAGTGGTGTATCAATTACATCCAAAGGCTGTGCAGATTGGATGAGAGAACATTTTTTTTTTTTAATTTTGTTCCTGCCCCAAAAGACTGTATTTCTCAAAGTCAGAAACCTTTGGGGTAACAAAATCATTGTAATTTTTAACAGTGTTGCTAATTTTCTTTGCAATTTACAATCCACAGACCGTGTGGGAAATAACGTCAGACAACTGGACCCAAAGCTTCAGAAGCGGGATTGTACGTTCTTTTCTTTCTAGGAATCAGGGAACATTTTAAAGGCAGAAAGTACAATACCATATGACTGAACTTGACCTTTCCCACATGGTGTGTATGTGCATGGGTGTACATAAGAGGCAGAGTTTATATTAACCATCAGGAGTCAGCAAATCAATAACAAGGAACGCCTTCTTGATTTCCCATCTCCTTTTATAGCAACGATTCATTAATGAATTCGAAATTCATTGACGATTCAGAAATTAGGTCTACTAAAAGGCATTCTAAAACCTGTTCTTCATTTTATTTGTTAGGAAGTCTGAGAAATCACTTGACATTAAAACTCACTTGAAGAACATAATTCACCCGCCACTAACGAAAGGAATTCTGCCTGTGGGTTTTAAACAGGACAACACCAACGGCAAGTAAACAAAGAGCCCTAACATCAAACAAACCTCTGAGCTACCATCTCCATCCTTTTGCTCTTGGGGTCTGACACACAGAACATGCAGAAGAGACAACAGGACACACCTGAGCAGCGACTGTCATAACCCCCTGCTGCAAATACACCTGCACATCCAAACTACAGCCGCCTTGGGTGAACAAAGCGGCCAGTTGTCTTCTCTAGCGGTTGTTGCTATAAACCCGGATTGTGATCACAGGTCGCTGCATAAACCTAGTCCTATGGCAAGAAATGCGGTAGAGTGGCCGAGCTGGGAGGTTAGAGCAGTTCTCTGTGTGATGCTGTGAGAGAAGTCGTCTTTGGGGGATAAACAGGGAAGATGAGTCGGCCTGGTAAACCAGTGTCCACTGAGTCCGTGGTGCTTGCTGGCCTCTAATTTGGTCCTGACCTGAGCTTGGAGGGATGGGGCTCGGGAAGCCATCCTGCCCGGAAACAAGGAGCCCTGGTCCCCAGGTAGTAGCCTGGGATGGAGATTGGCAGCTGTACAGAGAACCAACAAATGCGCTCAGAGAGCTAGACGACCCTCCCTTCCCCTGTTCTTGTCTCACCAGGAACCTTCTTGATCGCTTTGTTTGAATGACCAGTTTCTCTTTTTGTGACACTCTTCGTGCCTGTAACTTTTACTAATGTGAAATTTTCAGAATAATAATTTGTAAAAACTGGGGGAAAAAATCATGCATACCAAGGAGAATTCAGGGGATGTGGTTCCTAACACCTCATTTCATGGCCACTCTGAATATATATAATGTTTTCTGGACATTTATTCTTAAATTATTGCACCTTGAGGGAAAATGCAAGGTTGGGACAAAACATGAAATTTATCTCAAATGTGACAGCTCTGAAACTATCTTGTGAGTAATGCTTTGTTGGCACAAATAAAATATTTTCACATTGAATATAAAGGACAGGGTCTGTTTCTACTTCTGCCCCATGTCCCAGAGGTCTTCCTGTTTCATGTTATGCATTTTTTACAAAGCATGCTGACTGGCTAATTTTGTAGAGCCATGTATAAAATAAGTAGCATATGTATTATTTCCAACCTATGAAGTCCAGGATTCAAATATCATCAAAATCACTGATTTGGGAAACATACATATTAACAGTGTTTAGTTTCTGGTTTTTCATACTGTCCAACTGAGAAAACAGATCGGAGGGCGTGATCCATCGAAGCGACTTAGACATTGCTATTGGAAGACGGCTTCTCACAACTAAACCTTTAAAAATAATTACTGGGCTAGGAGCGCCTGGGTGGCTTAGTCGTTAAGGGTCTGCCTTCGGCTCAGGTCATGGTCCCAGGGTCCTGGGATCAAGCCTCGCATTGGGTTCCCTGCTCGGCGGGAAGCCTGCTTCTCCCTCTCCCACTCCCCCTGCCTGCGTTCCCTTTCTCACTGTGTCTCTCTCTGTCAAATAAATAAAATCTTTTAAAAAAAAATTACTGAGCTAAAAGAGGAATTATTTTGAAAATACGCAAAGTTGGGAGCCATCTTATATGTATTATAAAATTAGACTTAGACCCTACTGTTTTTGCCCTCCAGTGGTACTCTGATATGATCATCAAAATAATTTTCGAGTGATTGCTTTCACTTTTCAAAACACCCCTCCTGTCTGCCTGCCCTTGAACTTGACAGTACAACAGCATACTCTGAACACAACCGTTCGCAAGGTTCCTCGCAAGCTTGGAAAAGCTCATAGAACGTACACTCTGCTCAACGCTGTCAGATGCTTTAGACCTGTGACTTTTTGCAGATGATCCTCCTTTCTCTCTGGTGGCTGTTCACACTAGAACAAGTATAAATTATTTTTTGAAGTCATCTCCAATTATGCAAGACATTTAGTCTTTTATTTCTAGTGCCAATCATCCCTGAATAAAAGTAGGCAGACTTGTTATAAAAAAGAAAGGTGGTTCTCCAGAAAAATCAAAACAAAAATCGAGAAACAGAGAAGACTTGTTCTTTCTGTCTCTGTCTCGCTCTCTTTCCCTCCTCCTTTTCTTCTTTTTCTGTTCTTCCCTCCATCTGGCCCTATCTGGATGTGTGTTAAGTCTGCTATACATAAAACAAAACTTTGTAAACACAGCAGATGACAGGCACAAAGAATAGGAAGATCCAGGCAAATTTTTTAGTGTCCAAGCCTTGGGAAGTGTAAAGGTGGGGTCCATTGTGCAGTTCTGCAGAGCTATTTACACACACACCACAGAGCCCTCTGGCAGAAGAGAGCAGGGCGGATGAAGCGCAGAACACAACTCTGAAACTGGCCCACAAATTGGAGCCCACATTTTCTGACTTCCCTTATTTGTGATGAAGGCTATCCAAACGAGCACCGTGGGTGTCTCTTCTTAAAAGCAACGGAGGCTGGGGGTATGGGTGGCTCAGTCGGTTAAGCATCGACTCTCGATCTCTGCTGGGGTCTTGATCTCAGGATCGTGAGTTCAAGCCCCACGTTGGGCTCCACGCTGGGTGTGGAGCCTACAACAACGACAACAAAACAGAGGCTGTGTAAAGTGGAAATCTGTATGACATATCATTAAATGTAGGCAACACAAAACAACTAAAATTACATTCGTTTCTTCCAAGATGAAAGTGAGTTCACCCACCCTTTCTTCCACGTCTCACCTGGGCGTGTGATGCTCAGTTTGAACTGGAGATTTTCCGCATGGCTTTTGCTCTGCCACATCTCCGGTTTCTTGTCTGTTCTGCTACAGGCTTAGCACTCCGTGGTACATGTGCAGACGTTGAGGGTGCGTCTGTGTGTTTAGCTCTAATTCTGTGGCTCTTTCCAGTATTTCTGCAACCGTCACCTATGAACCCTGCAAGGGAACCTAAGTGATGGCTTTGAACGATGACATGGCTAGCCCTAACTCTTGTCTGGATGAAAATTCAGTGTTCCTTTGTGGGTTTCACGACTGCCGGAAGGACACCACGACCATAACTGTTGCATCTGTGGCAGGTTTCTGCTTGGGTTTTGGAGGGACGTTGGTCATGATTTTACCAATGGGGAAATTGAGATGTTAAAATCCCTGCCAGGAATCAAATCCAGACATCATCCTGATTTGTTCTGTTTGTTTAATGTACCCACTTCAGTAACCAGGAAATTTCAGGACTTCCTGATGCTGTCGCTAATGGGCTTGTTTGGCAAGCTGGGACAAAATTCAATTTTGGAAGTGAGGTGATAGGCATCAGATGATGGGACACACATAGCATTCCCCTGAAAAATTAACGGCTGAATTCCTAAAAAGCACTATGTTGTTGATTTTGGAATATGCCTCGCAGGCAGCTTTATGGGGGCGTTTGTTGGGCAGGGGTACAAGAATGGCAAACTCTATTTTACTTTCAGTTAGGTTGGAGTGATTTGATGCTAATGGGAGGGAAGGCACGGGTCCCCTCCCGTCCTAGCCTGCCTTTGGGGACAGCCTGGCCCTGCCACCCTCCTCTGGTCTTTTGTGTCTCTACAGGGGTCTCCTCTCCAGGGGCAGCAGTGAAGGGAAGCTGCAGAGGAGACAGTGCAGGTGGGGAAATGCACCCCCCCTTTGGAACAGTCCTGGGCTGGTTCCAGTGGCCGAGAGGCTGCAAATAGTCCTCCCAGGGGCAGCTGCGGCTGGGGGTGGACAGCCTGGGGCTTGTCCTGCTCGTTAACTGCCGGGACAGCCAGCCAACGGCTGCCTGGCAACGCGGAGCTGCAGAAGGATGGAAAACATCTCCCCTCACCAACATTTCTGCAGAGTGCTTACATAACTCCTTCCTGCCAGTGGCTTCCTCAGGACACAGCAGCAGCAACCCCTGGCCCCTGGATGGCCTGGCCAAGGGACACACGTGCCTCTTCTCCCAGGCCCGCATTTCGTTCGCTGGTCCAAATCCTGCAAAGCGGTCCAAATGCTACAGAGAGCAGAAAAGCCACTAAATCTATTTGAGCCCAACTTACTGCATGCAGTCAAAACAGTTCAGAAGGGCTGTCTGGGTTTATCTGAGCTAGCACCTCTTATTTTTCCAAAGGGAAACTCAGACCCTTCTCACTCACTGGGTCAGAAGGCACAACACTGGTTTGTGGCAGAAGCGGGTTTGGCATCCATGTCTCACGATCCTTGTGATTTGTTTTACCTTTTCATCACCTAGCACAGCGCCAATTTTTCAGAAGGGATTTTTTTTTTTAAAGATTTTATTTATTTATTTGTCAAAGGGAGAGGGAGGGAGATCATGAGCAGGGGGAATGGCAGATGGAGAGGGAGAAGCAGGCTCCCTGCTGAGCAAGGAGCCCGACACGGGGCTTGATCCCAGGACCCTGGTAAAATGACCTCAGCTGAAGGCAGACACTTAACCGACTGAGCCACCCAGGCGTCCCTCAGAAGGGATTTTTAATACCTCCCTAAATGCTGGACGCTGTGCCAGATGCTAAACCCACAGCTATGACCAAGGCAGGCCCACACTGGGCCCACGCCCTGTAATAACTAGTCAAGAAATCATTTCCGAACGAATGAATACAGATTGCTTTTTTACCTGCCTACAGTATCAGCAAACTACCATATTTCGGTATCAGCTGACCCGTTGGCAAAATAAAAACAAAACAACTTGGAGTGGAAAATATTTAAATCCATTGGTTTAATCCAGCCTGTCCTTCATTATTTTTAGAAATTGATGTTAATGGGCCGTCCAGCTATGCTATATAACAGAAGACTGTTAGAGCTGGTTTTTAAATGTTTATTATTGGCCTCGATTTTCTTCTAGAATTATATTGTTTTTCAGCTACTCTAGCATTCCTTTGTCATGATGCTGGCCAAAAAGCGAGAGCAGTGGTAACTCAGAAGCTTGCAGGCCGCTGGATAAAGGCAGCCTGAGATTAAGAATAAAAATCATGAAATGTGAGTGGACTGGAGAGCTGCCTGTCCTGTGTTGCGTTCAGTAATGGTGCTGAATTTCGTTCAGGAGTTCCCACCCGCTGTTGGCTATGTCCGGGCAAAAGAGGTGCCTAAATGGGTCCGTAGGGTCAGGCCCAGCGTCCCTTGGTCTTCCTTCGTGCAGCCTATCTCCTCCACCAAGAGCAGGGCCTGGATTGGCAGGAGCCCAGTGGGATTGGCTGTGGTTGGAAATGGAGAACAGGGAGTGGACCGTATTTGTATGTTAGCGTGATAAGATAAAGGTGCATAGAGGCTTTGTACACGAGACCTGTACCTCTATTGGATGAGGTTGGGAACATAAAACAGAAGAGCAGAGGCACCCTAGAATCCTATAAACTAGCCAGGGACACAGCCTTACCGTGCTTGAGCAGATTCCAAAGGCTTCTGGCTAATTCACTTGCATTAAACACAAAGATGATGGATTCTACCGTTTCATACTAAGCATTTAAGAGTATATTTCAGGATTATTTCTTATGTACTCGATGGCCTTAAAATGGCTATCTGGAATCGGCCCACAGAAAATCATTAAGGAGACATCTGTCCTACAAAGCTTTCCCGTGAGTGTTCCAGTTCCTGGCGCCCCTCAGGGTCTGCCCCAACTCCCCTAGGAGTTGCCTGTCCTTCCTCATGCCGAGGGATAGCTAGCTGAGCTGGAACAATCTGTTGTGTTGATGCAGAAGGTGGTGCTGATGAGTGAGTGCTTCCTCCTCCCTCTGACTAGCACACTTACCCCCAGAAATGGCTCTCTGGAGCCAAGACTCTCACTAGAAGACATTACTCTAATGGGGGTTATTTCTGGGACTGTGACTGGATGTCCTTCTCAGTCTTCAAATCACAACCCAACGATAGTTGCAAATTCTTCAGTGCCTAAGAGTAACCCTATATGTAGCAAACAAATCACTCCAGTGATGGTAGCTAACGTGCGTGTGTATACATGTGTTTCTTGAGAAGACAATGACTGACAAGTTTTTATGTTTAATATCCAGGCTGTGAAGTAATCCTATTCTCCAAGGCTTTGGTGGGATTGCTGTTACTTGTGGAACTGGGGAGAGAACTTTCTGGGCCTCCCTCCATATACCTATGCAACGTTCAAGCCTTTGACGTCATGGTCCTTCTATAGGCATTGTGGTTGGAAGAGAGGAGCTTTAGACGTAAGGAGCCATTTCCTCCAGGAAAATGGGGCAGAAGAAGAAGCACCAACTCCTGTTTTCTGGGACTTGCTCCCTGCCCCAATCTGTTCTTCCACTTAACACCCAGGGTCAAGGCATTTTGGGGGCTTCACAGGGGATGAGACCAGATGACACATTTACCCACAGAGCCGTGGAATGGGTGGTGGTTAGGGGGGCAGCCGCCCTTCCTCTCTGACTACAAGCACATCAGAGCCCACTTCTCAGTGTCAAGCAGGCTGTTATGGCCTCGATTGCCCTGTCCCTTTTTCCATAAAGCGCAATAAATTGGCTAGCCAGTCCCAGGGGAAATGACTCTAAAAAGTGGATTTGTGAGCTTTTCCATTAGGAGTGCACTCTACAGGTAAGTTACTTAGGAAACTGCCAACTCCTCTTTAGGCTTGTTTTATAAATTTCTGGGAAGAAACAGCTATCCATATTCTCTCCAACCGAAATGCAGAAACAAATGGTCTTACGAAGAGAGACTTCTCTGGGCAAGTAAATTGCACACTGCAATTTGGGGCAGTGTTTTCTTGTATTTCTGCGAATTCTCTGTGTTCTCAGATAAATTGCAGAACCCTGAAATTATGGGGAAATAGAAAATTGCATGAATCAACTTTTCCCTGTAAAGTGACTTTTGAAATATCCATCACAATCTAAGCGAGCCAGGTGAAAACCTCTAGTGAAGTGTTTAAAAGACTCATTGTAGTCCATCAAAGAGATGCTGGAGGTCATTGTCCAGGCATAAAGAATAAGTTTAATTAATCATTAAAATGGTCTTTTCCCTGGAATTACAGCTGTCATGCAAATATGAGCCCCTCCTTCCATTTTATCCTTGCTGAGTTATTAATTCTGATTGAAATAACCCTTATGAGAACATCAAATAATAATGCTTCAATCATTTCCTTAAAAAACATCAAAAAAGTTTAAAATTACCATCATATTCTGACCCTAGCATTCAGGTTCTACAAATACATTCAGAAAAGTACACAGATCATAAGTGTCCCACTTGATGGATTTTTACAAAGTGAAAACACCCAAGTAACCATTAGATCAAAAAATAAAATATTACTAGAATCTTATGTCCTCTCAGTCATTACTTGCCAAAAGCACCCACTGTTCTGACTGCTACCACCAAAATACATTGGTTTTGCACATTTTTGAACTTAATGTAAGTGGAGTCATACAGGATGTATTTTGTTTGTTTGTTTGTTTGGCTTATTTCACTCAGCCCTAAGTTTGTGAGATTCATTCATATTGTGCTCTCTAGCTGTGGTTTATTTTCTCGAATTATGCTAATAAACCACAATTTATTCATGCATTTTACTGTTGATGAATGCTTGGTTTATTTCCAACTTTAGTTTATTTTTGACTTTTGGAATCGCATTGCATGCCCCTTACAAAGCTTCCTTCCTTCCTTCCTTCCTTCCTTCCTTCCTTCCTTCCTTCCTTCCTTCCTTTCTTTCTTTCTTTCTTTCTGCATGTGCACATTTCTGTTGGGTATATTCCTAGGCGTAGAACTGCCGGATCATAGATTATGTGTACAACCGGCTTTAGTAGTTATGGTCTAACAATTTCCCAAAGTACTAAACCAATTTACATTTTCTCCAGAAGTGCATGGGAGTTCCAGTTGCTCTACATCCATGCTCCACATTCTGAATTCTCAGTTTCGAAACAGTTTGTCATTCTGGGGAGATATATACAGTATCACACTGTGGTTTTAATTTTTATTTCCCTGATGAATAATGAGATTGAGCAGACTAGATGTTTATTTTAGGTACGTGGATCTCCTTATTTTGTGAATTGCTTATAGAAATCTTTTGTCCATTTTGTAGAAACTTGACTTGCCTTTTCCTTATAGATTTGCAAGAGCTCTTCACATATTCTGAATTTAAGTTTTCTGTCAAATATATTAACTGGAAATATTTTCTCTCCATTCTTAGAATGGGTGTCTTCAGATAAACAATAGTTCTTAATTTCAGTGAGGTCCAAACTATTAGTATTTTTTATGCTTTATTTAAGAAATTTATACCTCAGGGCACCTGGGTGGTTCAGTTGGTTGAGCATCCAAGACTCTTGATTTGGGGTTGGGTCATGGTCTAGGGTTTGAGACAGAGCCCTACCTCAGGCTCTGCACTGGGTGTGGAGCCTGCTTGGGATTCATTCTCTCTCCCTCTCCCCCTAACTCCTGCTTGTGTGCTTGCTCTAAAATAAATAAATAAATAAATAAATAAATAAATAATAATCTGTACCTTTCCAAAACCAAGATACTCCTTCCAGGTTTGTTTCTAGCAGTTTTTAGTTTTATTGTTTTATTTTTTTCTTCATTTATATCTAAAGTCAACCGGAACGGGCTTCATGTGTATGGTGTGAGGTAGCTGTCAAGATTCCATTTTTCCATGTAGCTATTCAGTCAACTTGAATTCTGCTTACCCTTGGCTTATTTGCTTTGTGGCTTTCCTTCCCACCTGGTCCACTCCCCAGTCACTCCTGTTTTGAACTCTTTCCTTTCTGCCTTTCATTTAAACTCCCTGCAAGAGGCTCTGCTCATCACTGCCCCTGTGTTAAACCCATCATTTGGGCAGATTTTTGTTACCAGGTGGAAGATGCTTCCATAGTCGTGACAAATGACCATAGTAATGTAAGATGTTAACATCAGAGGAAGCTGGGTGAGGAGTGAGTGGGAATTCTTTGTATTTTCTTTGCAACTTTTCTATAAATCTAGGGCTATTCTAAAACTAGAAATCGGTTCAAAACTTCTGCCTCTAAAAGAGGTCATGAGAATTGAGCCAGCATCTGGGTACAAGTTTGTCCATGGTTTTTGTGCTTGTTCCTCAGTTAAAAGCCTTGAAGTTAAAGTTGGATATTCATCTATTTTTAAGATTTGTTTTCTTCCCCAATGAAGGATGCTCATTCACAGAAGCTGCAAGCAAAGAGCAAGTGTTTGACTCCCCCATATAGGAAGTGATGATCAAATCTTAAGATGGGGTATGGAATTGAAGCCTTGGACTCGCCGGATCGTTTGTTTGGGGCGATGTTCCCGCTGCATTGCATAATCACCATCGTGATCTCCATTCAGCAGCTGTGATTAAGAAACCCTGTGGGGTTGATAACAGTAGCGCAGAGCTGGCTTCTCCCCACAATCATCCTGAGTTAGAGATCTATTTTAACCACGGTCCACAGCTTCCTTACCAAAATATAATTCTATCCAGATAATTCTGATTATGCTCAGGTTCCTGACACAGCTGCTTTCTCCAGTAATTAATTAGGATTTCATGCAGCAGTATAATGTTTATTGAGTCCTCACATTGTGGTAAGCATTGGCCTGTATCTTCAGTGTCCAATCACAAAACATTCCAAGGATGGCCAGGATACAAGCTCTCTGAGGACGACTACTTTGTAATGTTGTTTTGCTCCTTAAGTACCCAGGATGTACCATGTAATAAAAACACTCAGCGGGGAGGCATCCATGCTATGGGAATGACTGTGCCTTGCAGTGGGAAGAGCAGGGGCTTTGGAGTTAGACATCTGGATTTTAGTCCTGCCTCTTACATTTATTTGATCCCCGGGAAGTTGCTTAAACCCTCGAGTCTCAGTTGTCCTATCTGGAAATGAGGGTCCTAACATCTTCCTGGGAGTGCCGTTGGCTGGATTAGAGAGTGGATGTGATATGCCACGTACATCATAACCTTTCAGGAAGTGGTTCCTTAAGATTATTTCCTGGTAGACCATGAGCTGTGTTAGGAGTTTCTGGAGCTGACGAAAGCATAACCAGTAAAAAAACCAGCGTCTTCTTCAGGGGTGTCCAATGGAGGTGGCAAAGTCGGTTGTGCAGAAGAATAATGACCATCCCGTGAACTCAGTAGAGAAAGCAACTAGCTCTGAGTGGCTTCTCGGTGCCCCCTTGAATTAAGTCACTGTCATTACGGTGGGCATAACTAAGGTGGAAATATAGTAGAACATTATCACCCATTAATAAGTGAACATGGATCCAGTCATTTGAGAAAAGAGCTGTCATCACAGACTCGTAGCCCTGGGACAATGGGCCCAAGATGGGTGTCTAGTCAAAAGTCATGCCTGAACTTCACCCCAACATGGACACTGTCTCTTGCTGCTGCCTCTCAGGACTGAGAGGAAGAATAATGAGGAAAAATGTGTGTGGGTGTGTGTGTGTATGATGTTTATTCTTTCATTCCTTCCACAAATATGTACCAGGCTCCTTTCATGCATCTGGCACTGAGTTAGACAATGAGTATTCACTTGCAATCAATACCATGATCAGGCCAGACCATGTCTGTTCTACTGTTAATAAATAGACAGTAAGAAGTGCTATGGAAATTGCCTAAGATGAACTGTGCCTGGCTTAAAGATTTTCTGATATCTAGCTCACACTGTATAACTGAAAGGATACTGAGCAAATATTGATGGAGTATCTCCCAGTCATGAATTGAGAATGAATGGGTGTGGATAATGGCACCCACTGAATAGATTGGTTGAACCCCCTGAATGCATGGGCATTCCCCAAAGGCTGTGGAATTTGATGGAAACTGAAATGGACTGAGAGTCCAAAAGGATATTTAACATGCTGCCCATTTGCCATATTAGAGCCAGGTTTCCAAAGCTAAAGCACCAGGAATGGTCGAATAGATCATTCGGATTACTTTACCTTCTCTCAGCACTCTGCTCTTCTCTCTTGTGCCCTCTTTCCTCCTGATCCACAATCACGTTTGCTTAAATCGCTTAGAAAAATGACCTGACTTTTCCATTTCTTTTGACTACAGAAGTGTGGTCCATCAGACTTAACCAGTTTCTAGAACAATTTCTTTTGTCTGTTCGGTCAACAAGTGCTGGCTAAACAGGCTCCACTATTCTATATCATACATCAGTGTTTGGGGCAACTAAACTCTGGGTAGAGATCTGGGGTCATAATCAAACTTTAAGTTAATTATGTTGTTTTTTTTTAAATATGGAAAATAAGTATTAGTCTATAAAAGTTAGTTCTGATAAAGTATTAGCCACTAGTTGCAGGAAATCACTCCACATTCTGTTACAGTAGTATTTTCACACACACACACACACACACACACACACACACACAAGAATGCAGAAGGAACATGTCTTTTCTCAAACTGTCACTGATATATTATTTTTCTCCTTTAGAATAGTGACTAACCTTCTGTAGCAGTTTTATAATACAGATTTCCATAAGCATTTAAAAAGCCATGGTTGGGCGCCTGGGTGGCTCAGTTGGTTGAGCGACTGCCTTCGGCTCAGGTCATGATCCTGGAGTCCCAGGATCGAGTCCCGCATCGGGCTCGCTGCTCGGCAGGGAGTCTGCTTCTCCCTCTGACCCTCCTCCCTCTCATGCTCTCTGTCTCTCATTCTCTCTCTCAAATAAATAAATAAAATCTTAAAAAAATAAAAACTAAAAAAATAAAAAGCCATGGTTAAGAGTTTTGGATATGTGCAATTTAGTTATTAAAGGAAAAAGATCTGGCTTCTAGTCTTTAAGCAAACTCAACCTCAGTCCCCACAATATGATGACCAAGTCCTTTTATAACCACAAAATTCTATTATCTCTAATACATGGAGACCTGCTAAAAATAAGTTGAGTTACATAGAATAAAATCCTAGAGAGCTCTTCAAACAAAGCCATAGGAAAAAAAGAAGAAATCATGTTTGGTATAAATCAATTTAAGAAGTCTAACATAGCCCAACAATTACAAAAAATTTACTTAGGATTCTTACGTATTTGTAAATATATCATTACATTTTGTGTTACTATAAACACAAATTCAGTATTATATTATTATTATAAAATTGCATAGAACTATTCCATAGAGCCATGTTACATTTGTGATGGGAATAATTATTTTAAACGATGACTTTGCCAAGATGCAACACAAACTATTTAAAAGCTGTAAAGAACTTTATTAACAAGAAGAAACTCCAGGCAATGAGAATGTGCACATAAAAACCAAGATCAATTGTTTTCTCATCACATAACATTTCACTGGTTTCATTTCAAATGCCTAACGTTATTATGAGTCACCAAAGCAAATATTCTTTTACTGCAGTATCTGCTTAATAACACTCTTAATTATCTTCCTTCCAATGACTTTTAAATTGTCGGTTTCCCTCCAGTATTTTCTAGCCCATTTTGGTCTCAACTTTTAAAATTCTCATAGATTGTAAAATTTCTCCAGGAAATATAAAAAGCAAATGTTTACACTTTTTAAATCACCTAGGTGAGATGGATAAATATATATCAATTTTTGGATCCTTATAGCCATTTTCTCTAAATTCCCATTCAAACTCCCAACTCAGTGATATTGCTAGAAGTATCTGTCCAGTTACAAATGTGTGTCTGCCTTACATGTTTGTAAGTGTGTGTAAAACACAGACTGATCAGATATCTCAAACTGCTCCACTTGTAGGTAAACTTATAATATCTTGTGTCAAGTAGTAATTTTTTCTTCAAACAACTCCAGGTCCCAACAGACTTGTTAAAATCAGTGTGGCCACATTCTAAGAGCTCTTCAGCAAAAGAAAGTGGGTAACTGTTCTCTATTTCTGAGCACCATAAAATAGGAAAAAATGCACTTGGGATTCAGATTTTAAGCAAGAGAAAAAGAATTTCTTCAGCGTGCCAGGAATGAGTTAACTAATGTCTACTTATTTTAATGCAACGGAGAGAGCAATAGGGATGAGACACTGGAGAGTAATTTTGTTGTGAATTATGTATGTGTTTGAGGGAAGGATTGGAGGACAAGGGGTGGGAGGAGTGTAGGGAAAGGTAGGCATGACAAGATGCATGGGAAGAAGGTTCTGGAGGGTGTGCACCTGATGCCAAGAGATATATATTGGTTGCTTTCCAACCTCAAGGAACTTCAGGGATGCTTGTAGAGCTTGCGGGAGGCCAGGCCTATGCAGAGTTCCCCACCCCCCCGGGGAAGGCTGGGGAGTGGACAACCAGGCCAGCTGGGCTGGGGGTTCTCTGTCTGGCTGCCAAGCCTCTCCTATCTTTGGGGTTTGTTGGGAATGAGGTGGCAGGCTGCTGGAAGAAGTGAGGTCCTGTTTCACCTGGGCCAAACCTTGCAGAGAATCAGGGAGCAGGGGGATCCACTTCTCCAGTTCTCTCCTCGTAGACCCCAAAGATATGTAAATGGCCACACTTTTAAAAATGATATCTGAAAAAGGAAGCGGAGTCCTCTGTTTCTGCCTCAGTGAATGGCACCCAACCCAGCTCCTCGAGACTTTCATCCTTAACAATTTTCCCAGGGTACTGATTCATAACTGTTTTATAGGAGCAAACCTGTTCACGTATTTGTTACCCTCATCACTGTGAGACCCTTGAGGCCAGAGATGATCTTTCTGTTGTAATAGCCAGTTTAGGAGATCTGCGTGTGTATGCACATATATAAAATGAAGTCATTAGGACTCTGCAAACAATTTTTCTTGTCTGGGATGATGATGATGGTATAAATAATAATGTTAACATACTTATTACTGTCTATGAAGTAGGCACTGGGTAAGTATTTTATAAATATCTCATTTATCTCAACTGCTCTTGTTCTTATCTTATTTTTATTAATTTATTTGTTTATTTTTAGATTTATTTCTTTGAGAGAGAGTGAGTACGCAAGTGTGAGGATGGGTAGAGGGAGAGGGAGAAGGAGGAAACAGACTCCCCCTGAGCGCAGAGCCCCACTCGGGGCTGGATCTCACGACCCTGAGATCACGACCTGAGCCGAAACCAAGAGTCCGACGCTCAAACCACTGAGCCACCCAGGCGCCCCATATTCTTATTTTAGAGATGTGGAGACTAATAGAGGTTAGGGGATTTCCCCAAGGTCACACTCATGCGGTGGCAGAGCCGAGATTCACGCGGGATCAGTCGCAGCGAGCTGGGAGCTGAGCTTCCCTCTACAGCCTCTCTGTAATTTCTCCTGTTCCCCGAGCAGCCTTACAAAGCCATGTGCAGATGCTCAGTCCTCCTGTAGAGGGCACTGTAGAAGGGACGCCAGTGCGGGAAGGCCAGACCCGGGGGTCAGCCCCACCCCGTCCCATGGACCCTCTCTGACCAGCAGCTCGGTTGTATGGGTGCATGTGTGCATGCACTAGCATCTTCCCTTGTTTCCAGAGGGCTCCTCGGCAATGTAAGGGGCACCGTTCCAAAAACGTAACAAAATACAAAATGTGTTTAGGTGAGCAATAAAAAAAATTGGATCTGGGAATAAGGCTAGTATGAAAACGCTTATTTTTAAATTCTGTGTACTCCCTAGCGTGGCCCCTAAATTTGGCTCTAATCCTGACCTGTGACGTGATTCACAGTGTCCATAGTAAAAACCAAGCAACTCCTTCTGATCCTGAGACCAGGGGGAAACAATTCTCCCTAGGAAAGTTGTTTCCTGTGCGCTGTAATGGACAATATCCTCACCAGTATCCTCACGACAGACACAGCATGAGCCTCATCACGATCTTTTATTTGGCGATTGAATAAAAGGCCATTTTCTACAGTTCACAGTTCTGCCAAGAGAATGCCTACCGGCAGCACTAAGATTCCTGCTAGAAAGAAGGAAATGGAATGTGTTCTAACACCCTGAAAATAAACAACGGGCCTCACGTTTCTGCTCCCTCCAGCCTGATCCTGCTCAGGAGCTCACCCGGACGCCTGGGCCACCGAGGCGGTGGGCTTACCCATCCCTCCCACCCACGGGGGCTGCACACGGCTCTTGGGCCTGAAATGTGCCCCTTCCCTTCTCGGCTCGGCGGTGGGTCTTGTAATGGCGATGAGTCGCTGTCCACAGAGGAGTACTCCGTTCCCTGATTCTGTTGTCTCATTGCCCCGCGGATGAGAGCTGGGACCAACGCAGCCTCATGGCAAAGGGCACCAGGGTCCCTACAGACGAGTCTGCAAGACCTCAATTTATTTTGCTTTGCTATCTTAAGAATGAGAGGCTCTCCTGCTCTGCTGTGTGTTCTGTTGGAATGTGGCTTATATTTTGGCCACACCATCCCCTCTTCCTAAATTCATTTTCACTCAAGCTTTCGAAAGGTGTGCAGGAGGCTTAGAATTAGATGACTGGGGGCGGGGGGTGGGCGCCTGGGTGGCTCAGTTGTTTAAGCGACTGCCTTCGGCTCAGGTCATGATCCTGGAGTCCGGGGATCGAGTCCCACATCGGGTTCCCTGCTCGGCGGGGAGTCTGACTCTCCCCCTCTCATGCTCTCTATCACTATCTCTCTCAATAAATAAATAAAAATCTTTAAAAAAAAAGAATTAGATGACTGGGGTTCACATCCTGGTATCGCCACTTCCTCTGTCCCTCTGTGGAATATGGTGACCTCCACTCCTTACATTCATAGGTATTAAATGATGTAACATGGGTAGAAACAACCAGCACAGCTCTAGGCACAGAGTGGGAGCTCAACGAGTATTTTTTTGAAAGAAAAACTTCAAGAATGCGTATTTCTTCTCTCATCCCAACATAGTTGCAAGCACCCAACACAGTGTATAATATGCAGGACTGATGCTGTTTCATTGGGTATTTGCCAGCAAGTTCAGGCTCTCAGTATACCTGATGAGAGCTCTCAGGGCGAAGAGCAAAAGGTATGAAAATCATTTGCCATAAAGTAGTATCTGAGAATAGAATCTGGGGGCACTTGCCCTTTTTTGTGGCCTGATTTTCAAACCCTAACTACATTGAATTGTGAGGTCAAGAGGAAGAACAGTTTCACAATTAAAATTATAGTTCAAGTTGCTCCTATTAAGTTATTAACTTTTATATTTTAAAATTATGGAATAAATATAGCCTTGAAACTACCTAAACCACAGCACTGTACTTCAAAGGCAAGTCTATGGGAAAAGCCACACTGAGGATCATTTTTATTAGTTTTATATACCCCAAACTTTTATAAACACATTTAATATTATAACTTAACAAGCCGAAACCAAACAACTAAACACACTATAAAAACAGCCCTCTCTCCCCGGAAACTGATATAACATCGTGTATGTATATGGATAAGTTTCACTTTTTAAAATGTAAATTACTAATCCGGAAAAGTTGGCATTTTTCACTGACTTCCCAATTACGAGTAAATCAAGATTTAATTTTCTTGAGTGGAAACTGGCTCAGCCTTTAACCTTTGAAAACTTCATATCTTAATATAATAAATGCAAACTAGGTAAAACCTGAAGTTTTTAATTCTTTTATTAGAATCTTTGTTAACTACAAAATACGGGGTTGCCATTATGTTTTCATTAAAGCAAGTGTTTTTTAATAATGTTTTTCTAATTATAAAAATTACATGTATTTTTTATAGAAAATCCAGAAAATGTGAAGAAGTAGAATTTTCTAAGAATGACTCATAAACTGACATGATGAGAGGTACTCAGATTTGGGATTTAAAAATATATATATAATAGTTCGTTCAAATTTCTAAGCTTTTTTTTTTTTCACCTTTTCCATGAAAGCTCCTGGCTTTGACTTGCAAATACCTGGCTGCCCATTATTTTTTTTAATGTTCTGTTCATTTTCCTTTTTAAGAGTATCCATGTACTTCTCTTGGCTAATTTTATTTTCCAAACTTTTAATAGCATTGCGTATATTTTCATGTTCTTTACCGAACTAACGTTGCTTTAATTACCTGATGCTTTATTGGTGCCTCTTTCTTGCTATTCCTCTGAATCTTTCATCATTCCACAGAAGTAGGAAGAAACATTTATCAGCTTGCCTTATCTCAACGTCATTTAACCTTCCCAGCAGATCTTTGGGAGTGGGCATCCCCATACTGCAGATGGGAAAACTGAGGCTCTGAGAAATTAAGTGACTTACCCACCCATTTTTGGATATATTCTGAAGGTAGACCCAACAGGTCTTCTAGAGGGATTGGATGTGTGATGTGAAAAAAAGGGGGCAATCAGGATGACTTCTGATTTTTGGGTTGAGCGACTGGAAGAATGGCGTTGCTGTCCTTTGAATGGATGACTGAATGGGAGCAAAATAGGAAGACAGATATTGAACTGAAGACACACTTGAAAAGCTTTAAAAACTGAAGGAGACAATAGTCCCTCTGTGAGTGGATTGAATTAATAAAGTCTGAACGACTTGTCCTGAGTCATATGGAACATGAATAGGAGGGAATGGTACAACAAAAGCCCTCATCCTTCTAAACAAACCCTGCGAATCCTTGGAAGCGGTGTTCAGGAAACACCACAATGTAGCCGGTGGCGTTTCCTTTAAGCTGAAGGACAGCAAGATTGGTATCTACTCTATGCACGGAGATACCATCACGCGAGAGAACACTTAGTGATTTCCTTCCTCTTGATTTGGAGAGATACCCGTGACTGACAACTGCAGTGCTTCCACACGAAGGCGCTAGTTCTTGAAGGAAAGAACAGTATGTATTTTCTTTTATCATTGAAATGAAGAGAAAGTAAAGAACTAGCAAGACCCTAGATTCCCAAGTTACCTGCCTTTTCCCCAGGAGGTTATCTCCAGCTCTGCGCTCCTCTGGGTAGGACTCAATGACCCATTCTCAGAGCCAGCTGATTAGTCAAGGGCCTCATATGTGATAGCCTGCCTTCTCCCCTCCATCGCTGTGTAATTATGTTTCTTTAATGTTTTACGTTGCATGACTTTACCTTGTAAATGGTTCTATAATGAATGCTATAATTAGTTTAATAGCACTTTGACTACATTATATTTAAGGGTGTGCCCTCCTGCATCTTTTGGAGCCATGCCAAGGAGCTTTTGTGTCTAGGTAAACTTGTCAGATCTCCTCCCCCCCCCCCCCCGCCCAACAGATTAATTGAGGGATGGGAGGACGAGGAAGGGACGTAACCTTGTAATACAACTTAAAACGCTTATCACAGATCTCTCTGAGATGCATCACCAACAGGCTCCCAGGTTATGGAAGGCAAGCCAAGGAATGGGTCCTTGGCAAGGCCCATGTTGCCATGATCTCATGGGAGACCTAAAGAAGGAGCCCAGTGGGAAGTGTGAGGCTCCCACAAATGAAGAAGCAGCAGAGCATCTTCTATCCCTTCAAGCCGTGGGAAAGGGGTCTCCGGTTCTGTCATGGCTTTCAGGGGCCCTGGGATAAATAATTCCCATTTCCATCCCTGGCAGGAGAGGTCTCTGAGGCTGCTGGGGGGAAATGCAGGCTGGGGAGAAGTTGAGTTTATTTCAGTACTGCTCTCTTAAAAACTTCATTGCAAAGCTGCACGGTTCACAGATATCATGCTGGTAGAGCAGTTTTCCCTTTGGGGCATGTTCTAGAAGGAATTGCTGGAAGGAAATCCTCATGAATGTCCAAATTCAATGGATCGGCCAGCCATTACTCAGGTTTATCTCTCACACGTCAGCCCAGCATTACCTCTGAATCTGCCCCTTGATAAAATCTGTTGGGTGGTGATATGTTTTCACCTAAGGAGATACTCTGATTTAAACACACATCTTCCTGTAAATCACCGATTCTTCACTTTTATGGTTTCCATGGTGCCCTATTTACAGTCTAAACTTTGAAATAAATTCACCCACTTAAGAATGGACTGTCTAGCATATGAACTCTACTTGGCATAAATGCCACTCATGGAGGAAGTGAGCCGGTCCCTATGGCTCTGTTTGATCAAAACTGGAAAATAAGTCTTCAGGGGTCAGTCTTTGCCTTTGGAGGCCTTAAACTTTTCAGATTTCACTTTGGTAATCTTGTGGCCATGATAGGAGAAGTGGTGTGGGTTTCCCTACAAGAACCAGACAGAGACTCTGAAACCTGAAGTCTATCTAATGACTCATTTGTCCATCCACTAACTCATATATACGTGTATTCATTCAACACATATTTCTTGAATGTTTGCAGTGCCAGCTCGGGAGATTAGAAGACCCCCAGTCCCAGCCCCGATTGCCCTCCGAGGACTCCCAGTGTAGTGAAGTAAAGAGTCACACAATCTCCTCAACTTTTGACATCTATAACATAGAAATAATATTTATTTGCTATCAAGCAAGAAACACTTTTAAGTGAACAAAATATATTTTTGCTTCCTGCAGCGTCTCCTTTCTGAACCTTCCAATCTTTTCTGGCCTAAGGTAGGTCCTGATATCTGTGGAAGTTATATGGTCATTAAACTAAATCAGTCAAAGTCACGGCTTGAGTTACAAAGATGTATTAATAAAAAACATTACCATGTGATTATTAAAACAAGAACCATAAAAGCTAGCCCTCTGGCATTCAATTCTGCTCATACACATCGCAGCTTGAAATAAATTGTTAAAAGTTAACAATATTGAAAAATTAGGAATGTTGTGCTTTAAATATAATTTTTTAAAAATCTTGTTCTAAATGTCCTTGGGTGACAACACCTAAAAAGAACACTGTACACCTCTACGGAGTTTTAAAGGGCATAATAACACAATGAGGCCTATTGGCAAAATGAATCAATTAAAGTTGTAAAGTGTGCCTATTGCAAGTTAGATCCAGCATCCTTTGAGAACCTGTTTCTTACAAAAATGGATGCAGTTCGTGGTGAAGTTCAGAGCCCTCACTACAGAATTTTGGTTAGACCTCTCCCAGCCCTGTGATTTGTGCCTGGTGCCCTTTACAAGAGAGGGAACTGTTCCTCTCATAACCACCTGGAAGTATGGGGGATGGTGATATTTAACATTTTAATAAGGAGTTTAAATACAAAGTAATGGTTGTTACTGTAAAAATATAGTCAAATAAAGAAGGAAAAGAAGTTAAAATTTCCTACCCTCACCCCAACTCACCATAACCACTCCTAGCTGTTTGTGTCCTTCCCGAACTTATTTGATACAAGAAAAATAGGATAATGAAAGTTAAAATATCTGAGGATACTTGCAAAAAGCAAACCCTTCCACCCCCTTTGTATTTTAGTTCCCTCTGCTAAAGGTAACCACTTTAAACTGCTTCTCTTTTATATTTCTCCCAGTGGTTACCTCCATATATCCAGGTATTTTGTGCCCGCCCCCTGACTTGACTTGTCAACTTGAAGCTGTACTAAGTGACTGAGAACTCACCTGAACTACTTTCTCGCTCTCTCTTCCCTCTCAATGTAATGTTTATTTTTAGTTCTGTTGGTTAATTTTATCAGTGAAAATAATCTACTCATTTCTCTATTTGTTTGACGCACTAGCTTATAGTCTGTATGTCTTGACCTCCTACCATGCGATTTGAGGAAATTCGAGCCTTTATTTGTCCCCTCCACCTTTCTGCCTCTGTATCTACAACTTCCATGACTTATATATTCTCTTCTTTAATCATAATTAAGTCTGGTTTTTCCTTTCGTTTATTTGAAAAATTCAAAACCAACATAGGGGAAGGGAGGGAAAACTGAATGGGAAGTCATCAGAGAGGGAGAAAAACCATGAGAGACTCTTAACTATAGGAAACAAACTGAGGGTTGCTGGAGAGGAGGTGGGTAGGGGGCTGGGATAACTGGGTGATGGGCATTAAGGAGGGCACGTGATGTGATGAGCACTGGGTGTTACACGCAACTGATAAATTATTGAACACTGCATCTGAAACTAGTGATGTACTATATGTTGGCTACTTGAATTTAAATTAAAAAACAACCACCTTCATCATCTACACATTTACTGAATTTTAAAATTTTAGTCTTTAACGATTCTTTTCTGTTCTTCGGGTTCTTTTTTTTTTTTTTTTTCCAAGCAGCCTTATTTTTTAGTTAAATGGATGCAATATCTTTTCAAAACTCTAAATAGAATTTCCAAAGTGTCTCTTACATTTGCTGAAAAAGTTCTGAGGTTGATTGTTGTCTTTTTCTGCCTTGTTCTTTCTTTCTGGTGCCATAACATTGAATGTTTATTGTTCATCATCTGGTGGCCCTTTGTTGTACTTGAGTCTGTCCACCAAAATCTGCCCTGCTTCGTCCTGTTCATGGCGAGACTATTTTCCAGGTGTGCTTGTGGTTACGTGTTTAGTCCAAGGTAATGAGCCCATCTTGGGTGGGTGCTTCAAGAGCAGGAACAGGACTCCTCCAAGACCTCTTTTCCTCTTTCTGCAGGCTGGAGAGACCCTAGACACCTGGGTTGATGACGGCTGAGCCGCCCTCCCAAAACGATTCAAGAGAGGAGCCATCCACTGACTGGATGGCTGCTGGATAGTGAAATGAACTTTGATGTTTCTCCAGCCAATGAATGTTGCCCATCTCCTTATAGCTTGTGTGGGTTGGGTAGTTTCTGGATGTGAGTACTCCTGTTTTCCCTCTAGCTCTTCCCCCTAGAAGAAAGGACTGACTGTAAGAAATGTGTGTGCCTTTAGGGCATGTTGCCTGGCAGGCTCTCTTTAGGGTGTCTTGGCAGGGAGGGAGCGGAATCTCTCTTTTTATTATGCCAAAACAAAGAGGTCTTAACTCTGGGTAACCACAGCCACTCTCCATTCCCTAGACTTCCCCAAGCACTATTTTTTAAAATTTTTGTAAAAGATTTTATTTATTTATTTGACAGAGAGAGACACAGAGAGAGAGGGAACACAAGCAGGGGGAGTGGGAGAGGGAGAAGCAGGCTTCCCGCGGAGCAGGGAGCCTGACGTGGGGCTCGATCCCAGGACCCTGGGATCATGACCTGAGCCAAAGGCAGACGCTTAAGGACTGAGCCACCCAGGCGCCCCAAGCACTATTTTCGTTAGAGAGCAACCATCTGATTTTAATCCGAGATGAAAGTCCTCCCCACGTCTGGGGGCGCGGGGAGGGTGGAGATGGAGGAGGAAGGGTGCATTTGTGCGAACGTTCCAGAACCATTCCTTCTACAAACCACTTCTGTTATTGTTCATTTTCCACTCACTCCTGCCTTGTGTTGCCACCCCTGTGCTTTAGCCTCTTTGTGGCTCCCCCACCAGGAATGCCTTGTATGCCCACCGCTCCTTCAGGAACTAGTTCAGCGGTCCAGCTCCAGAATATCACTCAGTATGACTCTTTCTGTTATCCTACTTGGGTTCTTGGGCCCCGACAATGATAAAAACGACCTCGAACCTAAAACTCAAAGGCACAGGTAGGGCTTTACTGGGGATACAGCTCCAGTTGAAAAGAACCGCATCACCAATACATAATACTTAACACCGCCCTCCCAGAAGGAGGGGCTACTTATATAGAGAAAATTCCCTCGTCCTGATTGGTTGGAAGGCAACCCAGGCAGCTCATTGGTCTCATTGGTGCTCTGTTTTAAGTCTGGCTCGTACTTGGGGCCACATCCTGGCCACATCCTGCGTCTGCTCTGCAGGGAACGTGGTTCAACACAAGCAGGTGACAGAAAGTGCCCCCAAGTGCCCAAGGTCTTTTGCTTGGAGCTTGTTCCCGTGGACCCTCACTGTCTCACTTCTGCTTCCTATTTTCCAGAAACTCATCACTCTTCCTGGTCTGATGTTTCTTTTCCTCTCTCTCTCAAGTTCCGTTGTTCACTCTTATTATTCTTTGTTGTCATCACAATGGTATTTGGGGAGAAAGGAGAGAAAACACTCATATTTTAGTCAGCCGGCTGGTGTGTCGAAGCCAGAACTCATTTTTAGAAATGCAGAGACTTTATGGGGAGAAGGAATTAGAATTTCATTTTTCTTACTGAGGTCTTGAAAATTAGCATTTAAGGAGCAAACTGTTCTGTAATCATACCCACTGGACAGTAGTAGCAAAGAGTATCCCACGTGGCCCACGCTTTGCTGGCCTCCACATACAAATATGGTCGTCTCCACCTGAACATCCACTTTCAGGAAGCTCGAAACCCTGACCTGCACATGTGGGGAAACCCAGTTCCTTGGTGTTCACTCTCCTCCAAACATTTCTACTAATTTGCAAGAGGCATTTTACATGTTTTCTTGAATCAGTGTAGTCATTTTCTGCCAAAGCCAGGGCTCTGCTTCTGCTGGCCTTGACCAAGTAACACCACTGCTACCTCGGGGCTCTTACAGCTGGAATTCAGACCCTCCTGGCTGAGCCACTCCAGTCCCTGTGCCATTGAACTAGCAGCCCACCACAGCCTGAGAGGGGACACCTGCCAATTCATGTTGGCCAGCAAGGATCTTGTGAAGTCCGAAAGCAAACATTCCTTCCTTCTCTGTTATTCTCGGTTGCAAAGGGTCTCTCTCACAGCAGGGCTGCTTTAGCCTTCGAATTTTAAGAGACTTTTCGGGAGCAGCTATTTTCTCTAACATAAGCCAACAGAGGAACTTCTCCGTTGGCACAGGTCGCCATCTTGGTGCTGATTTGCTTTAAGATTCGACATTTGGCTGATGATGTTCTTGACCCTCATGGTGCTGGGACTGCTGATCGGTCTCCTGTGAGGGGAGAGGGCAGAGAGGGAGGGTCGGGTGTGGGGGGGTGGGACCGCGTAGTGAAGACTTGGGGCCAAGGCACTAAAGGCTTGAGTGAAGCAACTCTTCCAATTCGTAGGAACAATGGTTAATTCATGGCAGCCACACATACAGGAATTCCATCCCCTCGTTAGTTCTCAGGGCCTGTTGCTCAGTTTGTCTCATTCTGTACCTCCCCTTCCTCTTGCAAAGAAACTAGCTTGTCACCATTCCCTCTCCCAAACCATTGGCGTTGATATGTCTAACCACTAACTACATGTGGGATTCAAGTGTGCCCCACCCCCCAAAGCAACTTGCTTAGTCCCATGGGAGCCAGTAAATGGAACCAGATTCTGAAAGAAGGCAGGGTCACATGCAGGTTCCTTAGGCTTGAAAGGAAGTTCTCTTTTTCCAGACATCATTTATTTTTCCTCTGTTATCATTTATGTATTACCATTTTCCCCTAACTCTGTGGGATAGTTGAATCGTAAAGCAACTCTCAGATATCAGGAGAGCCCACTAGTAGCCAGACAGTAAGAGCTTTATTATATAAAGTGCTCCCACCTGGGCTATGAACAGGGAAATGTCTAGAATCTAAACCTGTGCATGAATTTCCATATTGGGGCCACTGTTTTCTCGATGTCATATGAGGGATGGTGTCAGGTGCACTCTCCTGGGAACCAGGGAAGTACCTAGGCTTTTTTTTTTTTTTAATCCACTAAAGTAGCTGAAGACTATCCCAATAAACAGCCAGGATCCAAGGTCAGCCATGCCCCCTGGAATCCTCCATTTTTAGGGAAAACCCACTCTTTTCCCTATTATAATGAGCAGTAAGGTTTATCAGAATAGAAGTGACTTCCAACGTTAGCTCTGCCAAGCTTACTCACATCCTTGAGAGTTTCATGCAGTCTTTTTGGACCTCAGTGTCTTCATCAATAAAATGATGGACTTGAACTAGATCAGTGGTTTTCATCTCTTAAGCTACAAGCCCTTTCTTCAAACAAAATCGTATGTGAAGGCCCCAAATACAAAGGATATAAAAGCACAAGACTCCAGTGAAATAAGAGTGGGGATCCTGGAGATTGCTTGCTTCCCCTCCTCCTTTGACATTGTGGGGGGCCCTAAGGCAGCACTGGGCATGCCCTAGAATATCTTTGAGGCCCTTTCTAGCTCTAATATCCTATGATCTCAAATAATAGTAGGGAAATCTTTCTTTGCTCTGGAGAACAAGTGTTGCATGGGATTACATGCAGAAATGCCCTGGGCTTTCACTAGAACTTACTTAGCTAGGGTGCTCGGAATTGCATGCAGGGCTCCTGAGGAGTGGTAATATGGTGCCGTGATCCCAACCTACGACCTGAGCCAGAGGACCTGAGTTTAAGTTCCAACTTCACCACCTTTCAATTCTGTGCATTCGTCTGCTGTAACAAAGTACCACAATGGAGCGGCTTAAACAGAAATATATTGTCTCACATTTCCGGAGGCTGGAAGTCTGAGATCAAGGTGTCTGTAGGGTTGGTTCCTCCAGAGGGCTGTGAGGAGGGATCTGTCCATGTCGCTCCCCTGGCTTCTGGTGGTTTGCTGGCAATCTTTGGCATTCCTTGCTTTGTAGAGGTATCGTCCCATCTCTGCCTTCATCGTCCTATGCTGTTTTTCTTGTGTGTGTCTCTCTGTCCAAACTTCCCCTTTTTATAAGGACATGGTCATACTGGAGTGAGGGCCTACTCCACTCCAGTTATGACCTCATCTTCATTAACTACATCAGCAAAGACTCGATTTCCAAATAAGGTTACATTCTATGGTACTGGGGGTTAGACCGTCAACATATGAATCAGCGGGGCTGGGATGGGGGTGGGGAAGAGATAATCCAATGCATAACATTCTGTTACCTTAGACAAATTACTTTACCTCCCTATGCCTGAATTTCTAATACCTATGACTTGGCGTTTGTTGTGAGATAAGGCAGGTGAGGTGCTTACTTAATGTAGCAAGGCTTCAATAAATGTTGGCTGTCATCATAAACATGGTTTTTGTTTCATTTTCAGTACTCCTAAAGGGTCCCACATGAATTTGCTTTATTGCCACAATATATGGGGTCCACGTCCCTAGGAGACCATCTGGAGTGACTTCCTAGACCCTCGAGTGATTTCTTTGATAATCATTACCTTTCAGTTGCATGAAAACACACCTTTTTTTTTTTTTTCCGTCTCCTTATCCAGATTCAAATGATGGATCTTTGTATTCTACTCCTAATTGAGTTTGGATGGGGGAACTGCATGAAAATAGTCAATAAAAAAACCACTTGGTATTTGGCTAAAACCCACACGAGAGTGAGTGGGTAGGAGAGCTGCAGGTCCCTCTCACTCAGCCTTTTGAGTTTTCTAAAATTTCTGAGTCTCTTCGATCGTTTGCTTTGCTCTCTTCTATCTTGTTCTGTTATGAGTTGCTTTATTCTGTTTCTATATCCTTCCCATGTGGTAGCGTACAGAAGTATGTAATCCAGATCTGTGCTCCCAATGTATGTGATTTTTTTTTTTTTTCTGCCTTGATGGGCCGTAATGGTACATATGCTTTCAGTCTGTGTGTGACATCCTCACTTTTTGTGGTTTCGTTCCCGCCTCTTTTTCAGAGGATAAGTACATTTGAGCATACAGCCAGAGTTCTGATATCTAACATAAAGAAGAGCATTCCAGGGTTTGTTATAAGCCTAATCCGAGATGTCTTCCGTGCTGTCTGGGAGGAAGGCAGGGTAAGTAGGCATGGCTATTTGACAAATAGGTTTCCGATCACACAACACTCATCTCCAGGCTTTTATAAATCAGTCTGACGTGGAGTTCTGTCTGCTTGTATGTATACTTGTCATTTCTGCCGGAGAAGCAAAAACAAGTCAAGTGACGTGATTTCTTCTGTTTTTGGAAAGAGGTGAAGGAGCCCTTTTAAAATAACCTCATGTCAAACTTTCTTGTTTTGGGTTATGGCTCTAAATGTGGCATATGGACCAGTAGATCCTCTTTAAGAGCCAGGGGATAAATTAGAATTTTAAATTAAGATGATAATAATATGTGGCGGGTCCGTTCTCTTAGCACACGGAGGAGCTCTGTCAAATTCTCATTTTATTCGAGTTTTTCTCCATACTGTCAGATTTGGAGATTTAAGTAGAGTTAGTTCGTGCTCATGCTTTTTGGCAAAAATTAAATGTGATTTTTTTTCCTTTTCCCAGTTTTAATGAGATATAGTTGACATGTGACTTTTTGTCTTTCTGAATAAATTGCACATTATTTAAATAAACATTAAAAAGATGATAATTCAAATGGAAAGAAAAATCAGTGAAAGGAGAGAGAGGCCCCTGGGAATATATTTAATTTACAGCCAGCAAAGATGCAGGAGAAAGGGAAACAAATCGCAAGAAAGAAAGATCTGTGTTTAAAATTCTTTAAGGGGGTGGGCTAGAATGAGAATAACAGATTGTCATAAAAATTTTATAAGTCATACCCCTCGTTCAAAAACATTGCAAATTATTGTGTAAAAAGATAGCTTTATCTAATAATTTTTAAAAAGATAGTAGAAAAAGATGGCCGTAGGGCCCGCTTCTCTAAATTTATATACTCTCTGATCAGCATGGAAAACAGAAAGAGAACATCTAAATCCTACAGAAAGTCATTGCTTTGGGAATATTACTGACACTTTAATATCTGTTCTGAGGGAAGAGGAAGCCCAGAGTTCTAGAGGTCGCTGAGTTATATGACCTCAGAACACATATGACCTCGATAATCAATAAATAGAATTAATCTTCTATTCATAGTATGTGTACAATATCTAATTTTGATCTTTCACATTAACTTCCAGCCTTTCATCTCCTTATTTTTGAAAGTCAATATCAAATAGAACACCAGACATTACAGAGAACACTGAATCCATGTGCACGATGACACAACGTACATCTCCCAAATAACTCAGATGTGTGACTAAGTGTTTATTTCTATAACATAAAAAACTCTTCACCTTACACATTTAGGACATCCTGATGTCCACCAGCCACTGATGACTAACTCCAAACACAAGGACTTGAGCTGCATATCATCCTGTTTCTCCAGATGCTGACTTCATATTCACTGTTGCCATTATAGATAATGAGTTTCCCCCCATTCGAATACTTTCATTTAAAAACTGTACAATATCCTCCGTAACCTTCAACCACACTGTGCTTACTATTTCCTTCTGAATAGAAACGCCTTCTATTTCCTTCTGAATAGAAACGCCTCCTGCCCAGACCTTGTACAGCTAGGGATTTGAGTGCAATAGACAATTTCAAAGACTGCTCTTTCTACTTAACAATTGGTGCATTAGGCTAAAATGTTCACACAAATCCAATAGCAACAGAAGGGGTTTGCGGTGTAGTGACAAGGTCCTTCTTTTACCTGGATCTGGAGAATGATGAATGAGCATTAGCAGAATATTCTTCTGGCCCTTAGGTTTACCTTGATCTTCTCACAGAATGCAAATTGACATTATACCCGCATTTCTATGGTATTTATTACCGTGGTCATGATGTGAGGGCTTTTTCAATATGAATGGTATAAAAGAGGAAGCATATAACTGCAAAGAGACATTATTGCATGGGGGGGGGTGTAAACAAATGAGAAGAATGGACAGCATGCTCATAATAGAAACTGAAAGCTCCTCATTTTGTCCTGATTGTCTACCCTTCCTTTTTAAACAACCTTCCTTTTTTCTAGCTATCAATACAAAGTTCTTTTTGGTAAAATGAAGTGCATTCATGCTGCTTGAAAGAGGCTTTTAAAGTTGATCTGTGCCCACACAAAAGAAAGGCAGTGCTGGGTCCGACCAGTTGAGGAAGCAAACTTGGTCAATGTTCATTACTCATGGCTCGACACGCCGGCCTCCATACCATTTTGTAAAGAATCAGATAAACTTTCCTCATGATAAACAACTGAAATAATTTTTCTTAGCTGTCAGCTCCCTTTCTCCCTTTCCCAGCCTGTTCCCACACTCTTCCCTGCTCGTAAAAGCAGCCGAGCGCAGCTCTTTGGTCTGATAAATGGGCTCCTTTCAACGGGTGGCAGGCTTCAGGAAAAAGAGATAATCCTGGATAATGTGGACACAGTTTTCATTTCATGTCACCCAATTAAACTGCAATTATCCTGAGTGCAACAGCAGAGAAACTGGAAAGAATGGCGGGAGAATGAGGCGCTAAGACTCCCTGGGATTCTTTATACCACGCGCATCAGCTAGATTTGTTCTGTTCTGATAATAAAGTGCCGGCCTAAGCACTCAGCCACACAAAACCATGGCCAGGCCAGCTGCAGCCTGTAGTTGCACAAGAAATGCTCCCACAAATTCTGTAAGAAATAGCAGTTCAAGTCCCAGTGGCTTTTTGATTCAATTATTTGCCTCCAAAGCCAAGGTCTGTGCACAACTGTGCATCCTGTCTCCTCGGCACCCTGGTGTAGCCTTGCCCTTCCCCAGACAGAGCCGGGTGGGGACTGCTCCTCACACAAGAACGGGATACCTTCCCCTCTAGGAGAGTCTCAGCACCTCATGAAATATCCTCCTGAGACACATTAGATAGTAAGAGAGTAAGGATAACTCTGCCATTACAAACGTGTTTAATAAGTCACGCAGAGCGATGTCAGTCTCAGGTCTGAATAGATATAAGCGTTTTGATGAACAGCTAGCTCGTCAGTTGGGAGGTTTTGCCTTCATTTAAAAGTGATGCTCTTCAGCCCTGCAAAGAACTACAGCTATGGGATGGGAAGTAGATAAAGGTAGCCATCACCTTACATTTATAAATTACGGTTTTTCCGGTTTTCTGGTAGTCTAAAACATTGGAGGTTCAGTGGAGGAGATGGAAAAAAAAGTGCAAACCTTAAGGGTGAGGCTTTCACCTAAGTAACTGTGGCCATATCTGTAGCCACAGTTGCCAGGGGATGAATGACAGTAGAAGTCACTGCGGGAAAAACAATGCAAAGGAATGAAAATGACCTTTGAGTGTGACGTTGTCAGACTATAGCAAGATAAAATAAGGCAGGTCCCAAACTCACAAACTTCAAACTAAAATTTTCAGCACCGATAACATAAATCTTTGGATTTATTAATACCCTCCTCAAATATGCCCTATAACTTTACCAGTTGGTCTATTTAGTGATGGATCAAACTACTTTAATCTTAGAAAGTGATTCTCCCGTGTACTCTTTGGCTTTCCATCTCTTCTTCCTTCCTCTTTTCGAAATGGATCCCGCCTTAATCTTTTCTAGAATAGCCATCTGTGGCTCCTAAAGGTGGCAAATGTGACAGAGGAGTCCCTCAAAGTTGGTTTTAGCCAGTGGCTTAGGTGAGTGTGGCTGTGGAGAGGCCTGGGGCCCCACCCCCACTCCTGGGTTCTGGCCCATCACACATGCACACCAGCATCCTAGGAGACCCTGCCTGTCTCTCTGTGGCCCCAAGTGATGTCTTACCCCAAGCCATCAAACAGATGCAGGATCACGCATGAAACATCGAAAACAAATTGGATAATTTTTGCGATAAAATTGAATATTGGTCAGTTGTTTAATAATCATACATGCAACCATAATCCCCATGACGATGCTAACACAAGGCAGCATGTGCATGCCTTTCACATAGGCTCAAAGCCCTAGACAGATAATGGTCCGGGCTGGGATCCCATCCTGTGCAACTTTATGGGAGAACCCACACAATTACAGTAACATGATGACACTATGCTAATAATAATAATAATACCTTACGTTTATCTAATGCCTATCTCTGGGAAACCTAAAGCAATTTAGAGATGTTAATCTAATTAAACTCCAGGTCCCTGTCAGACAAGGAGGGGGCAGGTATTTTTAATTCAAATGCTGTTGAGGAAATTAAGGGAATACTAACACCTATCACCTCCCTCCCTCCCCACCCAGGTATTTGTGAACATAAAGGAAAAAAAGATAGCCGTGATTTAAATCTTCTAGCTGCATGGAAGAACAATGATAATAGTAGAATATAATAATACTGTTTAGATCACTTTTCATCTGATATACTTGTCTTTCAAATTATGGGTTGAATTCATATCCTGTCTTTGTTCGTGAGAGATTTTCACACAGTTCCACCACATAGAAGATAAGATGGTTCTGTTCTGTGGGAGAGAGCCATCCCCTCCTGCTGAAAAACCTCCTATAGCTCCTCCCACCATTTCTCCTGGGGCATAATTTTAACTTTCTTGAGGATATGCCTCTAAACATTTCACAGAGTTAGATTATATAAACCCAGGTCCTTTGAAACACTGAATTCAGAATATTAAAAAAAAATGCACATAATAATGAAACTGGTTTGGGTTCCACCTGGGAGGAGCTCAGATTAGATGAATTGGCTAAGTGTAAAGAAACCTCCTTAAAATACTGTACATTAAATTGACAAATGCGATGTAAGAAGAGTTTACGTAGACCCTTTCCCTTCCATTGATTAGTAGGTATTTTTAAAAAGACTTCACTTTAAAACAATCTCAAATATTAGATGGGAGCCATAGCATTTATCAGAATCTGTAATCTACTGTTGTTCACTTATTCACTTGTTTATTTTTCCCCTACTATCCCAGAAGCAAGGACCACGTCTTTCTCATTGATTATTGTATTCCCCTGATAACATGTGTTTACTACACAGTAGATATTAAAGAGACATTTCTTGAGTGACTGAATGAAGAAAGAGGCTCCAGCATAAGAACATGACCAAGTACCTAGACTTTGCAGTTGGAAGAACCGAGTTTGAATCAGGACTCCACCGCTTACTAACTTTGCAAACTCGGGCAAATCACTTAAGCTCTTTGAGCCTCAACTTTCACATCTGTAAAATGGAAATTGTATCTTACAGGATTATAATGAGGATTAACAGAACCGATGTACGAGATTCTTTATCACAGTGCTTAAGCACTTAGTGAATATAAGCTATTACTTGTTTTGTTTGCTTCACAAATAGAAGGTTAGTTTGATCCAGTGTTTAAGGCCAATCCTGTACTTCTGAAATATGTAGCTTCCCCCGTCTTCCTCGTTGCCCTTCTTACTACAAAGAGTTACCGCCTCGTACAGACGCATGGCTTCCTGCCCCTGCACCAGGAGGCACAGTACTACTTTGAGCCCAGAGGAGCAGCCTCAGCAGCCTCCCCACAATGCCATGCTGAGGTCCTGGACAGTTTCTGCCTTGGCCTCTGTAACCTGGACCCAGGTGCTGCTGTCATTCTAACCCCTCACAACAGCCAGGACTTGGAGGGCACCCCTGGGCTGATATTCTCTGATGTCTTGGCTCTACCCACACTCAGGCCAGCCTCGGGGACTAGGAAAGAGCTTCTAGTGCTTCTCAGGTTCCCTAAACTCACCCTTCTGTCCCTGATTAGCTGGCGGGGGATAAGGTCATTTCAGGATAGCGACAAGAAGGGAGAGACAGCAGTGCCTTAAAAATCATGTGGGCCCCTGACTTCAAAAGAGAGAGACTGGCTCGGCCGGCCGTGCACTCCTCTGCCCTCCCCAGAAGGTGCCCTGGGGAAACACAGCCTCAGGCAGAGAAGGCAATTCTTGCAGACCCAGGGAGAATGCAGGTGAGGCAGGATATCTGCTCTTTGTGTGTGTGTGTGGGGGGGTACATCCTGGGCAACTTTCCAAACCTTGTGCAGATGCTTAACAAATCTACTCCCACCTGAGGGTTGGAAGCTGGAAGAGGTAGAAAGCCAGGTTTTGATCCATTTGCCAAAAAAATGTGAGCTGGTGCCATGAAGCTTGCGGGGATCAGAGAAAGAGGATCCTGGTCTCCTCTGCTCCCCAACATGGGCCTGAATCAGGAGGAGCAAGCAGGCCCAGGAGCATAGTCATGATGTTAGACATTCCTGCTCTGCTTTGTACAGCTGCTTGACCCTTGGCATGTTATTTAACCTCTCCAGACCTCCGTTTCTTTACCTGTAAAGGGGAGATCATAACCCCTTCTTATAAGAAAGCTAGAAGAATTAAATGGGACGAGACATGGAAAGTGCACAGTACTGGCAAATGCAAGCACAGACCAAGGATGGCTACGGCTGTTATTAGCGGTTCTGGTTGTGATGTCCAATGTCCATCGATGATGGGCTGGTTCAATAGACCATGGTAAAGCCATGCCATAATAGTTGGATACTAACATGGAATAAAGGACATTTCTATATGCCACTGTGGGGTGATTGGTAGGATACATTGTTGAGGTTTAAAAAAAAAACAGAGTGGAGAAAAGTATAAGAAGTATGCCATTCATCAGAGAAGTGGGGACATGCATTTTGTGTGTGTATTAATACACTTTTTAAGTGACGGCAGACAAAATAAAAATGGACAGAGCTGGGGGAATAAGGAGTGGGGAATGGGACTCTGTTCATGCTGTGGATTCTCACTTAAGAGATTCTTCAGTTCTGTCCCTCAAATTTGTTGCTGTTGTTGTCATTTTCATAAATGGACAGAGCTGGGGGAATAAGGAGTGGGGAATGGGACTCTGTTCATGCTTTGGATTCTCACTTAAGAGATTCTTCAGTTCTGTCCCTCAAATTTGTTGCTGTTGTTGTCATTTTCATCATCATTCTCAGAAGAAAGGGCTTCAGTTTACAACCTTAGTGTAATGTTATAATGCTTGCATGTAATGCTGTAATGCTTTGCAAGGAGGGGGCACCAAAAGTTTTCTGTTCCTGAGTATGACTATAGCCTTAAGAGGGAATGGTGGTCATCAGTAGTTGTCAGCTCCTGGGTTTTCCTATTGGAGGGTAATGAGCGGACCATCTCCCTCCCAGACTTTGCATTAATTATTTCCATCTGGCTCCTAATTTCTTCTTCTCTATATCCTTGGGCTCATGTGAAATATTACCTGCAGCTTTTGGCAGCCTCTAGTCTAGAGTAGGGGTCAGCACCTTACTGACCAAGTAATTCATTATTTACTTTTCATTACTACCTTCATCATCTACTCTTTAATAAGTTTAAAATCTTCCATAAACAAGGTTTTTCTTAAGGAATAAAAGGGTAACCATAGAAGACACACACACACAAAATTTGGTCCTTAGAAAAGTAGTACTAGTGGAAAGATATATTTTCTATCTATTATAGTTTTAAATGCTTGTATTAAAAAGAAACAAAAGCTGAGTATTAAAGGCGTAAGAATCCAACTTAAGTTAGAAAAATAACAGTAAAATTATCCTCCCCCTCCCAAAGTAGTAGAAAGTATATAGCAAGAGTAATAGCAAAAATTAATGAAAACACGATCAACAAAGCCAAAAGTTGGTTCTTTGGGAAGACTAATAAAATTGACAGACCTCAGATAAACTTATTCAAGGAAAATAGAAAGAAGTTACAAACAAAAAGTGTTAGGGCTGAAAAGGGGGACATAACTATAGATATAAGAAGAAATTTTGAAGAAAATAAGAGAATACTAAGAACAATTTCATCAACATATATGAAAACTTGGATGTAATTGTATACACTTTCCAAAAATGTAACTTAGACTATCTGACTCAAGAAGAATAGAAAGTGCAAATTGTCCTGTAATTATTAAAGAATGTGAATAGTCACTTGAGTTTATTTTTCCCCACATAGAAAATATCAAGTCCAGATAGTTTTTTTGAATTGACTTTCACCAGACTTTCAAGTAACAGGTCATTTCAATTTTAAACAATTTTTCCAGGGAAAAGGAAAGAGGAACTATTGCCCAATTTATCTGATTAGGCTAGTAGACTTTAAATTAAAAACTAGATAAGATTAGAATAAAAAATGAAAATCACTAACTTGTCTCACTTATAAACACAGATGAAAATCCTACACAGTGCAAATACATCATGAACAAACTAAATTTATCCCCTAAGTGTACAATTGTTTTAACACAGAAATTTCATTATTGAAATTATTCCCATTATAGCTTTGAATATAGCCAAATGTTTATTCATGCTAAAGGATGGGGAAAAAATCTTAGTCAAATATGAATATAAGAAACCTTCCTATATCTTACAAAGAGACCCTTATAAAAGGTCTCTATCAAAAATCTACTGTGAACATTTTTCATAATGGCAAAATATTTAAACCATCTTTAAAATTGGAAACAATTGGGCGCTTGGGTGGCTCAGTCAGTTAAGTGTCTGCATTCGGCTCAGGTCATGATCCCAGAGTCCTGGGATCAAGTCTCACATCGGGCTTTCTGCTCTACCCCTCCCCTCCACTTGTGATTGATCTCTCTCTCAAGCTCTCTCTCTCTCAAAAAAATAAATAAACAAAATCTTTAAAAAAAATAAAAAATAAATAAATAAAATTAGAAACAAGACAAGGAAAGTAATTATCACTATTTCAACTCAACATTCAACATTTACTAGAGGTCCTAACCAGAGCTGTAACACAAGATAAATAAAAGTTAGAAAAGATTGAAAGAGAAGAAATAAAACTCTCATCCACTAATGATATGATTGTATACATAGAAAACTCAAAAGAGTCTACAAATTGCTAGAACTAATAAGTGCATTTACAGAGGGGCTGTATATAAGATCAAACATTTTAAATGCCTTTTAATAACTTAGTAGCTCTAATTAGAAAGCCTAATTTTTAAAAATGCCACATCACTTACAATAATAAGAAATAGAACAAATCTATTAAAAGATGTATAAAACCTAAATAAATGGTAAGATATATTATACTCATGGATAGGAAGAGTTCGAGATTATAAAGATACCAATTCTCTTTAAGTTAATCTATAAATTCAAAACAATCTCAACCAAAACTCCAAAAGAATTACTAGAGGAATTTGGCAAACTGATTCTAAAATCTCTACAGAATAACAAAGAGCCAAGAACAGCCAAGACACTTCTGAAGAAGAGTGGGGGAGGATTTCCCTACCAGACTTATCAAGACTTATCATAAAATTATAGCAATTAAGTCAGTAATGGAATAGAACAAAGGTAGAAAAAATTACCAATGCAACCGAATAAAGAGTCCAGATACAGCCTCACGTCTATATGAAAATTAGATGTGGTACCACAGGTCAGTAGAAGAATGGAGGACATAGTCAATAGTCAATTAATAAGCTATTAGGAAACTGGATCTCTACTTTATGCTATGCACAAAAGTCAACTTTATATGGATTAGACGTAAAATACAAAACTTTAATGTTTTCAGAATAAAATATAAAATATCTTTATGACCGTAAGAAGTAGAAGAATTTGTTTTGAAAGAAAGGAAAAGCATAAAGAATAGGAAAAGATCTATAAATTGGGCTACATTAAAATTAAATTCTAGTCATTTAATGATAAAGAAAGTGAAAACAGAAGCCACTAACTAGGGAGCGCGGGGAGGACAGCTATTTGTAACATATTTATCAAAAAAAGGAATTAACATCTAGAATAAGAAAAGAACTTTTAACATGGTGAATAAGTATAAAAAACTACTCATCCTTACTTGTAATAAGGGAGATACAAATTAAGGACACAATGAGATACTATTTTATAACTGTTCGCTTGGCAAAAATAAGTAAGTTGACAATGCTTTGGTGAGGAAGTGCAGTGATGTGAAAATGTGTAAAGATTCAAAAAACATTTTGGAAAATAAGTTAGTATTATTTTTGTAAAGTTGACTAGGCGTGTGCTTTCTGACCCAGTTTTAATCTTAGGTGTATGCTCTAAGGAAAATGTGTATATACCCTGGAGAAAATATATGCTTCTGGAGAAATGTACAAGAATGTTCATAGTAGCCTTGTTTGTAAAGATGGATGGAGGAATGTATAGAAAAACAGATAGAGGGGCGCCTGTGTGGCTCAGTCGTTAGCGTCTGCCTTTGGCTCAGGTCATGATCCCAGGGTCCTGGGATCGAGCCCCGCATCGGGCTCCCTGCTCCGCGGGAGGCCTGCTTCTCCCTCTCCCACTCCCCCTGCTTGTGTTCCCTCTCTCGCTATGTCTCTCTTTGTCAAATAAATAAATAAAATCTTTAAAAAAAAAAAAAGAAAAACAGATAGATCGAAAGATAGATAGACATACAGACAGACAGGTGAGTGGATGGAAAGAGAGAGCGCACACAAATGTTCATTGAAGAGAAAACAAATAAATTGTGATACATTCCCATGGTGGGATATTATACCACAGTGAGGTTGAATAAGCCGCAACTATGAATTCCAACACGAATGAAATCTTAGATATATAACGGTGAGGATAAAACCAAGTAGCAGAAGATAACACAGTTTGATACCACTTTCTAAATCTCAAACACCACCAAAAAAAATTTTTTTGGATGATGGTATAGCATTAGTCATTTTTATTTTCTTGTTTGAGTGCTTTCCAATTTTCCACAGCCCACAGTACTGTTTTCATAATCACGAAAAAAATGTTACCTTAAAAAAATCTTTATTTTAGATATTTTAATCTTCTTGAGATGGTATGTTTATAGGAAAAAAGCCATGTCTCAATAGAAGGTAGCCGGCATCTTGTTCAAAGGGCTGGGGAAAACCTCAGTGAATATAGTTAAGACTTTTTCCAACTCTGTTAAAACCCTGGGAGAATGACACCCCCCACCCCTGGCTCCATCCGTAACGAAAGCAGGAGATAGATGGGTCCCCCGCCTGAGGCAGCAAACACCACCAAAATTTTAAAACACATTCTTTATGAACTCATATCAGTAAAGACAAGCAAGAGAATGATGGGTACAAAACTCAGAATTATGATTGCCTCTGGATGGGGAAGAAGAATGTGGTCAGAATTCCATTTCTTATGTTGGGTGATGGATTTCAGAGGTGTTTATTTTATTTTATTGATGTACTTCATAACACGGATTTGCATTATGCATATTCTTTCATACATTGTGCATATTACACATTCTAAATATTTTTTAAAAGCTCAAGGGGATGGGCGCCTGGGTGCCTCAGTCGTTAAGCGTCTGCCTTCGGCTCAGGTCATGATCCCAGGGTACTGGGATCGAGTCCCACATCAGGCTCCCTGCTCGGCAGGAAGCCTATTTCTTCTTCTCCCACTCCCCCTGCTTGTGTTCCTGCTCTCGCTATCTCTGTCTCTGTCAAACAAATAAATAAAATCTTTAAAAAAAAAAAAAGCTCAAGGGGAAAAGATTACTTCAGAAAAAGCGTGAGAGGTGATGGATGGAAAAAAGACTCTCTTTTATATCATTTATATTTTTTAATCTAATTTTACATAATTTTATTTTCAAAAATCATGTTAACACTTTACCCTGTTGTTTGTATTATTACTTGTATTTGTAGTAGGAAGGAAGGAAAGGAGAGGGAGCAGGAAGAGGAGAGGAGAAAGAACATGGCAACTGTAAGAGGCCCCATGAGATGAAAAGCACTGAGCTGGGAGCATGAAGGGCGTGATGGAGTGAGCATCACCTTCCTGAGGCAGCAGAAAGGAGGAGACATAGAAAAACAATCCGTGTTTGCCTCCAGCAGAGATAATTTGGCCATAGTCCAGAGTGGGAGGAAATGGAAGGCCATTCAAAGAGAGAGAGGAAACACGGTTTTTATTCTTCTCCGTGTTTCACCTTCTCTTCTGTCTCCTCCTCTGCTTCCTTATCATCCTGTAGGTCTTAAAGGGGTCTGTCTTCTCAATCCCTGCCATACTTTCCCAACGTGCATTATAATCCATCTCTTGTAGCAGTGCTCAAGGTTATGTACTCTAAACTTCCTGAAGATAGAGATCATGTCTGGTTTATTCATCCTTATCCTTAGTACAGAATCGGACACATTGAAGTGAATAATTGCATAATTAAATCACAAATAAATAGTTCTTGAATGTGTAAATGAAAGTGATACATAACTGGCCCTTTATATTTGTATCCATTACTAGGTTCAGTGTTTCCAACTTAGGAAAGGCAAACTGAAACCAAATTTTTGCAAACAAGATCATTATATAACATTTTACAATATGATTTTAGATCCCACAACCAAATCTTCCATGGTCCAGACACCAACAGTTTTGAAATGAACTGCCAAACTATCTTAAATTTGTCAAGATTTTCATGCATGTGGTTGAGAGGAACGGTGTGTTATAATCATCCAAAGTGCCAAAAAGAGACTTTTTTCACACATTTTGTGATTTTTAAGAAAGTTCAAAGTTGTGATTTTTATAACATATGTGATTTTATATGCCTTGCTAGGCACAAAGTGAGAGTTAATAGCCTGAATTTCTCTAAGATAATAATAACATTGACCAACAGTTGCTACCTCTCTTGACCCTGACATAAAATACTTTAAGCTGAAGAAGTATGTTAAAGTACATTTTGGAAAACATTCTAGGGAAGTGCTAATTTTTCTAAAAGTAGATTTATAGTAAAAACTTGGAAGCCCAGATTTATTTCCACCTAGTCTAACAGCAAATATTTTTGAATTAAAAATGTATTCAAATATAAGGAGGATTGGCATTAAATCTTGGCAATGCAACAGAATGGAAAGAACATTGGGCTATTTGCTCTCATTCCAGCTCTGTCTCTAACTAGCTATGTATCTACTAATGAGTCACTCAAATTCTCTGGGTCTCAGCTTTTTGATATACAAAATAAAGAGATTGAACAAGTATATATGTACTTATCAACACCTGGTTTCAAATACTCAAAGTATGCTGCAAAATCTCGTTATGCATGGGTGGTCAGCCCAACACCTCTGGAAGGATCCATTCCAACTTTGCTCACGTCGGAAAAAGTGGTCATCCATTCTGGGTTTTTTTATCAGCAGGACAAAGGGTCAATGTTCACTCTTCTACTGTAGTGAGCACTTCCAAAGGCAGAGACTCAAGAGGTTTGCCTTGGTGGAGAACCCTTGCAGGCACTTATCGCTCCCCTCAGTCCTGACCCAGCTGGCCCCCCAGCATATGGACTCCATGGCTGAGAAGGCAGAGGTGCTCTCTGGACTGCTCTGTGCAGGAGATTGGCTGCCAAGAGTGCTTAAGAAGGCATTTTCCACAATAGCAACCCCATCCTGAGAACAGCGACAACTCCAGCTTTCATTAATTTGAATGGAGCTCTGTGAAGTTTAAATTTTGGAGTGTTTGTGTTTTCCCTGAAAGAGCTGTTTGAGCACAGAATCCCCATTCTATCACCACAGACAAAAGAGGAGAGAGCTGAGGACATTGTTTAGAATCTGTGCCTTTGCCATAAAGAATTTGTATCCTAAAGAGCCCTTCTCTGGCCTTTGATTTGCTTCTGTCCCTTAAAGGAAAGGGAATATTAGGGGCATCTGGGTGGCTCAGTCATTAAGCGTCTGCCTTCAGCTCAGGTCATGATCCCGGGGTCCTGTGATCGAACCCCTCAGGAAGCCTGCTTCTCCCTCTCCCACTCCCCTGCTTGTGTTCCTTCTCTCGCTGTCAAATAAATAAAATAAAATAAAATAAAATCTTAAAAAAAAAAAGGAAAGGGAATATTAAAGGAGAGCCCTTTCTGGTACTTTTGAATTTTTTATTTACATAGAGAAATGAGTGTCACTTGTCTTTCTAATGGTTTGGCCTTTCAGTTCTGGTGGGGGAACTGTAGGGCAAGGGGCAGAAGGAGTGAGAATGCAATCTGATTTTGAGACCAGGAGCCTCTATCCTCTACCTCCTCACATTCATTGTCAGTCATTTAAACGGTCAAAGACATTTCAAGGTTAATTTAGTTACTTCCCCCATTTATTTCTTGAACCTTCCCTATGTGTTAGCACTGTCCATGGTTCTGGGTTATAATTAATGAAGAGCTGTCCTTCATGAACTGACAACCTATTGAAGGAAAATGATAAGTCAAGAGAAAATTACAATAAAATGTGGTAAATTTAAGGATGTGTGTGTGTGTGTGCGCGTGTGTGTAAGATATATATACTTTGAGTTTCTCCTGAGAGTCATGAAGAAGTTTTGAATAAATGGAAAACACACCCTTTTCTCCTTCTCCAATCCATCCTCCCTTAATCCATCTATAAGCTTATCATAATTCCACTTAAAGGGCTAGCAGGATTTTTTTTTAACTAATTAAGCTATTTCCAAATATCATATAGAAAGTAAACGTTTAAAGATACTCAAGAAAGTGTTTAAAAGAAGAATAAAGAAGAGGGACAAGTCCTACTAGATTTTAACATCTGTTCTCAAGCTACTATAATTAGTAGGAATAAACAAAGCAAAGGACCAGAAGAAAGTCCAGAAAGAAACTCAAAAACATATGGAACATTAGTATATGATAAGACGGCATTTCAAAACAGTGGGGAAAAGATGATCAATTTGGTATCATTCACAGATTTGGCAGAATCGCAATTGTAGTACAAAACTCACATGAGCTCTTGCACTATCTGAGACTTCCCATGGTCTTACTAAACTGGTTGATGCTTTTGGATTAGTAAGCTCTTATGTGCTTTAACAATTTGGATGGAAAATGGTCCCAAGCTGGCAAAGACTTTAGTTTATGTCATATTGAATTAGTCTGCCTCTGCAGATTGGATTTTCCAAATTAAAAGTGATTATTGCATATCTTCTTAATCGGTTTATTGTTTGTAAATGATCATAAATGTCTCCAGTGTGAAAGGATTACTTTCAGTTATTTTTTTATATAATGCATGAAATAGAAACCTAAATTTAAGTCTTTCCCATTTTATTTCAAAGAGTGGTTGGAACCTGTAAAAGAAATATTTGACTATCCAAATATATCTAAGGTTCAAATGTGCCAGGAATTATGCAAAGTGCTAGAGATCCAGTACAGGAAGTACTACTTAGAGTATATACTACTCTAGTGAGAATTAAAATCAATGGCACCAAAGATTATAGGATAAAACGTGGCAGAGAGCCTTCCATCTGGCTTGCGGTGAGGCAAACTCGTGGTAAATGGAGAGTAGTAACATCAGGAGCAATTTCCCTGTGCATATAGATTCTTATGGGATAGTTACAACTCTTGAATCCTACACACATAGGTAATGCTTATAAGGCTGAGTCTATCTGAGCGACAACAAACAACAGTATATTGATAATAGTCAATGGGATTTGCAGAGACTCTGCTGGTGGCCCTTGTCTACAAGACTCTAATGACGGTACCAAACCTTTCTGGGTCTCAGGGAGAAAGACTACATAGCACAACAACAAAAAGGAAAAACTTTAAAGTCAGCGGGACTTGGGATCATCTTCTGTTTCTGCCACCTGTCTATCTGACTCCCTTAATTACACAAGTTATTCCCATTTTCTTATCCACGAACATGGTAATACCTATGTGGTTCAGTTGGTATAAGAACTAAATGAGATACTGTATTTGTGACAGGACAATGTTTAGAAATGATAGCTACTGGCCTCTCACTCACAGGGACCCCCACTCCTGCTTGTCATCCCCTTTACCTTTAACACTAGCCCAGAGGGTGAGGCTCACTGCCTCCTGGAAGCCAAATGAAAAGCAGGTGGTTGCCTTCCGACTCCTAGCACAGATGCTGAAAACCCGCAGCAGAAACAATCATTTTCCCTGTTCCTTACACCCACCCACTGTGCATTTTGTTAAAATGCTCCTTTTCACCCCAACTGATACAGAATCTTCAGGTTGAATGCGTTTTAGCAGTACCTAGGCGTTCTACAAGGTAGCTGATTTCGTACTTTTCTGGTAGCTCCAGGTGATACATGAAAAAGATGAATGGCATGGCCAGAGAAGATGAAGAGATGAGGCAGGGAAGAGAACTAGGCGGAAAAGTTATTTAAAAAAATTAGATTTCAAAGTGAATCTTGTATGTACATTCCATGAGCAGCTACAATTCCATACTCAATTCCAAACCAGATATTCTTATTTCCTTACACACTTGTCTTTTGGAGAAAGTAGCTAAACTCTGGATGCCTGTTTTCCCACTGGGGCCATTTGAGTCCAACCAGTGTCTTGGATTATTGAGTCTCCTAATCTAACCTGTTGCTAAAATTCTTTCTAATCATCAGTGTAAATTTGACTGGATTTCATCATGCTGTATCTTTTATACAAGAAGTCAAATAATTACTTATATTAGAAAAAAAGAGAAAGTTAATAAATCACTAGCTATGTTAGCTAAAACTGTGGTCATCTTTTTGCAATATATACATGTATCTAAGCATCACATTGTACACCTTAAACTTTTATGCGTTATATATCAATAATATCTCCATACAGCTGGGAATAAATAAATAACTCATTAGCTAGTCTGATAAATAATAGAGAAAAGGCACAAATAACCAAATTAGGAATAAGAATGGGTGAATCACTTCTGACGCTGAGAAAATGAGAGAATTATGACAGAATACTTTAAATAAAGTCATGCAAATTTGTAAATTTGTATTCAATACATTGATTTCTATGAAAATGTAAATGAACAAAAATGAGACCCAAACCCTAATAAACAGATCAATAAGCATGGAAGAAATAGACGATGCCAAAAAAGGGCACCTGGGTGGCTCAGTCGTTAAGCGTCTGCCTTCGGCTCAGGTCATGATTCCAGGGTCCTGGGATCGAGCCCTACTTCGGGCTCCCTGCTCTGCAGGGAGCCTGCTTCTCCCTGTCCCACTCCCCCTGCTTGTGTTCCCTCTCTTGCTGTGTCTCTCTCTGTCAAAATAAATAAATAAAATCTTAATAAAAAAAAAAAAAGATGCCAAAGAATTACCTCATCCTCCCTACAAACCAGAATGTGCTAGGTCTAGCTTGTTTCAGAGTTGAATAATTTCAAATCTTCATGGAACCCTTGTTACTTAAACTTTTCAGACTATGAAGAAAGACAGTTTCTAAGTTCTCCTTGTGAAGCCAATAATGATAAAATCAGCTTTAAAAAGGGAAAGTACAGATCAATCCCACTTTTGTAAAAATGCAGTATAGAGTACCAGTAAACAGCATTATGAGAGAGCATCATATCATATACCACTAGTTCAGGAAAAGATCAAAATCAAAATTCAAAGTGTGGTTTCTACTAAACGTATAGTGAGCGCTCTTATACCATCATAAAGTCAAAAACTTGTAAGTTGAACCATCATAAGTTAAAGACCATCTGTATATTTATATTCACTGACATAGAAAAAACTCCAAAACATATTGTTTGAAGTCAACAATAGAAGGAAAATCTGCATTGTGTTATGTACATAGAATTGAGTCTGTGTGCATAGAGAAATATAAAGAATGTTCATTAGAATATTAGTAGGGGATAGTTTGTGGTTGCACATTTTCTTTGTGGATATTTATTATTTTTATCAACAGAAAAATACATTCTTTTCATTTTGAAAACAGAAAGATTGTTAATATCATGCTAAACTCTTTTATTAACACCTTTTTAAGAGAAAAATGTGGATTGTACAATGAAGCTCTTTGGGATTGACATATTCCAAGCCCTTTCCCCAGATGTTATGTATGAGACAATCAATTGTTCTACCTTCCAGGTCTTCCAGATTTTGAGATATCTTTACATCTACCAAGTTTCGCTAGAGTAACCATTGAACTGTTCAAGTAAATTCTTTAAAGTACATACTATGTTCAGATCATGGACACAGAACATTAAAAAATAAATCAGGGCGCCTGGGTGGCTCAGTTGGTTAAGCGACTGCCTTCGGCTCAGGTCATGATCCCAGGGTCGTGGGATCCCCCTGCTTGTGTTCCCTCTCGCTGTCTCTCTGTCAAAAATAAACAAACAAACAAATAAATAAATAAATTGTTACAATTATATGCCCAAACTAATCATTATTCCTAGCAGAGATTCTCAGATCCTTACTTAAAGCCTAGGAAATCTTACCTTAAAAATAGTGAAAAGTGAAATATTATTAGAAAAGGGAGAAGAAATAAAATATAAGAAAAATAGACATGCAACTTTAAAGAGTTAAATGGCACTTATTAAATATATGTAAGTAAATCCATAAAACCCTATACCTGTGTTTCATTAGGCTTTAAAGGTACTTACCAAATGACATAATAACATATGCTGGTAATGATACCAAATAATAACATTTGTGGGGGCACCTGGGGGACTCCGTCGGTTAAGTGTCAGACTCTTGGTTTCAGCTCAGGTCATGATCTCAGGATCCTGAGATTGAGCTCCCAGTCGGGCTCCAGTGTGGAGTCTGCTTGCGGACTCTCTCTCTCTCCCCCCCTTCTTCCCCTCACCCCCACTCTTTAAAATAAAGAAATAAATCTTTAGGGGCGCCTGGGTGGCTCAGTTGGTTAAGCGACTGCCTTCGGCTCAGGTCATGATCCTGGAGTCCCGGGATCGAGTCCCGCATCGGGCTCCCTGTTCGGCAGGGAGT
>NC_138371.1:161863876-162034018 GCF_054177405.1 Leptonychotes weddellii | reverse complement strand
ACCCAAATGTCCATTGACTGATAAACGGATAAAAGAAGATGGGGCAGACACACACATGCATGCACACACACACACAATGGCATATTACTCAGCCATAAAAAAGAATGAAATTTTGTCATTTGCAACAACATGGATGGAGCTAGAGAGTACAATGCTAAGTGAAATAAGTCGGAGAAAGACAAATGCCATACAATTTCACTCATATGTGGAATTTAAGAAACAAAACAATCATAGCAGTTACTTACATTTCTTGCAGAAAGACCTTTGGACACTGAATTGGATTATAAGAAATGTGCTCTTCAATTGGGGAAGCCTGTTCTGTGATATCGTGTGTGTGTGTGTGTGCATGCGTGCACAAGGGAAATGAGAATTGTCCAAGGGTAAATAGTAACTTAGGGAGGAATAATGACATAGATGTATTACATGTTGAGCATGACTACAAGAAGCAAAATTTTGGATTCTAGGTAGAAACTTAGTATAGCCCATCTAACATCCCACAGGCCTCATTGAACAAAAAAATCCCCGACTATGCATTATTTTAAAATAGAGTGGTTAGAATACTCACCATAATGTCCCACCTGCCCCCAAAATATCCATTGCAGATGTGATTCAGTTAAAGGCCTTGGGATAGGGAGATCACCCTGGATTATCCATGAGACACAACCTTATCACATGAGACCTTAAAACTGGAGAACTTTTCCTGGCTGTGGGCAGAGAGCGATGTGGTCTCAGAGATGCGATGCTTCTGACTTTAAGGATGGAGGGATGGAGGCACAAGCCAAGGATCCAGGTGGCCATCAGAAACTGGAAAAGGCATGGAAACCGATTCTCCCCTGAAGTCTCCAGAAAGGAAGGCAGCCTTGGTGACACTGACATCTGAATGAGTCCAACTTCTAACATCCAGACTTGTAAGATCATAGATTAACATTGTTTGAGACACTCACTTGCCACTCATTTGTGGCAATTTGTTACAGCAACAGTAGGAAAGTAACAGTCTGACTTTTTAGTTTTTGAGTGACTTATTGTATACAGATACTTTATCTCCCATCTGTTTAGGCTTTTTTGAAGAAATGGAAAGCTTTATGCAAAAAAATGAGTTCAAAAGAGTAGAAAACTAGAAATGGACCATTTCCAGCATCCAATGGTTAACTGGTCAATCCGTGCCCATGTGGAGCTAAAATGTCGGAATGTGTCTGACATGAAACAAAGCAAAAACAAATCCGAGGACGTCAGTCTCTGGTAAGTGGCTGCTTCTCAAAACTGTCCAAGGCAATTTTTCCTGAGATATTTTTAAAGCTTGCAATGGACTCTCTTATAATGTGGCATTATACACAGGCCTTGGCTCCAGGGCCCTGTTGTAGATCAGACCAGCGGTCCATGCCCTGTGCTCTTTTCTTTTTTTTAACCCTTAGATCCCTGGACAGAGCTTGCTTTCTTCTCCTCCTACTAACAACCTCATCCAGCTTTCCCATAGGGTGGATTCCCCCAAGCTGGAAGCACAGTAACCAGTCTTCCCATGCTTCCCACTTCTTAGCCAGGAAAAAGACAAGCATACGGCCTCATTTCATTTGTAGGATTTCCCCTTTGAAACAAAGATGGAACAACAAAAAAGAGCAAACGTGAGAAAAGTCTTCTAGTGTATGTCTCTGAGCTGATTAAAATCATAACTGCTGAGAAAGAACAAAGCTAAACAGTCCCCAACACACAAAGGATATGAAATTAAAATTTAATAATTGAGAAAATAATAAGTAGCTGTGATGTTTGTGCATGATTAGGTACTCGTGTATGTGTGTGTGGTGTGTGTGTGTGTGTGTGTGTGCATGTACATATATAATAACTCCAGCCCTGCACTTCTCTCTTTTTCTCCACAGTGGAATTGTACAATCATACAGTGACAATGCGGGAAGAAGCCACAGAGGTCATTTTGTTCAATCCCCACATTTTGCCAAGGAAAGACTGAAAGCCAGACAGATGGAGACTTGTCTGTCCTTTGACTTCTTTTTCTTTGCTTTTCAATGTTTTTCCATCAGCAGCACATCAACCAAATGATCGGATGAGATTATTCAGGCTGGGGTCATTCTATTCCTTATTCTTATTGACCATGACAATCTCTCCCTTTAATGCCTTTCCTTCCTATCTAACCTTTAACACTATTAATCCATTTCTTTCATGATTAGTCTCTGCTTGATTTGTCTTTTACAGATAAACTGAGTCATCAGCAGGCATTTTCTTAGAAGTCAGCCTTGTTATATGTCCAGCCCATAGAAGTCTGTGACTTTCTATCTTATCCTATCTCCTGGATCAAAGGTTTTTGTTGATCTAACTTTCTTATCATGTCAAGTGTTAATCTTTTTTTAGTGATAGAGGAATTGCCAAACTAAAGTACTTTGGAAAAATGAGTACAATGACCTGTCATTTCAAAGTCCTCACACAACCAAAGTCCTACTTGCCCTATGGGCACATCTATACTGAAAATGTGAAAGCAGTGGACAGGGTCCCCAGAGTCACAGAAATCTTGCAATCTTCAGAAAGAATACTCTGAAAACCCGGCAGGCCTGTCTATTTTACTCAGTGAATCAATCCAAACTTGGTATAAAAAATAATGGCAGCTAATATTTACCCAGTGTGTACAATGTGATAGGTATTATTCTAAGCACTTCACATAGATTGTCTGATTTAATCCTGGGTCTAGTGCATTTGGTGCCCCAATTTCATATATAGGAAATGTGGGCACAGAGCAGGTAAGCGATTTGCCTGAAACCCAGAGACAGTAATTAATGGTGCCAGGATTTAGAGAGTCTAGTCTCCTAACGCCTCTGCCAAGCTACCTCTGGTATGGGGGCTAATGTGAGTCAACCTTCACCCACACTTTATATTTGAAAAGAGCATCTTTGAAGGCATGACCTGCAGGCCAGGGAGATGCCATTGTTTCAGGCTCTACTAAGCATATATAATGGGTTTCAAGGTACCTGAAGTGGCCACAGGCTTTTCTATCTGGTGAAGACCCAAAGGAAAGTGTCCTAAAACCCCAGAGCCTACTGGTGGGCCCCTGACTCAGCAACACTACCCGGAAGGACAGCTCTTAAACTGCCTTCACAACTTGGCATGCACTTTGTAGTAAGTTGGTTAATTCTTAGAAGTTGAGCTCAGAGCTTTAGGTCTGACTTGGATGGAATGCAAATTTCTGTTTCAGCTCTTTCCTCTCCCTGTCTTTGTTGACGTCTAGAGCCTCATTTTGCAGTAGCACAGAATTGGAACTGGACTACCTGTCTGAGGCTGCTTGGGCTAAACATACAGCTTGTAAGAAATGTCGACCACGAAGGGCGGTGGCAAAATAAACCTGGCTTTCTCCACTGGAAGTTAGTCCCTTAAGGAATCAGGAATAATATGGCAGGCTCATGCATTCTGCCCAAACCAGGACCACCTTTGGCCAATTAGCCTGCCATATTGGAATGTTCACTGATCAAAACTGGGGTGGAAGCTTTTGTCCACTTCCACACTTTTGAATACCACCTCTTTGGAGATGATTTCCAACCCATTTCTCCAGAAATTGCCTCTCTTGCAGGCACCTGATTCACATTTCCAACTCAGACTAAAGCAAAACACATTTTCTTTCTTATCTTACTGAAGGGCACCACCATCCACCATGTCACAGAAACCAGAAACCTCTGAAGTAACCAAGATCTTTTGTACCTAGCCTCAAATCCAGCCCTATGCACAGATCCTGTAAATTTACTGAAATGGCTCTGGAATTCATTTCCCACCCCTCATTGTCAGTGATATACTCAGATACTCAGATATACTCAGACACCACTGGTGATCTCTATGCTCAACCACTCCAATAACCTCTTAATTGATGTCTGCCTCCATACCTTCCACTTCCAGTTCATCTTCTTCACTGCCTCCAGCCATTTTTCCCAATTACAAATGTAACCATGTCATTCCTCAGCTTAATTACCTACCTATGTGTCTTCCTATGAACATAATCCTAAAATTTTATGTGGCATATAACTTCTGTCACAATCTAGTTTTGATCTATATTTTGGCTCATCTCCCATCCTCACTCTATACCACCTCTTCACACACTCTTCCAGAGGACAGTAATCACTTTCATCATTAGGTTCTCATTCCATCATTCATTCACAGCATTTATCACATTTTAGCTTATTGTTCTGTGTGTCTGTCTCTCTGATTTCTAAAGCATATACACCTCATGAAGGAAGGTCTTGTTCAACACCATATCCTGCGCATGGGACCTGGCATTTAGAAAATGCTCAGATAATATTTGCTGAATAAATGAATAGAGGCAGTAATGCCTAATTTTGTGTTGATCGTTAGGAAAAATGTTTATGTGTATATATGAGTCAGATATCAATTAAACAATAATTGAGTATTTTGTAAGAAGTAGCAGGTCAAAAAATCATTTCCACAGGTGAATGGACAAAGAGAGGTGATAAACACAAACACACACACAAATATTATTCAGTTATAAAAAAGAAAGAAATCCTGCCATTTGTGATGACATAGGTGAATCTGTAAGGCATTTTGCTAAGTGAGATAAGCCAGACGGAGAAGGACAAATACTGTATCACTTATATGTGGAATAATAGTAATTTTCTAAGAAGCTGATTTCATAGAAACAGAGAAAGAATGGTGGTTGCCAGGGGTTGGGGGGGAGGGGTTTGGAGAGATATAGGTCAAAAGTTACAGACTTTTGGTTTTAAGGAGAATAGGGTTTTTTTTTGACAGAGAAAGACACAGTGAGAGAAGGAACACAATCAAGGGGAGTTGGAGAGGGAGAAGCAGGTTTCCCGAGGAACAGGGAGCCCAATGCGGCGCTCAATCCCAGGACCCGAGGATCATAACCTGAGCCGAAGGCAAGTGCTTAATGACTGAACCACTCAGGCACCCTGAGAATAGGTTCTGAGAATCTAATGTACAGCGTGATGACTGCAGTTACTAGTTCAGTATTGTACACTTGAAAGTTGGTGAGAGTAGATCTTAAGCTTACCACACACACACACACACACAATTAAAAGAAGAGTTAACCATGTGAAGTAATGCATGTGTTAATTATCTTGACCTTGGCAATCATTCCATGATATATATTAAATCATCACAGTGTATACTTTAAACATATATTAGTTATATTTGTCAATTACTCCTCAATAAAGTTAGGAGGGAAACAAATAATGTAAAAAAAAATCACAGACCTTGAAGTGAGATTAACTGGTTTAAAATCCCAGCATCGAGACATATTAGGTAAGTGATCATGGGCAAGTCAGGTATATTCTCCAGTCCATTTTTTCATCTGTAACATGTAGATAATAATACACCTCATGGGTGGGGAGATGATGAAAGGCAAGAGGCAGGTAGGAAGCTGATTACCCCTGTGCCCAACACACAGTTGGTTTTTAACAGATGACAGTCGTCCCAGAACGACTCCTATGAGCTTATTTGAATTATTTGCAACCTTTTCAGTTCTTTTTAATCTTGCTCTTGTGATTCCACTAAATTATCTAAATGTCTAAACCTTAGTAGAGCCTTGGTTTCTTTTTTTCTTTTCCTTTTCTCCTTTAAAAAAAAAAAATGACAGGAAACCAAATATAGAGGGAAATTCCCAAGCACAGGCTGCAACCTGCCTTACCACTCTTCTCCAACTCACAGCGTCAGGTCATCACATCAAGAAAATAAATTATTAAATTATTATTTAGTGAGCATCTACTCTATGCCCAGTACTGTGCTGGGTAACATTCAAGATGGGCTCCCACAGGGAGTTTTCAATCTGCTTCAAAACATAAAAGGAACATTTGTGGAACAATGATAACATAAAACTGTACATAACAGAGAGAGATCTGTGCCATAAATAAGTTCAGCAAGAGAAGAAAATCAGTGAGGGCTGAAGGTCTCGGGGGAAGCCTGGGGAAGGAGGCAGATTTGAGCTGGTCCTTTAGAGTGGCTGAAATCTGGATGGATGGAAAGACATGAAGAACCTACCAGCTGGGAAGGTGATGACAGACGAGACATGGAGCTAAGACTGAGAAAGGCCTTGTCATGAAGGCATTAAATTGATTTTTATCGACAGGGATCTTCTAAACTAAAGGATCAGCCACAAGGAAAGAACCGACAATTCTGAGGCTTCATCCGAGCTTTATTCGATACCCACCTCCACCTCTGACATTCGACGTGTTCAGGATTTTGAAATTTTAAAATATGCAAACACATGAGATTATAATAATGTTTTTTATTAGCCTTTTCTCTGTTCAGGATGGGAACAGGGATAAATTCTCCCCTAGGGAGAAATGCCTCTCAAAATGAAGCATGAACTCTTATCTGTACGGTGAGGTCCCAGGAGAAGGTAAATAAGATCATCCATTTTGAAATGTGGCTGATTTCAGGCTTGATATCCTTAAGACATAGCAATATAAAAATTACAGATATATTGGCTTTCCAATGAGAAAGAGAGGTTTTCTTGGAAGAAGAGCTTTCAAATCTGGGACATCACTCAAATAAGTTTTTGCAATGCCCTCCCCTGGCAGTCATTCATAGAAATTTACTACTTGGCATCTTGAATCAACCACATATTATTGCTTAATTAAAAGTGCTTCTTTTAATAGATCAATAGACTTTCTTTTAGGAGCTGCCATAATAACACCTATACTTTTATTCAAAGTGGTAAAAGGTAGTCAGGAGGGATGACACATAGGAGCTCAATGAAGTCTGAGTTAAGATGCACATGATCCAACATGCCATTTTGTGTCAGGGTGCACGTAACACAAATCATAGCTCTTTGAAACAGAAAGAAAAATCCGAGCCAATTCAAACTAATGACCTGGCTCTTGCTTCTCAATTGGGCGGGGGTTGACATGAAACCTCTTCATGCTGCTCCAGAACAGGGTGAACACCCGAGTGTTAGGCTTCCTGAATCTCGGCCAAAGGGCTTGGCCAAGGCCAGTTTGAAGGGGTATGACAAGGTAGCACAAAAGGAGGAATGAGATTGCATGGGCTTTTCTACTCTCTGAAAACCTGTATCCCATTCTTTCTTTCCTTTGACTTACACTTTTATCAGATTTCTTTCTCCTATTGGATTTTCTGTTCTTCCCTTTTCTGGGAAGTTTGTTGCAAAAGATTGGCTCTTCACCTCTTCTTGGGACACAAATGCTTTTGAAAATCTGATCCAAAGCATGTACTGTCTCACAGAAAAATGAGCATAAACACTACATCAAAAAATAATGATGTAATGTATGGTGATTAACATAACATCATAATAATTTTAAAAAAAGAAAAATTGAGGGCGCCTGGGTGGCTCAGTTGGTTAAGCGACTGCCTTCGGCTCAGGTCATGATCCTGGAGTCCCGGGATCGAGTCCCGCATCGGGCTCCCTGCTCGGCGGGGAGTCTGCTTCTCCCTCTGACCCTCCTCCCTCTCATGCTCTCTGTTTCTCATTCTCTCTGTCTCAAATAAATAAATAAAATCTTTAAAAAAAAAAAAAAGAAAAGAAAAATTGAGCATAAGACTCAAAATGGGGCAGAAATTTTCAGATCCGCAAATCCTCTGAAACCCATTTAGACCTCCAATTAAGATCCCCTCCAAGTGTTCTCCGATGACATTGAATGAAGAAAAAGGACAGGTCTTTTAAGTTACTCTAGAAATATATATTAAATCTGAAAGGCATTTCATTTGTAAGCTATAGCTTAAACAGAGTAGTGAGTTCATAACTATCTGGCTGGTCAGTATGCCAAGTGTTGCTTCACCTAAATTTTATCCTGACTCTGGGAGGAAGTCCCGTGCATTTGGGAAATTTCTCTACTACCTCATCTTTGGGCAACGGCCATAACAAACTTTATCCTGAGGCCTGCATACTATTGCTCTGCGTCCGATAGCCATACTGGGTTGTAAAAAAAGAAAGAGCATATGTTTCTAAATAGGATTGTTTGCTCACTGAAAACAGCTTTTCTAGAGGAAGTTTTAGATTTAAAAAAATCTTTTAATTTTAATGTAACCTTTTTCTGGTTGAATCTTAAACCAAACGTGCCATCCGGGTTCCTGATCCTAACATCTGGTGTTGGTCTGGCTTCTCAATATCTAAAAGCCTATGTTCCCTTCTCTGTATAAATATGCAATATGCAACAGACAAATAGGACTTCAGGAGGTTCTTTTTACCTGTCAGAAGCACAACCACGTGTGATTTAACCACCTTATAAAATGACTTTGCTTCTGTGACTCAACATGAGCAAAACAACCCTGGCCATTCAGTAAATAAAGTGCTACAGGAAAACCCTCCTCGGCCATGGAGACCACACAGTGATTAAGTGCAGAGAAATGTCTTGCCCATTGGCTCCATTGGCCCAGGTCTTATTCCTCCATCATCCCGCGGCACCGTTCTAATACTCGATGAGAATAGCTAAGAGTGATCAATGGCCCAGTACTCACTGTGTGCTTATTTTAATGGGTATACTCAGTCTATCACCTTCCCTATAAGGTAGGTGGGATTATTCTGCCTCTTGTACAGATGGGAAAACAGGAGTCAGAGGTAAAGTAACTTCTTCCAAGGCCCCACATCGGTAAGTGAGGTTATGTGATGTGAACTGTGCTTAGCCACCACTGCCTAGGCTTTTAGTCACAGGAGATGGACAACTTTCAGGGCTCATGCAGGAGATTGGTGGAGGCACTGAGCCAGTCTTCCCCTTAAGCCACTGGAGAACCACAGACATGCAGGTGGGGCAGTCCTCGGGGACCTGGTGTCAGTTTCTTTCTTTTTTTTTTAAAGATTTTATTTATTTATTTATTTATTTGTCAGAGAGAGAGAGCACAAGCAGGGGGAGCGGCAGGCAGAGGGAGAAGCAGGCTCCCCGCTGAGCAAGGAGCCCAATGCGGGACTTGATCCCAGGACCCCGGGATCAGGACCCCAGCCGGAGGCAGATGATTACCGACTGAGCCACCGAGGCGTCCCCTGGTGTCAATTTCTAAGTCCACTTGGCGAAAGATAGAAATAGAATTCGCAACTTATAGTTATGTTTTGGATGCCCTCTGGAAGGCTTTAATGTGTTATTCTACTCTTTACAGGGGATACATTTGAAGTCATAGTAAATAAATGGTCTTCTCATTGATTAAACTATATTTGAACTGAGAACATATAATATCAAGACTTTTTTTTGCCCTGGAACAATTGTAAGGCAATTCAAAAATGCAGAGTAAGTTCCTCAAACAGAAATAAAAAATAAAGTTTAAAATACCAGGAAAATGGGATTCAATAAAATTCATCCTTATTCTACATGAGCCTCAGACTCCAATTATTTTTCTTCCTTTTTAAAAACACGGGCCATCCCCTTTCGTAGAGCGCCAACTCTGATCGCCTCCTTAACTTTATTTGTAGTTAACTCTTATGTCCACAAAAAATAGTAAAAACAAATTTAAAATATAATAATAAAACTGTATGTATTCTACAGTAGGTTTTATTTCTCAAGGACTGCCAAAACTTGTTTCGCACCTGTTCCCTTCAGAGCTACTCTGTGAAAGAATGGTTTTATAGAAGTGCAAGGCACAATTCTAATTTATCTCAATCTCACAAAGAAATCAAACACTGGCCCAGAAGACCTTTTCAACAAGCTGGGAAGTTGTGTCCAGGTACTTGGCTATCAGCGTGCATGTGAAGGCATTCACAGTGAGCTGACAGGGAGTGGTTCTTATGAGGAATCACTGTTGTTTTAAATAGATCATCCCATAAAGTAAATTAATCAAGCCGATTAAATATTCATGAAGGATGTAATTTTAAAAACCACATCTGTAAAACCACATTTTAAATCCGACACTTGGGAAATGTGCACCTTTTGTTAGTATCGAGAGCAACACATTTTCTCTCTCACCGATGTCTAACCACACACACAAATCCACCTTTCCCATAATGGGCAGGGTTGTCTGCAAAATTGTCTGACAAGCAAAAGGAGGATTTTTCAAGTTGTTATTGATTAAAATGAACTTTTTTTTTTTAAGTCCACTTAAATGAAACTGCTGTTGTTAAAATGAATGTAACTAATTTTTGCTCATTTCATTTTTCACTTGTTAATTTAAGGTCAATTAATATTAACTAGATTCACTACAACCACTCTCAGTATTTATAAAAGTGTTATGAAAATTAACCCTAGAATTTCTTTTCTTCCTAAGAGGTCTTTCTGCCAGAGTGAAAAATAACCTTTTGTTTCAATGGGTAGAAAGTCTCAGTTATGCAAGATGAGTGAGTTCTGGAGAGCTGCTGGATAATGTTGCACTTACAAATTTGTTAAGAGGGTAGGTCTCATGTTAAGCTTTCTTACCACAAACAGCACAAAAGGGAGACACAAGGAAACTTTGGGAGGTGATAGCTATTTTTATTACCTCAATTGTGGTGGTATTATCAGGTGTGTGCATGTCTAAACTCATCAAACTGTGTACATTAAATATGTACAGGGGTTTTTTTTTTTTTGATACATCAACCGTACTTCAACAAGGCTGTTAAAAATTCCTTTTTCGGGACACCTGGGTGGCTCAATCAGTTAAGCAGCTGCCTTCAGCTCAGGTCATGATCTCAGAGTCCTGGGATCTAGCCGCGCATTGGGCTCCCTGATCAGCGGGGAGCCTGCTTCTCCCTCTCCCTGCTCTATCTGTGGCTCCCTACTTGTGCTCTCTCTCTCTCTGACAAATAAATAAAATCTTTTTAAAAAATAAAATAAATAAAAATGCCCTTTTGAAACAAAACAGATGAACATAGGGGAGGGGAAGGAAAAATACAATAAGATGAAAACAGAGAGGGAAGCAAATCATAAGAGACTCTTAACTCTAGGAAACAAACGGAGGGTTGCTGGAGGGGAGGCGGGGCAGGGCATGTGGTCATTGGGTGATGGGCATTAAGAAGGGCACTTGGTGGAATGAACACTGGGTGTTATACGGGCCTGATGAATCACTGAATTCTACCCCTGAAATTAATAATACAGTATATGCTAATTAAATTGAATTGAAATAAAACATTTTTAAAAATACCCTTGTGAATTTCCAACAGACTTGAAGGGCAGTGGCCATCAGGTAAACAAATTACCCCATATAAAATAGAAATGTGTTTATAAGCACATCCTTCTAACTGCACTACCCAGAGTGAGAGTCCATGTGTGGTGTGCGCGCATGCGGATGCATACACACACGCAATCCCTTATTCTTGTTTTTTTTTAAGATTTTATTTATCTGACAGAGAGAGAGATAGCGAGAGCAGGAACACAAGCAGGGGGAGTGGGAGAGGGAGAAGCAGGCTTCCTTCTGAGCAAGGAGCCTGATATGGGGCTGGATCCCAGGACTCTGGGATCATGACCTGAGCCGAAGGCAGCCGCTTAACGACTGAGCCACCCAGGGGCCCCGCAATCCCTTATTTTTGAAACCTGCCCTTGGGCTCTATTCCCCAATGACATTTCCCCAAAGGAAAACGTCAAGGAATTTGTCAAAGAGGTACCCATCACATGTACCTACATTTTTTTAGAAGCCAACTTCGGCTCCGAATTTTACAATCAACAGCAGGCCAGCCCCTTACAAAAGGCCATGTGTCCGCAGGTGTGTGTACACAGCAACTCCTCCCGCGCCCCCCGCGCCCCTGCCCAGCGGCAGGCTGCCCTCGCCAGGCGCACCTGCGGGGCGGCTGCCCTCGCTCGGGGCCCGGCGTGTGGGTGTCCGCGTGCGCACGCGCGGCCACGCACCCACCCGCACCCAGAGGCAGGCGCGGTGCTCCGGCGGCCGGACGATTTCATTAAAATTTCATTTCCGTAGCCAGTTGTGGCCTGGGTGTTTCCAAGAAGAAAAGGGGAAAATGGCTGCTGCGGAAGGGAAGGAACAGTAACCTCCCGGAACAAGTGAACTGGCAAGTGCGTCTCATAATGGCCCGGGTTCAGCATTTTTCTGCGATAAATGAGTAAACGTTAAATGTATCTGTGAGATGCACTATGGCATGCATTGCCACGGGCAAGTCTTATCCAATGATGAAACAGCAAGGCCTCGTGAGATAAAGCTGATAGAAGGGGCGCTATCAGGTGGCAGCTGGGTAATTACAACTCTCTATTTGGGCTCTGCAGTGATGCTGCATGTGATAAGTGGGGAATAATGAAGAAAAAGAAGCAGTGATAATGCGGGAGCTAAATGGTAGAAAATAGCCTATCATAGCCCACAGCCCTCCGCGGGCCTATGGGGACTTTGAACTATCTTCTTCAGTTTTCACCCACAGAAAAAAAAATACTCTCTTTCTTCTTCCTTCGCTAAATTTATGTCTGGTGGGACAAAAGGAAAAACTGAAGGGAAATCAAGGGTATGTGAAGAGAATATGACCTTTGCAAATAACTCTGAAGGTCACTGTGTAATTATTCTAAAATAAAAGTATCCTGTAATCTTGCCCGCACTCACAAAAGATGTGAGAACATTTTTTAAATGTGATTCGGCACCATTTTGTTGGGGGATCATGGCTTATAAAAGGTCAAGTAAAGTGTTTCTAATTATAGCCTGTCAAGTAGAGCCTCAGAACACTCGAGCCATTTGTTACTATTGAGTCGAACTTTGATTACAGCAGAAGACAGGCCAAAGATAATCCATTACGGGTAAGGAAAAAAACTGCTTCTGGAGGATAGTTTCCGTCCAGGGCTTCAAGACAAAATAGTCTGTGCAAAAGTTGAAGAGTTTTAACCTTGGTCCTTCTGTCATCTGAAGTAGGGTAAGTCTGGCCTTTCTCGTGGGACCGAATTTGGATTAATTTTGTGTGTACATTTTTGTTTTACTTGGAACCACCCCGAGCCCCACAACGAGGATGAATGAAATCAAGGGAGAGAAAGTGTGTGTGTGTGTGTGTGTGTGTGTGTAGACATGTTTGTGTGATGTGTGAACGCACGCATGTGATGGTTAAGGCCCTTTTAAATTATTTTAAATCATGATAAAATACACATAAAATAAAATGCACCAAGTCAAGTGTACAGTTCAGTAGCATTAAATACATTCACATTGTTGTGCAATCAATCTCCAGAGCTCTTTCCTCTTGCAAAATTGAACTCTGTACTCATTGAACAACTCCCCGTTCCCCTTCTTGCCCTGCCCCTAGAAACCCCCACTCTGCTTTCAATTTCTGTGAATTTGATCGTTCCAGGTACCCCATGTACGTGGAATCATACAGTATTTGTTCTTTGTGATTGACTCGTTCACTCAACATAATGACTTCAAGCTTCATCCATGTTATAACATTTGTCAGAATTTCCTTCCTTTAGAAGATGGAATAATATTCCACTGTATCTATATACATGTTTTGTTTATCCATTTGTCTGTCAGTGGACACTTGGGTTACTTCCACTTTTTGATTATTGTGAATAATGTTGCCATGAACATGAGTGTATAAATATCTCCTTGAGACCCTGCTTTCAATTCTTTTGGGTATATCTCCAAAAGTAGTATTATTGGATGATTTGGTAACTCTATTCTCAATTTTTTTTGAGGAAACACCAAACTATTTTCTACAGAGGCTACACCATTTTTATTCCCACTAGGAATGTACCAGAGCTCCAGCATCACCACATGCTCGCCAACACTGATTATTGTCCCTTTAAAAAAAAATTTTTTTTTAAAGAATTTATTTATTCATTTATTTGAGTGAGAGAGTGAGAGCACAAGAGAAAGCACAACCTGGGGGAGCGGCAAAGGCAGAGGGAGAAGCGGACTCCCGGCTGAGCAGAGAGCCCAACTTGGGGCTCGATCCCAAGACCCGGGGATCACGACCTGAGCCAAAGGCAGACGCTTACCCGACTGAGCCACCCAGGTGGCCCTCTTTTTTTTTTTTTTTTTAAATAGCCATTCTAGTGGGTATGAAGTGGTATCTAATTGTGGTTTGATTTGTATATCCTTAATGACTAATGATATTGACTATTTTTTCATGTGTTTATTGGCCGTTCTTCTTTGGAGACATGTCTATTCATGTCATTCAAATCCTCAAAGAGAGACACAGCGAGAGAGGGAACACAAGCAGGGGGAGTGGGAGAGGGAGAAGCAGGCTTCCCGCCGAGCAGGGAGCCCGATGCTGGGCTCGATCCCAGGACCCTGGGACCATGACCTGAGCCGAAGGCAGACGCTTAACGACTGAGCCACCCAGGCGCCCCTGTGCTTGAGGTGTTATAGCTAATCCAAGTCCACAAAGATTTAGACCTAAGTTTTCTTCTAAGACTTTTATAATTTTTTAAATTCATTTTTAAAAGAATGCAATTTAAAAATTTTTGAACTGGGCCCTAAATGACAATATCTAAAGCTTGGATTCCACATTGAAATCCACATAGACAGAAATATCCATAGCAAACAGATACATGGAGTCAGTCTCCCTGCCATAGTGGCAGCTGTGAACTGGGCTCTTGGAGGTGCAGAAGAGACTAAGACACCATGAAGAAGCTCATAAGGTGGTGTGGGAGAAGGTTTCTGAGCAAATCATTGTAATCGTATTAGTCTATTCAGGGTACAGTAACAAAATACCACAGACTGAGTGGCTTACACAATGGAAATTTATTTTCCCAGAGTTGTGGAGGCTAGAAGTCCAAGATCAAGGGGCCTGTAAGATTGGTTTCTGGTGAGACCTCTCTCCTCAGCTTGCAGATGGGATCTTTGCCCTGTGTTGTCTTTTCTCTGTGTTCTTGCACAGAGAGAAAGAAAGCAAGTACACTCTGGTGTCTCTGCTCCTTCTTATAAGGATACCATTCCTGTTGCGTTAGGGTGCCACCCTAATGAACTCATTTAATTTTAGTTACCTCCCCAAAGGCCCTATCTCCAAATACAGTCACACTGGGGATTAGGGCTTCAATATATGAACTGGAGGCTGGGGGGTGGGGGGGACCCAATTCAGTCTGTAACAACAATATAATGGTCACATATATATAGTATCTTCTCGGAGACTTACCATTTTGTTGAGATAGGTATTACAGATGCGGACAGTCTCTGACATTGAGCCCTTTGTCCAAAGTCACACTGCTTGATGGGATAGAATCAAGATCTGCTTGTTTAATTGATGACATTGGCAGTCACTGTTCTCTGTCCCCTCTGTATCATCCTGATCCAGGGCAGCATCATCTCTTTCTCAGACCTTTGCATTTGCTCCTTAACCTTTCCCACTCTTGCCCACTACCATCGATTTCCCTCTCACTAGCTGGGGTAATCATCCCCAAATGCATATGGGTTTACTGTTCCCTCTGCTTGAAATTCTACAATGACTTCCCATTGGAACTGGGATAAAACCTGTACCCTTCCCGTGGCTTACAAGCCGTCATATGAACCAGCTTCTGCCTACCTCTCTGACCCCAGCTTTGGACCACTCATCCCATGCTCTCTACTTAGAACACACCAATCTCCATGTTTCTTGCCCATGGGGTGTGGAATCTCTTTGCAGTCGTGGCCCCTTTTGCCTGAAACACTTCCCCCAAGCTCTTCACACAGCTCCTTCCTTCTGGCAATTTAGCTCAACCCAAACATCCCCTCCTCGGTGAGGCCATTTCAGACCACACAGTGGAAAGCAGCTCCCTCCCTCCCTGTGATTCTCTCATACCATTCCTATATCTTTTTCACAGCACTTGTCACTATCTCCAAAAAAAAAAAAAAATTTTTTTTAAAATGTATTTACTGGTTGATTCTCTGCCTTCTCTTACTAGATTATAAACTACAAAAGCAAGGACCTTGTTTCCCTTATCCATTGCTGTCCCACCCATTCCTAGAATACTTTTTGGCACATAATAAGTGATTAGTAAATATTTGCTGAGTTCATTAATCATAATGTGTACAATGCTTAGGAGAAGGAAACCATTAACCACTGGTGGGGTGGAGAAAGAGAGAGAAAGGGAGTAAAAAGGAGGACACATGGTGTTGAAAAATTCTTCAATGAGAAGACAAGTGAACATTTGAAATTGAAGAATAAAGTTGTGTGAGCCCTAAAAAGTGAAATGGGATGAGGGTGTTCCAAAATGAAAGCATGTGTGATGTCACAGGGCTATGAAACACTATCGTAATCTTAATAATATTTCACATTTTCTGCCCTTCACAGTTTGAAAGCACTTCAATAGACACAATTTTATTTTATTTTCATTCACCTTTGGAAGATGAACAAATTAAGCTTGCCAGGCTAAGTGACTTCCCAAGTATATACAGAAAGCAGCTGAGAATACAAATTCTGTGACTGGCTCTAAAAAAAAAATGTTTTCACAAAATAAATGATTACTAAAAAGAAAATCATATTTACTGTTATCGTTAGGGGAACTCTAACTGCTGAAACTAATAAACCCCAAAATGTCAGTGTCTTAACACCACACAAATTTATTTGTTGTTCACGCACAGACTCAGGTGAGCATTTCTGATGACTTTGATCCATGCAGTAATTCAGTGACCCAGTCTTATTCCAGTACCCTAGGGCCTTGTCATTGGCATCTGGCCAGTGAAAGGAACAAGCATGTGGATGAAGTATAACATCTTAAAATTCTTGACAGAAAAGAGATACCCATCATTTCCATTCATACACCATTAGGGAGAAATAGTCACGTGACTCCATTACCTGCAAGGGCATCTGGGAAATGCAGTCCCCAGCAGGGCAGCCATTTTCCAGTGGCAACTCTATCCTTAACCAACTGAGCCACCCAGGCACCCTGTGGCAACTCTATCCTATTGGATGGAAAACATGAATTTTGGTACACTGATAACCATCTCTGCCTTGTTTAGTTCTTTTATTTTATTTTTTATTTTTTATTTTTATTTTTTTTAAAGATTTTATTTATTTATTTGACAGAGAGAGACACAGAGAGAGAGAGAACGCAAGCAGGGGGAGTGGGAGAGGGAGAAGCAGGCTCCCGGCAGAGCAGAGAGCCCGATGCGGGGCTCGATCCCAGGACCCTGGGATCATGACCTGAGCCGAAGGCAGACGCTTAATGACTGAGCCACCCAGGCGCCCCTTGCCTTGTTTAGTTCTTTTAGATATCTGATTTTGAGGTTTAAGGTTTAACTGTCCGAGAGCATGACTATATGGACCTAAACATGGGGGTGGAGAGAGCACTCAAAGTATAGGGGGAGGGTAAAACAATGACTTTCGACTCTTAAACATTCTAACTGGTGACTAGATATTTTAGGAATTTTCAGGGCCTGCATTTTAAAGGTACATTATTCTTCTTAACTATACTGTGAAAATACTCCACACAACTGTTCATTAATACTCTATTTCTCAGGGCACCTGGGTGGCTCAGTTGGTTAAGCCTCTGACTTTAGCTCAGTTCATGATCTCAGGGTCCTTGGATCGAGTCCCACGTCTGGTTCCGTGCTCAGCACCAAGTCAGCTTGTCTTTCTCCCTCTCCCTCACCCCTCCCCCTGCTAGTGCTCTCTCTCTCTCAAATAAATAAATAAAGTCTTAAAAAAAAATACTTCTCTATCTCCCATAGTTACTTCTACCATTTTTATTAAGTCAAGCCTAAGTTATTACCATTAAACATTCAAACCAACTCTGCTTATCTATACAATTTCAGTTTTCTTGTGTATTAAGTAAACACTACTCTACCTCACATGATTGTTAGAGGGCTAGGACAGGAATTAGTGATCCTTCCACTTATTCTTCATTTTTGCCTTTTTAAAGCTTGGGTCATCTCCTAAATCCCTTAGATATCTAAGAAAAGGAATCCTTACCTCCAAAACTCCAGTGACAATCTCTCCCTTGGCTTTATTTTCTCTTTCAAAACTCCCATTTCTCTTCCTTCGCCATGTTTTGTGATGTTCTTCTAAGGAAGTAGACCTTCACACATGTCAGTCACTCCACTTTTTCACTGGTTCTTTGCCAAAGTTTTCTCTTTTAAATACATTTTAGACCGTAACAAAATTTTCCCTCAAGTTTGCGTTCTTCCCTCAAGATATTCGTATGCAACCCTATTTGATTTTAGGGGAAGGCACAGACTTCAGAGCACAAATAATTAAGTCTTGGCCTTTTATGAAATTTTATTATGTTTTTCTAATCAATTAAAGGCTACAGTTATATTCGACTGAAGAAAAAGCTGTTTTACCTTCTTAAGTTTTTAAATACTCAGCCAAATAACGTGTGCTTTTCAGGAGAAATAACAGTTTATGATGGTAATATTCATAGTTAACACTTACATAAACTTATAATGTGCCAGGTGCTCTGCTAAGTACTTTATATACATTTAAATCATTCAATTCTCACAAGGATCCGATGAGGTAATTACTTTTTTGATGTCCCTTTCCCAGATGAGGAAACCACGATACAAGAAGTTAAATGACCTGTCCAAGTCGTATAGCCGAAAAGCGGTAAAGCCAGGATTTGAACTTGGGCTGTAGGTGCTTGTTAACTTTTACAGAAGCTTGTATTTTGGAAAGATTATAAAATTATTAAGTATAGATATGGAAGAAGATTTATTAAGATTACTTTGCACCTCAGACAGCTTTTCTTATTTTTATTTATTTTTAAGGTTTTATTTAATTATTTGAGAGAGAGAGAGCAGGAACACAAGCAGGGGGAGTAGGAGAGGGAGAAGCAGGCTTCTCGCTGAGCAGGGAGCCAGATGCGGGACTCAATCCCAGGACCCTGGGATCATGACCCGAGCCGAAGGCAGATGCTTAATGACTGAGCCACCCAGGTTCCCCAGCTTTTCTATTTTTAAAAATTTTTAGAAGACTTATTTATTTATTCATTTGAGAGAGAGAGCAGAGTGGAGGCCGGGGTGGTGGGGAGGCAGAGAGAGAGAGTGAGAGAGAGAGAGAGAGAAGCAGACTCCCTGCTAAGCAGGGATTCTGACTCAGGCTCAATTCCAGGATCCGAGATCATGACCTGAGCTGAAAACAGACACTTAACCGACTGAGCCACCCAAGTGCCCCCAGCTTTCCTTATTTTAAATCATGCAAATTGTCAATGACAGAGCTGAAACTTGCAGCCTGTGTTTCCCATTGTTCTTTTCACAGCCTGCCGTGATATTGCCACATAGGACAGGCATCTTGAGTTCAGAAACTGCCACCCACCATGGGTTTCTAAGTGTTTACGGCACTTGCATTTGTAACTTGAAACTCAATGTAATTGAATTTTTATATTGATTTGTTTTCTTTCCCTTTCTCAATTCAAGTTTGTTGGCATATCTCTTAGTTGTCAAGATAAATCTTAGAGATACTAGAACAGTATCTACTCAGCATTGAATAATAATCGTTTTAGTGAAAAAGAAAGTCAAATGGTCTTTGTTTCTTAGTAAAGTTGCCTACAGTTGTCTCTCCTTCCTCTCTCCCACCATCCTCACTGCAGTGAGGGGAGGAAATGAACCAAGAAGATAGTTGCCACACTACCACCTCAATGTTTAAAAAATAAGATTTATCATCTTCCCTAAAACGCTGCACCTCCTCATGTATTCTCCATTTCAGTGAGGGACACCATCATGGCCAGGGGCATGCAAGCCAGAAATCTGCTAGTCATCTTACGTCCTCCCTTTCCCTCACCTTCCATTCCAGTTAATCACCAAGCTCTATTGATTTTACTCCCCCAAAGATTTCTATATGTATCTCCCAATCTCTCTCCGTTCCCACCCTCTTTGGTCCATCCTTTACAGTTGAGATGGTCTTTCTCAAACAATGTTCTCTAAACCTCCACTTAAAATAATGTAAGGATCATTACTACCTCTAAGACAAAATCCAAGTTCCTTGGTGTGGCATACGAAGGTTTTGTGTTCTGGTCCATATCACCTGACTGGGCTCACTTCCATTTCCCCAAAGTCTCATTAGTCTCCAGACACACCAAATCTCTCCAAATACATCATAAAATTTATCATTCTTCTTTCTCTAGCTAACTCTTGCCCATCTTTCATTAGTTGGTCCGCCTACTCTATGAACTTCTTCCTCTCCTTCTTCCCTTCCCACCATCCCCTTGCACCAGGCAACCCCACCCCACAGTCTAGGTGATTCGCCTCTGAATTCCATTAGTGCAGTATCTGTATTTCTATCACAGTACGTAGCATAAGGTATTGGAATTGTTGACTTATTTGTCTTCTCTCCAACTAGACTATGAATTACTGAGGGTAGAAACTACTTGTACATAAACTATCCATCATTCTGTAGACTGATAAAGAATCTAGACATACAGAAACATGGAAAAATGGATAATTTCCATTAAAAATGACTCATTGAATTGGATATATAATATAGATAACCTAGAATCAAAATCTATAAACCATCAACAAAATGTATTTTTGCCAAATTATGCTCCTTATAATATGGTTGATTTCCACAGAGCAAAAATGTTCTGTCCCAGCATAGTGATAGGAGAAGCATAAATGGAGCTTTTCACTTCTTTTTTGAGAGTCATCTTGTATCTGGTTCACAAAAACTGATATGATTTACCCTCCAACTGTGCTGGAGTTATTTTCACTAAGCTCCAATAATTCAATTGACTTAAATCCTCAATAACTTAAACGAAGATCTAGATCAACTAAAACTGATAAATGAGCTAAGAATCCTGTTCTTAAGAAACTTCCAGATCATTAGCATGGCCATTACTCCTGAGAGGTTCCAATAAAACTATAATAATAGCCAGCAATCATAATAATAACAACAATCATGATTGATAATCATAGTGCTATGTATTTATCCCATGGCTTTCATCCATGGATCTGAAAGCTCTTTTTATGATCATTATGATGAACATTCTCATGGACTGAATAATCACAGTGTTCAGAAAACGGACAGAACCACTGTCAATGATGACAATAATCCAAACAGGTGTGAGATAGAATGGCACAAAATGGAGAAGTGACAAGCTCTAGTTCTCCTACCAAATTCTAACTCTAAACTCTGTTTTCCATTACACTGAGTGGCCTGTGATTGCCAGGGTACTATAAATTGATAATGACAAAGGATAGCAGTTCTATGCAATTCAGGAATTATGTTAGGTAGGTGTGATTGCTGAAGAAATCCCAGCTACAGGAGTTTCTTATAAAAGCAGTTCTGCTGAGAAAATGAAACTTTGTCCTTACTGGTCCAAATTCAAGCTGTACTTAACCTCAACATTTTTTTTTAAAGATTTATTTATTTGAAAGAGAGAGAGCATGTAAGCGGGGGAAGGGGCAGAGAGAGAGGGAGACAAGCAGGCTCCCTGCTCAGCAGGGAGTCCAACACGGGGGCTCAATCCCAGGACCCCAAGATCACGACCTGAGCTGAAACCAAGAGTCAGACACTTAACTGACCGAGCCACCCAGGGGCTCCTCAACTTTCAATATACCAAAATTTGGCCCTGACAAATGATTTTCAGTGTTGGTTTGACCTAAAGGAAAAACTGAATTGGGTGTTGTTTTCTTAGTTTGCATTTGGGATGAACAGACATGCTTTTATTTTTAAAATGAAGTCATGTGAATTGTTAATGGAAGAGTTTCATGTGGTTTGTAAAAAGCTTAGCTGAATGGGTGGGTTTGGAACTGTTAAGGAAGGAGCAGGAAGGTGTCTGGGCAATCTGTTTCTTAGGATGCTGCTCCCAAATCTAAAACACAACACAGAGCAAAACCCAATGAAATCAAAATGAAAACAAACCAAAATGGAAGGGGAAGGGGAAATGGATCATGCAAAAGACAAGTATTTATTCATCCAAACAATCTTTTTTTGAGCATCTACCAAAAGTGGGGCATTTTGGAAGTTCTATATGCATGTATCTCTGCATGGATGGTTATAAAAATAACCCCTTTTCCTTTTACTATGTGCATGGGCCTTGCTCCCTTCCCACTGTTTTTGGACAGCAGTTTTCATGTGGGTCATATGTTTTGGTGCAACATATCAATGCATTAATCTGTTTCCTTGAGAGTGTCCTTTTTACTCATGTCAGTTTCTTCTAATGCAGGATAGATATCAAGGGGATATGATACATCTTTTGGACTTGTATGTACAACAGTGAATGGAGTATATCAAGTTAATGGCTAGAATCCATTTGCTGGATATGCTTGGGCTTTTGTGAAACTTCATCTTAAATCCTTAATTCCACTTAGAATGAAGAACACATTCACCCATACCCTTCCGTCTGGCCCTTACCCCAGTCCCTGTGCCTTCTGTAGCAACTTTATCATTCTTGGCTTCTTCATTTGCCTGGAAGGGGGATTTTAGCATATGCATGTATTTTATACTTCCTGTTGCTCGACACTTTCATAGAACAGAAGAGAAAATTGGGACTTGGGGAGATTGGGGTCTTACCTGAGGCCACAAACTAGCTGATGAGAATTTGGAACAGAAATCAGACCTTCAGGTCACCATCCTCTACTCTTTTCTGCTCTGCTGAATGAAAATCATGGCCAGCTACCCAACCCTCAGCTTGGAAATTAAGCTCTTTTTAGCCATAGGCTTCAGCAGTAAAGAGTAGGATGAACCCATTAATAAAAAGCAACACAAGCACAGATCAGCCAAAAAGTCCCCATAGCTAATCTATGTTACTATGAGGAATTATATTTGCCTTTAATTAATCTATATAGAGTTGTCCCAAAGAGGAAAAATCCAGTTTACCCTCTATTTCCAGACCCATTAACCAGGAAACTAGTCTTGATAAATATGTAGTGATTAAGATTTTAAGTTTGGACACGTTTTTACATTTTCTTGTTCTTCAATATATGTCTTGAGTATTTTGTTTTCAGCTCATTCTCCTTTGTTGTATAGACTGTTTCAAACACTAGTAATTCTCACTTCCCCCTGAATCAGATCTATTGTTTCTAGCCTATCCGTTTAATCCCATTAGTTATGGATATATGTCATTTTATTCTTTTATTTTTTTCCCACTTACACCAACATTTCTCTCTCTCTCTTTTTTAAAGATTTTATTATTTATTTATTTATTTGACAAGAGAGAGAACAGCAGAAGGAGAGGAAGAAGCAGATTCTCCGCCAAGCAGAATCTCCCCATGTGGGACTCCATCTCAGGACCCCAAGACCATGACCTGAGCCGAAGGCAGATGCTTAACCGTCTAAACCACCCAGGCACCCTGGAGTCAACATTTCTTGACAAAGATCATAGCCATGTGGCTAAAGGATGTTCATGTGCAATGAATTTTTTTTCAAAAAGTTTCAATTTTCCATTAATTTGGCCATCTGGGCAGTTTGGTTCAGAAAACCTTTTCATTCAGTTGTAACTGCATGAGATTAATAGTCCACTGAAAGAATCCATGCACAAACTTATGGAGAAAGGTTTGGGCATTGGCTTCCAAGAGCTGCTCTAACATTACCACAAACTTGACTTAAAACACTAGAAATTTATTGGCTCACAGTTCTGGAGGCTGGGAGTCTGAAATCAAGTTTTAAGCAGAAGACTCTAGAAGACTTAGAGAAGACTCATTGCTTGCCTCTTCTTAACATCTAGTGATTGCCAGCAACTTCTGGTGTTACTTGGCCTGTAGCTACGCCACTCCAATCTCTGTCTCTGTCATCACCTGCCATCTCCCCTCTGTGTGCCTCTGTGTCCAAATCTCCCTCTCCTTTCTCTCATCAGGACGCCAACCATTTGGTTTAGGGCCCAAACCAGTATGCCCCATCTTAATTACATCTGCCAAGACCTTATTTCCAAATAAGGTCACATTCTGAGGTCCTGGTTGGATGTGAATTTGGGGGCAGGGGGACACTCTTCAACCCAATACAGTTTGCTTCTTCCATTCTATTCTATAATTTTCTCCCAAGGTTTTGCAGATGCCCAGGGTCCAGCGTGGCTGTTCAGACCTTCTCAGGACAGGAACCAGTCAACTCAGGGGTGAAGCAGCTCAGAGTGTAAAGGCTTCACACAACTAGGAATGGGTCCTACCTCCATCCATTCCTGGCTTTGAACTTCGGGATTCTGCACGAGTCACATAATTTCACTGAGCCTCACATGCCTCCTATTCAAATTGTATAACATCTATATCTTAAGAGCCACAGTGAGGATTCAAGGAGATTATAGAACCTAATGTCTTACATTTAGCAAATGGTGGTGCTCAGGAGCTTTTAACACCCTACAATTCTTTCAGGAATTGATGAACAGCTGATGGGCTGGAGACAGCTGGGCCAGGAGCCCTTGCAGGTACCCACTCTGCCTAGGAAAGAGGAAGAGCACCCACAGCATGCCTGGGAAAGTTCACTGCTGCTTGTCCATTTGTAAAAAGGTAGCTAGAAAAAGCAAACCGATCTCCTGGTGGATGCTTATTATATTGCTACATCATATTTACATATGACATATGGCGCCTCACATCTGAGAGCCTCAAAGCTTTTAATGAGCGTTAACTCATTATTACCTGTGGAGAGTGTAGCGTCGAGTCATCTCATTTACAGCTGAGGGAATTGAGGCACAGGGAGATTAAGGGACTGATTCAAGGTCAGTACCAGCTGGATGCTACAGGGACCAGCAGTAGCCACTGGACGACTGAGGACAAGGCCTTGAGTACGGCAATTTAGCTGTTCCCTTTACTTGTTTCCTTCCCATGGGAACAGTGCTATCGGCAACATACTCCCAGGAACGAGAAAGGGTGCCTTAGAAGAGAAAATAAAGAAACTACAACAAACAAAAATGTGAGATATCCACACAGTGGACTATTACTCAACCGTCAACAAAGTGCTGATACATGCTATGTGCGATGAGCCCTGAAACCATGATGTTTGGTGAAAGAAGCCACATATTGTATGATTTCACTCCCATGAAATGTCCAGATCAGGGAAGATGACAGAGACAGAAAGCAGATCTGTGGTTGCCAGGCCTGGGGGTGGCAGGGAAATAGGAACAAATTGATTAATGGGCTTGGGGTTTCCTTTTGGAGTGATTAGAATATGCTGGAACCAGATAGAAGTGATGGTTACACAACTTTGCAAGTGCAGTAAATGCCACTGGATCATACACTTGAAAATGGTTCGTTTTATGTGAATCCTATCCAAATAAAAAATAATAAAGAATCTGCAATAAATGCTAGTCACACCACCTGGGTCCAGAGGCCAGACTTAGGAAAAGCAAATTACCTGAACTTGTAGAGGCCACATCTTCCACTGAGCTAACTGTAATTGTGTCACCTTGGGCTAATTTCGGAGTCTGATTTCCCAACTGTGCGATGAGATCTTGTACCAAATTAGTGGTTTTCAAACTGCTATTTTTAAAGCTACTTAACTTTGTGAAAACAAAATCTGATGTAGAACTTTAAATATCCAAGACAGACAAAGATAAGCTCAGTGAGGGGTCTGTCCAATCCACTCCCTTTTACCATCCCTGGCAGCCCCAAAGTTTACCTCTTTGCTGTAGTGCTCTAGGGTGAAGTCGAAAATCCCCCAAATATATGATTTCTAAACTCAGGATCCCATGGCCTCTCCCTGTTTAAAAGCAGAACAGCAAGATGAGATATGAGTATCAGTATCATGTATATTGCTGTTGATAGATACATGGCCTGATGAAGATTTAGGAGGGAAAAGTGTAAAACCGAGAGTGACAGGTGCAACCAGATGAGGGCTGACTGGAGACTTATGGCAGCTTTGAGTGTACAGGACCCACGAGGAGGCCCCACGGCTGTCACCTCACCCAGAGTCTAAGATAGCCTAATGGGACCTGATCCAGAGGACCAAGAATAAGCCACTGCCTCTTGCTCAGGGTTCAAGATTCCCCTGGGCTACCCGTGGGGAAAGCAAAGGGTTTTTGTCTCATTGAGGAGATGATGACTGGGTATGGGAAATTTTACACGGGGATGGAAATCACAGAACAAAACAAGAAGCCAGAGGACACTGACTTGGTCACTATGATTTCACCAATTTCTTATCACATGTGGCATGGGTAAGGGTTCATTCCAGAGTTGGCATCCTCCACAAAGACATCAAAACATCTATATATGGAGCCCACAGATCGACTTTTACAACATGTGAGGTTATATACAAACTCAACAACCTGGCCAGAATTTCACAGCCTGGCCACTCACCAACATCCCCGCCTGACTTGTGTCAGGGAGATAGTCTTCCCCACTTCTCCCCAAAGACTTAAGATCTGCCAGGAAGACAGGAAGAGATGGGGGAGGAGAAAGAGTGAAAAGTTTTAGCTGACTGGAGCTGGGTTATCCTTTCATAGTAAATTAAATAAGGCCTGGATCCAGAAATGAAGATGACTTTCATACGTTCTTGGAATCAGAATCAGAACTCTGTCGGTGGGGCCCAGCATGATGTGCATTATCATGCCCTCCAATGACTCTACTTTATATGAGTTTGAGACCCCCTTGGAGATCTTCTGTTCCAATGAATTCCCTAATTTTAGAGCCCAAGGCCCAAAGTTCACCCAGCTGAACGTGTGAGCTAGAAAAGAAGTTGGAAATTTGGACGTCTTAGAAGTTATGTTTTAAAAAAGAAGCCACATTTCCTTTCCCCCCAAATTAGGGGAGAATCGATGCTTCCAGTTTAAAACCTGATTTTCGATTCATCAAACGTGAACTTAACATGCACAGTTCTGTGCTCACTGCTGTGTCCTCAGCGCTCGTGACAGGTCTGGCAAATAATAGACAATAAATATTAGTTATAATATGAATCAGCTCCGACAAAGACGGTGGGCAAGTACTTTGTCCATTTTCTTGTGTGATGGCAGGGCCTCTGCCCAACTTGTAGAAACTTGCCCAGGTGCAGAGATTCCCCAAACACCATTTTCTCTCCTGGGGAATTGTTTTGACAAGGAGCTCAGCTTCTCACCATCTCCACCCAAATCCTTCTGAAAGTGGACTGAAAAGGAAAAATCCATCGTGAAAACCCACAGGCTAGGAGAAGTCTCTGAAATGCTACCCATGTAAAATTTCCCCTAATTCTTATCCAGACAACTTTCTGAGCATCTGGGCAACTTTCACTCATTTTAAACAACTAAAATTTTGTTTTTCCTTTACCAGGAAACAAATTGAAAATGCAGACTTAGCCTCTGTGAAAGCTTTGCTTTTTAGAAACGGGAGGAAATGTTGAAATGAAGGTAAAAGGAGATCCCAGGCTGAGAGAAATTAAGAAACAAAACTCATTTTTCCAAAAGAGAACTGAAAACTGTATGTATTTCCTGTATGGAAAGAGCGACATCAAAATGCAACAATTGTATGTAATTGTATGTAATAATATCCAGTCCATCTTTTTTCTCTATAGCAAATTCTTGACTTGTCATGCTTTAATTCATAATTGTCTCTTATTTTTTTCTCTGATTTATTGGTCATCTAATAAGAATATTATTTTAAATAGCTTTCATTTTTCCACTTTTCTTAAAATTATTTTCCTAAAAAAAAAGTACCATCTGTACCAGGAGAAATTAGGGGCATGTTTTATTGGTTCAATAATCTTGACATCTGATGGGTAAAGGTCAGCATTACCATGTACTCATGGCTTATATTACTATTAAAGATCTTTACTGAAGAGCAAATTATATAATACAAAATCTAACAACTATACCTAATAAAAAATACTGTACAATTAAGCCATTTACTTCAGAACCACATGAACTTTGTGATCAAATAACTTACATCAAACTCTTTAAATGGTACACCTCATTTACTGACAAATTCTAGACCACACAAACATTTTAGACCAGGAACAATTTTTTTTTGGGGGGGGTCTGTTCTTCCTACTATCTCTTGTACCTCAATTTAACAAAATAAGCTGTCTGGGGATAGGGACAATGCAGAGCTGATTTTTTTTTAATGGTAGGTAAGTGGTTTCTGGACGTTGATCTGGAAACTGCCACTATTGCTCTCAAGCTCAGAAGGAGAGAGTGGATCTAGGAAATCAGCTTTGCTAAAAGGCACATCTTCTCTGGGGTCAATTTTTTTTCTACCAAAGAATCCTATCCTTGTTGACAGCAGGGATTCTCCCAGCCTTAAAGGGCCAATGATTTCTCTAATATGCCAATTGAAGCAAGTCGTCCATATTTTGCTTGAAAAAAGATCAACCATCAGTCATCAGTAATGCAGCCAATTCTCCAGGCAGGCTGCGTTGATGCCAATTCTCACTGCGCCTGGAATTTAGGATCCAGGGCTGCTGCTATTGGCAAAGCTGCGTTAATGAACTAACTTCCTCTGAGCTTTCATAGTAAAATACTAAAGTAGACTAAAGACACCACCAAAATGATCAATAAATAAGAGGAGAATGGTCTGAAGGAATGAAAGCCCAAGTTCATGAGCGGAGCTCCAGAACTAGTCCCGTGTAATTGCCCTTGTAACTCTATGAGAGCCTTCTTAATTCCCACCTTCAAAAAAAAATGGGGCTAATAAACGTACCTGTAATCAACTCAATTATTCTTTGACCTGCATATTTTCCTAGCACTTTTCTCAGCCTTGGGCAAAACTCTCTTAGCCATCGTTGAATGCTCTGGTCTTGGGGAAAGTATGAAATCCCGTGTACTATAAAAAATGTGAATGGTGTTGTAGGGGCCTTGCAAATGCACTTATATTAGCTAGATATGCAAAGAAAAAAAATCACTTCTTTTTTCCCCCTCTATAACTGATCTGCTTTTCATTGTTGACAATACAAGTAAACTCAGCCGGACCCACTAACTTAAGCATATGTTTAAGGTAACCTGGTCTCTTATGGATAAATGCTCACTTTTTCAGATTTCCTATCCTTCCCTCTCCTCCCATCCAAGATGGCAGTTCTGTGTGTACATCAAAGTGACAGGGAGAAGTGGGGACTTGGGTCTATCAGTGCTGGTCCTTTCCTAACCCCGTGTCCATTCCATTGGCAGGAGAGCCCTCTTTTCCTATTGAGGAGCCCATTTCAGGCCCCTGGGTGCTGTGGCAATCTCAAGATATGTCTGTGACCCCCACTGGCCTCTGTTGTGGGTGGTCCACCTGGGAGACCTCAAGATCAGGGACCTATCATCCCAATGCAGTAACTGTCTACAAGGCTTACAGGCAGTCCAACAGCCAACATATGCATCCCTCCACAGGCTCCTGGAGAATTTGGGGTGCCTTCTCTGCCCCCACACAATAGTTGACTGAGAGACATCCTGGGGACCAAACCCAGGCCCTCCTCTGCCACCCTGGTGGGAGTGGAGCCAAGGCCCCTCTCTGCCTGAACTTTCTCCACCTAGCCAACATTCCCCTGCCCCATGTCCCATTCCTTCCCTTGGCCATACCTACCCCTTTACCTATGTTTGAGGTTGTAATGGTGAAACCTGACTTGCCAGGAATAGAATCCACCTGGGATGAATGTTTTTGAAATATTATCCTGATGAAATACGAATTTCCCATACTAAGGATCCTAAATACCTCTGAAAGTGTACCTCCTTTTCCATTCCCACTGCTTCCAACCTGGGTTCCTGCTTCCAAACTTATATGCTTCCCAACCATCCCATAGGTCAGTGGTTTCTAACCAATTATCAGCATCAGTGAGGAGCCTTATAAAAATATAGATTCCCAAGCTTGCTCCTCTAAATGAAATCTCAAAAAAACAAAACAAAACAAAAATCCTAAAAACAAAACCCCCCAAAACAACAATGAAAAGCAAGGTGCAGAATAGTGACTATAATCTTCTGCCCTTGCGCTAAGAAAGAGAATAAAAGAACTCATATTCATATTTGATGAAAGACTGGAAAAGAAACATAAATATAAGTGAAAGTACAAGCCCCTGGACCCACCCCTGGATAGATTCTAACTGCCACACAGCCCGAGGCCCTATTTCAGCAGGAAGCAGTCAGAGGGTCATAGGTCATGGTCCCATTCCCTAAGGGCAGTTAGGGTTACTATTCCAGGGGGGAGGAATGAGTAAGGGACAGGCGGGACTAGGCTATGTGATCAGGCTCACAGAAATCCCAAAAATGTGGAGGTGTGGAGAAACCAGAGATAAGGTGACAAATTGTGGGGTGGGTGTCTTTATGATAATCTCCTGTGACCAACAAAGAACAACCAGCCCCTAAAAAGGAAGTAAGCCATTGAAGGTGTTATCAATAGAGATGTTAACAGGATTTAAGTTCCCTGGTTTGCTTTCTATAAAAGACCAACCCTAAAGGCCCTCATTGGCAACCCTGTCGGGAACCCTCTCACTCTTGAGAACCTTTTCTGTATCTTCACTTAATAACCTTCTATCGCTTTACACACACACACACACACACACACACAAATTACAAAATAAGTGGAAGGAACTTTTGTCAGTGAGGGTGTGAAGGCAAATGGGGATAGTTCATCTTTTCAAATGCTTTGATTTTAATGTTTAATGTTTAACTTCTCCCAAAAAGCAAATAAAATAAATGGTGTTTGCCTTCATTTTGTATCTTTTCATCCTTCTAATGATGAGCCAGGTCTGGAAGGCCCTGAGCAGGGCCACCTGAGAGACCTTCCTAAACTTGCATCTGAACACACGGCCCTGCTAAACCCCTCCAACCACATCCAGTCATCTTGGGGATAAAACCTAGCTGGCCTGACCGAGGCCATTTTTGACCCAAGCCCACTTCATTTGTTTGCACTCTCCTCCTTCCTGCCCCCTTCTAGCTCCTTCCCACAACTTCACACTATTTTTCCAGAAAAATGCAGTCTGGCACCAACCTTTCTACTGTCTACCCTCCCCAAAATTCACCAGAGTAAATAAGATTCTTCTCCTACGTCACACACACTACAAAACAATTTTTTGGTGGTAATCTTTTCTCCTCTTCCCCTTCCAGTTCAGGGATGATGGCATTCTCTGTGGTGTGGTGTTTGTTGAATGAGTGAATATGTGATTTTTGAGAATTTCATGATTTTTAATGGAAAGATTTTTTAATAATAAAACAGACATAGAAAAAAACTCATTGGATCACTCAAATCTGTGATTTTGTGTGTGTGTGTGTTTTAGTAAGCAAACAGCAAAATTATGGTCAGGATAATGGGCTTTAAGTGTTAAGGAGTGACTGCTCAGTCTGTTAATAGGTAGATAAGAATCATTCATAATTGGCCTGTTCTTTGTATGCCAACAACACCACTAACTGGTTTCTCAGGCCCTGGACAACCTTAGGCCTCACTCTTAAGTAAAGAAAAGTGTTTCCCTTGTTTACACAATGAATTTGTTTAAGGAACTTTGTTTTCACGGACAGAACAATGGTGTTTTTACATCTCTTCACACTCAAATTATCACAAATTAGGAATGAATCTAAATGAGATCATATAGTGTTTATAAACATGATATGAATTCATGATGAAATGTTACCCTGTGATCTACATGATAGGAAAATAGTTTGTTTTCTACACAAAAAAAAACTTGGCGAAATTCTGTCACTTCATCCTTTTCTCTCTTGCCTTTTGGACAATTTAAAAACACACAATTCTGCCATGATTAGGGAATACTCGCTTTTATGGAATTTTCTTTTATTTTGTGCTTTTTAAAAAGAAATTTGTAGTCATGAAAATATGAGTGTGTCATCTAAGGTTTAGATAAGATCATCGTGTTAACAACTCAGGTAGCTTTTGAAACAGACTTACCTAGCTAATACCCTGCTTCCTGAAGAAGAAATTAACTGTTACTATTGAACCAGGAAAATGCTAAGCCTTATGGTAGTTCAAAAAACAAATAAACCTGGAACATGATAAATTAATGGTGGTTTAATTCTTCAAAGAAGATACGTTATTTCGATCCAACAATCACCTGTAAGAATGTGCCCCCTTTCTGAAGTCAAACACCAGACTGCTAATTCTCAAATACTGGGTCATCAATACAGATCCACAAAAGAGTTTGTTGTTGTTGTTTTTTTTTTAAGGTACCAAGAATTGATTTAACTTGCTGCCATGTATTAAATACAGTTCTAATGAGAGAATTAATTTTTTTTACAAGTTATGAATCCTTTGAAATTGGAATCCAGAAAATTATACGTGGGGGACGCTTCTTCCTTTCCTAATTAAGTGGGCAGTATTGTCTTCACTATTCAGCTGGTTTCTCAGAAACTGAAGTCAGCCTTCCATATAACTATAACTTCATTTTATGAGAAGTAAGTTCTACCACACCACATACCTAAGCTTCTTTAGATGTAAATGGCTTGGTCCTGGAGGCCCATCTTCCCAATTGAAATGCGAAACCAGCCTTTCCAAATGGCTTAATATTTAACTCTTAACTATTAAGACCAACAACTGCCTAAAATAAAAGTCCTTGGCATAGTAACCATTTTCACAAAACTAATTCACTCAAATAGGCATGTCCTAATGGACCAATAAAACTTGCCTTGTCGTGTCTGAATTCACCATTACTGCCATTTAGAGTTGGCTATAATTGGTAATCACTGCTCAGTGAAAGTGGGAGACGAGGAGGCTTTATATAATAATACTTTAGACTGGGTTTCCATGGGGCCTTTCATCTGAAGATCTCAAAGCACTTGACAAACACTAATTAATACTCATGACACCCCAGCGAGAGAGGTTAGTACTATTATCCCCATTTTACAGATGAGGAAACGGCGAGGTTAAGTTGGGTAACCCAGTGAGTCAGGGGAAGAATGAAGAGCTCCTAATTCTCAGTCTTGTGCTCACACAAGCATTACAAGGGGCTGCCATTGGAGAGATAAAAGGAATTGCACCTCATTTTCAAATACCCCAAGGTGAAAGCATCAATTATAAATGGGATCACAATTAAGTCATTTAATTTTAACAACCGTAATACCATTTTGTAATCTTCAAACTTTATTTTAAAATATCAAAATCATATTAAAAGTAGCTTCTTAGACTCTGAAGTATAAAGATTATTTTATTGTAGAAGAAGCAACTGTAGAAATTTTGTTGAGTAATTCGATAAAGTAGCCCAAAAGTGTTTTATTTTTTAGGTTGGTGGCTCAGATTCTTCCAACAACTCTAAACTCCCTGAGGGTGCAGATCCATCATTTTAGATTTCATATCCTAGTGTGGAACACTTTTGGGCACATGGCTGAAGAAATGTTAGTTACACCAATGAAATCCACTAAGTGCCAAGGTGCTAGGGGACTTGTGAAGATGAATAGGATAGAACCTTATCCTCAGAGGGGCTGGGGATCTAATGAGAGACACAGAATACAAGAAAGTAATTAAGAAATGAGGGGCAAGAAGATGGAACTGGCCAATTGTTCAGTGTGAAAACACCAAGGTTCTGGGTTCAAATTGGAACACTGAGATTTTGAGGAATTTCCAGATAATAAGACCATTGCTTTTTATAAACCATTATGGCATTAACTCTTACAAACTATTATGGCAGCTTTCTTCCACTAAAGCCAACTGGCTTCTAAACAGCCCATTGGGTTTTAAAATTCATTATTTAGAATGCTGAATATTATGATAAATATTGTTTGGTCCAAGAGAAGACTTGGAAAAATAGCTTTGAGATGGGCCTTCTGGTGGTGTCTCCAAAGTCTCTCTGCCCCAGGACCTTTGCAGATGATATTCAGTCTACCCAGAATACCCCCTTCCCACCATCCATCTCCACCTTCCTCACCCAGCTAATTCCCACTTACGCTTTTGATTTCTGCTCAGACATCATTTTCTGACTCTATAGGCTAGGTTAGCTCTGTGGTTATACCTTCTGACAACTCTGCACTTTTCCTTCATAATAGCTATCACAGCTTGTAATTAAATATGCTTTTTCTTTAATTAATGTGTTTCCATCTCTCTTCTACCCACTGTAGCTCTAATTTCCAAAAGATTCCATGTCTGCTTTGACCACCATTATATTCCTAGCACATAGGAGGTCCTCAATAAAAGTTTAATAAATCAACAAACACATATCACTAGTTACTAACAGTGAACTACTAGCATCTGGGGAGAACTCATAGTAAGAAAGGGAAAAGCAGCTCCTGCCAATGGGAGGAAGCCTGGAACTGCCCAGTTCCACCCCAGCATCGCTATGAGCTGGTCTGACACTCACTGTGAGGGCAGGGTGTTCTCCCGTTGAGCATAAACAATTTCACAGGACACTAATGTCATTCAAGGCCACCTAGTGACCATGATAGACCAAAACAAAGACAAGATTGTCACTCCATAATCATGTCTAGACTCAAACAAAAACAAGAATAAAATAATGCTTTTGGCCAAACTTGGTGTTCTACCTAAATTATCTGCCTGTTGTTCCAATCCCATTAAATGAGCTGTATTTCCTGTTGCCTTATGGGTCCAAAAAACCCTTTGCCAGACCATCTTGGAAGCATCCTTGCTCCTTCTTTCCAGTTCTGGGCTAGCATCTCAGTTCTTTCACTCACATACGCAAGCTCTCTTTCCCGACCCACCACCCTTCCTTCTTTCTTCGTCTGTATATTGCATCTGAAGGTCAGGTTGTTTGGAACCAAACTCCTCGCCTGTCCTTTCCTGCCCCCAAACTACTTCTTCACATCCTACCTCCTAAAATTTAGGTCTCTTTTGCTGATTCCCTCCCCATTTCCCTGGCTCCGAGCTTTAAAGCAGTTTTCAAATGACTTTTGTTATTTTGACTTTTATTCCATTCCTTCCTTCCATTCCCTTGGACCATTCCCAATGTTCATGTTCACACTCACAGAAGACACTTGTGTAAACCACTGCGGCAGCCTGAGTCTTCTCTCCATTCTGTCTGCTAGATCATCACCAAAGTCATCTCCACCAAATCTTATTTTGATCATGTCATACCCCTGTTAAAAATTTAAAAAAAAAAAAAGGGGCTCCTGGGTGGCTCAGTCAGTTAAGTGTCTGCCTTCAGCTCAGGTCATGATCCCGGGGTCCTGGGATTGAGCCCTGCATCGGGCTCACTGCTCAGTGGGGAGCCTACTTCTCTCTCTCCCTCTGCTGCTCCCCCTGCTTGTGTGCTCTCTCTCTCTGTCAAATAAATAAATAAATAATATTTTTAAAAATTTAAAAAAAATAAAGAGACGCCTACCAATCTAGTTCGGACTCTGTTTGGAGTTTGGGGGGTTGAAGAGTATTAGGGCCCTTCACTAGGAAGGAGGAAGCTGCCTCCCTGCCCCATTCCCTCTAGAAAATGAAGGAAAAGACACTTGTTAGAGAAAGAACCAGGATTCGAATGCAAGTTTTTCTGACTCCAAATCTGTGCCTAACCACAAGGCTATGGTAACTCCTTGCTAAGTTTCTTCAACTATATTTCTCTATTTCATTTGTAAAGTTGGACACCACCCCATCCTACCACCATGCTGGAGGGGCTGCATCATGAATGCGCTCATGAAGAGCCCATGTCACACGAGGACCTCTCCTTGATGTCCTTTTGTCTTTCTTCTCCTTCTCTTCCTTTGCTGATAAGGCAAAATCTGGCAAGAAAAGGACAGATACGAAATCCCAAGTACTGAAATACACCAGCATGGGGTCAGGGCCACCATTTAACGGTGGCAATAGTCATGGGCACTGATGAAGTTCGGGAATTGTGTGTTAAATGAATGTGCCTTCTGAGCTCAGCTCCTTTTCACAAACCCTCCAGAATGGTTGCCATAGTGCCTCCTGTTATTGTGGCAAAACAGCATCTTAGCCTGGCTAAGGGAACCATCTGTCAAACATGTCCTAAAAGCATCGTCCCGCACATGCCCCATATGTGGGGAGTGAAGGGAGAGTGGGGGCTACCGTTCTTCAGTGGATTTAGGAATGACTTCTAAAAATCATCAGAAAGAGAAAGAATAGACTTTTCTGTTAACACTTAATTTTTTAAAAACCCTGATTTTATCATATCTGAGTTTCCACTTTTTTCATATAATTTTTAAAAGTAATATATTTTTTTAGAGAGAGAGAGAGAGGGCTTGCATGAGAGCAGAGGGGAGGGGCAGAGGGAGAGGGAAAAGCAGCCTCCCCCACCTCACCCCCTCTGAATAGGGTGCCCGATGCCGGGCTCCATTCCAGTACCCTGGGATCACGACCTGAGTCAAAGGCAGACGCTTAACTGACTGAGCCACTCAGGCGTCCTAAAACCCTACACTCCTGATGTCCATCTTACCCTCCTCAAAAAAAAAAAAAAAATGAAAGTGCTCAGAGAGCACTTACATTCCAGAGCAGTGCGGGGAGAGATAGTAAACCTATAAACCACAAATACATAATCACACTGATCATCGTACATTGAATGTTAGCTAGGGTCATCCTGGAAAGCATATCTGAGCAGGTAACATTTGTCAGAGAGACCTACAGAGGCTCTGGTCTGCTCTTGGAAAGGCTCCACTTCAGCTGTGAGGAGCCGCATCTGTAGAGGGGCGGGAGGTGGTGTGCGGGACAGAGAGGAAGCTAAGGCAAGAATACAGGTTTGGATCAGAGCGGAAGCAGTGGAGAACGACATAAAGCAATTGCCATCTACTTTCAAAGGAGCTGCTGCTGGATTACCAGTGGTTGGAGCAAAGGGTAGAGAAAAACAAGTCCATAGATGGCCATTATACAGAATAGAATATGATTTTTTCCAAAAAAAAACCCAACAACAATAGAATGAGTGGATTGTGTGCTTTCAAAACATATTAGAAACTTTGCCTACATGGAACTGGGAGCTGGGCTAAGTCCAAAACAATGGCCCCCTAAAAGATATCCGCTGCAAATCACTGGACTCCGGGAAATGATCTTATTTGGTCACTGCAAAGAGTCTTTGTAGATGCAATTAAGGATCTTGAAATGAGATCATGTTGGAGCTCATTTAAGGAGGGCCTTAAATCCAACGACAAGTGTCTTCATGAGAGAGAGGACGGGGCGGGGGAGTGCGTGGTGGGGGAGCCTCACGCAGACAAGAGGAGCATGCAGTGTGCCCACCGAGGCAGAGACTGGGGTGATGTGGCCCCAAGCAATGCAGGCCACCACCAGAAGCTGGAAGAATCCAGGAAGGGTTCTCTCCCAGAGCTTCCAGAGCTGGTGGGGCCCCACGAGCACCCCCAGAACCATGAGAGAATACATCTCTGTTGTTTTACATCACCGAGTTTTTGGTAATGTGTTACAGTAGCCATGGAAAACCAATAAGGAGACACGGGGAAAGGTTTTGTGAATGTAATGTTGCTTGTTTATTTATTCATTGGATGCCTCCTTCCCCGACCCCTCACTACAATGTGCTCCACAAGGACGAGGATTTCTATCTGTTATTCCGCTGCAGTATCCCAGAGTCTAGAAAAGTTCCAGGTACATCGCAGGTGGTCAGTGTGTATTTAGCGAACAAATTAATAGTGGAGAATGTGATCTGAGGTATATTTGATATATGACATAGAAAGGCTGAAATGAGGGGAGAACATTAGTTCGAGGTGGAGGGGCAGACCTAGGTGAAGAGGCAGAAGGCAAGAGCTCTGAGCGGGGTTCTACTGGTTCAGAGGGTTCTTGAGGAAATGGCAGCTTCTACAGGAAGCAGGATTGGATGCTTTAGGACAGACACCCTGAGGGTGGGTTCATTCAACAAGCAGTGGGGACTACTAAGGGTTTTTAGCAGCAGACTGACCTGATGGTGTTAAGAATTTGATCCGTGTTCCTACACCTGCCACAGATACTATTCTTTGGATCTTATATGCCGGTGGGTTCTTAGTTTTCTCCATCTTCTTTTTCTCCATCTTGTTGCATTTAGCTATATTCGTTCAGGAAAATTAGCTCTTATTTAGTGCCAGCACAACACCAAGGGGAAATTTGCTGTTTTTCAGTTCTTTTGATTTAGCGTTTATTCTACTTTCTCAACATTTTCATGCCATCCGCGATTTCCTTATATTTGCCTCAGCTGTCCTCAATACCAGCTCCCCTCCATCCTTTTTTTTCTTTTTGGTGCAATTAATAAGTGCTCTTTTCCCCAATTCCCGTCATCCAACGTTGACTTGGTCGTTTCACTTTTGTCAGTTCTTTCAGTTACAAAACATGTGGCTTTGCCATGGTTGATTATAACTGACTAGCAATATTTATATAACATTTCATCTCCAGGGCTTTTTCACATTTCTTTAAGACCTCTTTTGTGGGCTTCTTTGTCTCCTTCTTGCATGCATCATATTCAAGTATCAATTTCTTTTTTTCAAACATTTTTCCTATCATCTTTTTTTTTCTCTTAAATATTTATTAGCGGTTCGTGAATTCCAACTCTTCCTCTTTTCATTTTGTTTCATCGACAGTGGTTTACTGGCTTCTTACAAGAACATCCCCTGAATTATCCAGGTTCTGCTGCCCTACTTGGCCAGGAATCAGCCTTTAGAAGCTAGGAAAGCAGGACGGGAGCAACAAGTTTGACTGTTACTTTCCTCTGACACTTTACATTTATGCCCACAGCACAGCTCCTGCTTCACATTTTTGTTCAGTTTTACCCATGTGGTTTTTCTCCAAAGCTCTCATTTTTTTAGGGGAGACCTAAGATAAGAAGGATACTAGGGCCAAATCCTTAAGTAACAGGATTTGAAAATGCCTGAGAATGAGTAAATCTAATAATTCGAGAATACCCCAGAGAAGTTGGCAGTTTTACCTGTTATCTGCATAAGAATTGACAAACTATTCAAATTAAGTGTTTCCACAGCTTTTCAGGGCCAACACATCTCAAAACAGAGACAGAACTACGAGAGTAATAAAAAAAAAATACTCCTTCTAAAGACAGCCAGTCTTTCTGAAACAAGTGTATGGACCCAATATTTTACACTTCATTTTGAAAATATACATGAATTTTAGAAAATTGTCCACCTTTGGTTAACAATCTCAAAAAGAAGAGAAAAGAAAAGATAACATGATAATTTCTACATTGTTTTCTGTTTAACTTCCAGTTTTGAAGATTTTTTTTTAAGTGTGAAAGCATTCAGAAGCACAAACCATCTTTAGAACCCAGGTTTCTGCCTTGCTCTATCTGCAAACAAGCTGAAAATATGAATTTCTCTTAGGAAACCAAGCCCTTAAATTCTATGGTCAAAGCAAATTGAGTGAACGGTTGAGGAATCAGTCTGATCATTTTGCAATGCAGGTATATAGATAATTGTATAATTTCAAAATATAAGAATATATAGGAAAACTGTTTCTGCAGCTCTGTGAGGAACATGCATTTCTAGAATATAAGATTGAGTTCAAATTATTACTCTGCCACTAAGAAGATGTAACCAGCCATCTAACAGACATACCTCAACTTCCTTTTTGTGGGAAACAAAGGAATGATGGCTCCATTGTCCTCTTCAACCCTGGAAGGCACCAGCCAAATGCTCTTCTTGGGGCAGTAGGAAATCTTAATGGCCAAGGCCACTGCGGGCATTGTTAGGAAGAGGGAAGTATTGTGTGGGTGACCCTGCTGTTAAATAAGAAAACTCCATACTTCCCAGATAATAGCATGGTAGTCCCAGTTCACCAGAACTACCCGATGCCTTCTGCTTCCCTCTGTGGAGAATTCCTAGACTACATGTCCTTTCATAACAATAAAGAAGAGTGCACTTTATTTTATTTTTTTATTTAAATTCAATTAACCAACATATAGTACATCATTAGTTTCAGAGGTAGAGCTCAATAATTCGTCAGTTGCGTGTAACACCTAGTGCTCATCACATCACGTGCCCTCCTTAATGCCCATCCCCCCACTCCCCTCCCATAAGAAGAGTGCACTTTAGCAGGAGTGAGACAGACACTCTTTCCCACTGACAAGAAAGATCACAGGATTAATAAACCCTGCGATGGACTCGCTCTTTGTGATCATTTGTGGAGAGTCTAAGAAAAGTGGTAAGTTCCTGAATGGCACCTTCAAGAGCTGAAAGGGCTAAGGCATTCCTCCATACTTCAAGCCAAGACAACTTTGTGACACTAAAGAAATTAATTCTCAATTAGTACATAATCTTAGTGAGTAATTAGATCTTAGTAATAAGATCTAAGTAATCAGATCTTAGTAATAATCTTAATAATACAATCTTAGTGGTCTAGCTCTAATTTTTAGGCACTTCCAGCAGATCAGGCCTACATAAAGTATTTTTCCTCACGTTAGCTCAGTTAGTCCTCACAGTCACCCTATGAAATGGATATCCATTTTTTAAATTTTTTATTGTTATGTTAATCACCATACATTACATCATTAGTTTTTGATGTAGTGTTCCATGATTCACTGTTTGAGTATAACACCCAGTGCTCCATGCAGTACGTGCCCTCTTTAATACCCATCACCAGGCTAACCCATGAAGAAAAGCTAATCATCAGAAAGGTTGAAGACCTTCTTTGTGGCATTCCAAAGCTTTTGCTCTGGTCTGCCACAGTGCAATGCGAGCAGGAAGCTTGAACTGCTGTACAAAGGTATTTATGGCTTCTGGGATATTCCTATCAAATATTGCTCTGGACTCTGAAAAACAAACAGGGTTCTAGAGGGGAGGGGGGTGGGAGGATGGGTTGGCCTGGTGGTGGGTATTGAGGAGGGCACATTCTGCATGGAGCACTGGGTGTTATGCACAAACAATGAATCATGGAACACTTCATCTAAAACTAATGATGTAATGTATGGGGATTAACATAAGAATAAAAAAAAAAAAGAAAATCAAATATTGCTCGAAGGGGGTAATTGGCCGGGATGCATTTTTTCAATGCGGATTTTTCTGGTGTGGCCTTTGTTGCAATCGTATTGATGCTACATTTCTACTCCTTGCCTTGCACCCAGCTTTCTGTATAGCCAACATATGCACATTCTCAGGGAAGATAAAATTGCTCTCAATATTGCTTATATATTTTCTCTTCCACAAGAGGGTTATGAAATAATTTTAAAATTTAAATGACTATAACGTACTTTGCAAATATAGAAATTAAAATAATTTATAACATACGCTAAAAGCAAAAAGTGTTATATAAACGCTGAATAATAATATTGTAAAGCACCTATATTCTGTGATAATGAGCACTATATAAATGCTAAGTAGAATTAAATAGAAAATGTAGTGTTTTGAATTGGCTCATAATGTATCGAGCTTCTTGTGTTCCATACACACAAAAATTGTATCTAGGACTTGCAACAAAAATGCAAAAGCAAATACTTATCTCTTTTCCTAATTTTATAGCTGTGCTAGTCATTATAATACTGCAATTCTTCAACGCATGGCAAATCTAGGAAGAAGGAAACTTTTCCTGTTATCTTTTACTATGTAACCAACCATCCCAAACCTTAGTGCTTAAATCAACAGGCATTTCATTATCTCTCATGATTCTGTGGGCTGCCTGGGCTCAGTTAGGCAATTCTTCTGCTCTACATGGTTCAGCTGGAGGCTCAACTGGCCTGGAATCCCCAAGTTGGCTCATTCGCATGACTGCCACCTTGTGCTAGCTGTTGGCTGGCCGCTCAGCTGAGGGTTGACTGAGTGCCTCACTTCTTTTCCACTGGCCTCTCTATGGGGCCAGGATTCTCAGACCATCATGGCTGGGAACATTCCAAGCAGACAAGCCCCAGCACACATTGGCATATTGAACCTCTACTTGTACTATGCTTGTTAATGTCCCATTGGCTGATGCAAGTCATGAGACCAAGCCTAGAGTCAATGTGGAAAGGGTCTATACAGAGCAAGAAGGCCTACATGGGCTAAATGGGAGCCACCATTACAATAGTCCACCGGAGTTATGACTAGTTTTGCAAATATCCTCATACCCCAGAGTGGTACCAAAACAGATGATACCCTTGCCACCACCACTAAAGCATCATGGCAAAAACTAGAATAGAAAATGGCAGGGTTTAAAATAACCATTAGCGGGCGCCTGGGTGGCTCAGATGGTTAAGCGTCTGCCTTCGGCTCAGGTCATGATCCCAGGGTCCTGGGATCGAGTCCCGCATCGGGCTCCCTGCTCCTTGGGAGCCTGCTTCTCCCTCTGCCTCTCTCTCTCTGTCTCTAATGAATAAATAAATAAAATCTTTAAAAAAAAAATAAATAAAATAACCATTAGCTGGATACAAGGGATCTCAGTGATGGCCTGTGTGAAATGACAATGGCAGTCTAGATGGGATGCTAGTGACTGAAAATGATAGAATCCTCACATCCATAGCACTGTGGAACCCTCCTGTATTATTTAGGGATACATTCAGCAGCAAGTAGCATAAAAGACAACCTCAGGGACTTTAAAAAGAGGCATGCATTTTTCTCACAGAATAGGATGTCCAAAAACAGAGGAATACTCAAATTGGTTCTACAGTTTGATAATGTATTTGCAATTTAGGGACTTGCTGGCATGGTCACAAGATTGTTGCCACAGCTCCAGGCATCACATCTGAGATCAAAGCAGGAAGGAGGAGAGAGGAGGAGCCAGCATCAACTCATGTGGAAGCAAAAGCTTTCCTAGAAAGTTTCAGCTGGCTTCCTCTTATGTTCATTGGCCAGAATTAGTTACCCCAGCTACAGAGGATTCAGAGAAACAGAGACTGAGCTGGGCACTTTGCTGCCGGTAGATCAGTATTTTGTTAACAAGGAGGGTGGGGGAGTTATATTGGTTAAGAACAGTGTCCGTTACAACCTTAATTTTTAGAAATGACCTCAGGAAAAGGGGGAACCCTGAAGTATCTGAGAGAAAGCATCTACACTACTGGTAGAAGGAGGTCATGAAATCTAAATTATCCTAAAGAAAAACAAAGTTACACACAGCTACTATGACTAGATAATGCCTCTAACGTGTTTTGTGTCCTTGGCACAAAGCAGGTAAATGCTAGCTGTTGTGGTAAAGATGAGGTAATATTGGTGGAGATGAAGATATTAATTATTATTACAACTGGCATGACATAAATCAAGGTTCACCCATTCATCCAACAAAAATTTATTGAGCTTTTTCTTTATGCAAGAAACTTTTCGGTTCAAATCCCAGGAAACAACGAATTTGATGGGTGATTCATATTACCAGGAAAAAAATACAAGCATTTACTTCGGATACAGCATTAGGAGGAAAGGGTAGGCACTTTGGGAAGACAGTCCTGGTAATTCAGAATGCGATTCATTCTCCTGGAGAATAAAACTCTGGGTATGGGAAACATTGTGACCACAATAGAAAGATATTTTTGTTGCATTAATGATTTCAGTAAAAAGAACAAAAAACCTTTGACTGGAACAAGGGAATACAGATATAAAATAGAACTGAGGGGAACAAGAATATTACTGTTAAAAAGATTGTCAGTTTTTTGTTGTTGTTGTCTTGTGGTTTTGTTTGATTTGGTTCAGTTTGAAGAGTCAGCAAAAGATTAAAATTGATACAGAAAACCACACACACAAAATTCCTCCACCAGCAAGTCTTTGCTGTGGGGCTGTGTCTGCTCTTTGTAATAAAAACAGACACAGGTTCGTTGCTAAGCCCAGGCAGGTTTGCTGGACAAGCTCTAAGGGCCAACAACGAAAATGCTGAGGAAAACCCAAACAGGTAACATAAGCCCAAGTTTCCTGGGTGTAAGAGAAGGAAATAGGGAGAAGAGAATGGGGATGGCATAGCGTAGCGGGAAAAGGTTAATAAAATAAATTTCATGAAGGAACACGGGAGAAAGTGAAACAATGATCCTTTGGAAACCAGTCAAAAAAACAGCAGATAGAAGTTACCTAAATGTTATTGAGAACAAGATAGAAAAAACTCCTTTAGGGGCACCTGGGTGGCTCAGTCGGTTAAGCGTCTGCCTACAGCTCAGGTCATGATCCTGGAGTCTCTGGATTGAGCCCTGCATCGGGGTCCCTGCTCAGCAGGGAGTCTGCGTCTCCCTCTGCCCCTCACCCTGCTCATGTTCTGTCTCTCTCTCTCTCTCTCTAATAAATAAATAAAATCTTAAAAAACAAAACAAAACAAAAAACCCAAAACACTTCCTTAGAAGGGAGAGCTTTATTTGAAGTGTCCCAAAAAAGAAAGAGAAGAGGGGAAAAAAAAAGAAAGCAAAGCCAAAGGAAGGGGAGGGTTGGGGAAGGGAGAAGAAGGGAGGAAGACATCAATAAATGGAATGACCAAAGAAGATAAGAAGCAAGTCTAGTAGCATCTGAGCCCCAGAAGAAGGAAGAATAGAGGAAACAGCACACCTCTGGTCAAGAGCGGGTGTGACACCCAAGTTATTTTAATAAGCCAGAAAAATTTTGAGAGCTCTTTGGGATCACGAAATACGGTAAAAGAATAATTTAAAGGCATGCTCCTTCTTAATGCTAATATTATGTAAAAATTATGTCTAAAACAACTAGAGATAAGTCTAAGTACCAGAAGAGAAACAATGTAAGCTCTAGTATAAGATATGAAGGTAATGTAGCTATTCAAACGTAGTTGTTCGAAACACATAAGACCTAGTGCAGACGACATAGGATCATTAATAAGATTGGGGAAGAGAAAAGAATCGGATTTCAAATTCAACAGCTCTTACTTGAGCACCTACCCTAGCTCAGGTCTTGCTTAGGACACACAGACACACACACACAGAAACACACACACCAACACAGACATACAGACACACACACGTTGATGGAAAGGAATTGCATTTGCATCTTGGAAAATAGTGATGGAACTGGAAGTAAAGTAAAAGTAACTTTGAAAGCATCAATCTGAAAGAGAATGGAATTAAAGTATATGTAGTACGATATAGATATGAATAGTCTGGAATGTAACTATAGAAATGTGGGCCAGCAGAATTAGTAGACTTTGTTGACAAATAGTAATTAAGGTTGAAAAAATGGGACTGATGCTAATTATATCCTTCATTTATTGTTTATTCATTCTTTCAGTTATTCAATCATCATATACTTATTTAAGTTTTACTCTGCACCAAGCCCTGGGCTAGATACAGGAGTTTATTAATTAATGAATTTATTTTTTAAAAGATTTTATTTATTTATTTGACAGAAAGATAGAGAGAGAGCACAGATAGGCAGAGTGGCAGGCAGAGGGAGAAGCAGGCTCTCCGCTGAGCAGGGAGCCCGATGCGGGGCTCGATCCCAGGGCCCTGGGATCATGACCTGAGCCGAAGACAGACACTTAACCGACTAGCCACTCAGGTGCCCCTAGATACTGGAGTTTAAAAGTCAGGTGATAAATCATCTCTGCCAATGAGAAAATAGTCTCATGGGGAGAAATAGATGCATTTTAATATAGGAAAGGTCAGAAGGAGACTCACATTTTGGGGGTAACTTTTTGACAAGGGCCATGCAGTGTGTGCTAAGGACTGCCTGTATTATTTCACACATGGTAACAGCTGAAGCCAATTTCTCAAAAGTTGGAAAATTTGTCAGGGGCCCAGAAAATTGTTCATTTTCAATATAATAACTAGACAAAAATTTAAAACTCAGCATATTAAAAATTTGTCAAAGGGCTTCATTTTTTGTGACAAAGGAAGTTTTCAAGGGATCCAGTCCCTTGGCATATAGAAGAAAATGGACAGGAAAGAGGAAAGAGGGTGTGCTGGACTCAAGAGAGAAAAAGGAGTTGCATAAGATGATGTCTGAAGCCACGCAATGGAGACATTCTTGCCAGGACTTTTCTCGCAAGTAGAAGAAGTTCTGGAATGTTGGGAAGGTTGGAATCAAAGAATGAAGGGAAAGGTTTCACTGAAGACCGCACAACTTAAGAGCGAGCTATGTGATTGATTGCCTTGTGGGAAGCAGATCCGGTGCTCCGGTCTCATGACCTCACAGCTGGGCTCTGTGTGACTCCTGAAGATTGCCCAGTGCACGCCTCTGACCACCGTGATGTCACATGCACAGACGCTTTCCTGGAGCCTGTTCATTCAGGTACTCGGGAGACCCAGAGTAAGCATGCCTCTGAATCAGACATTACACAGAAGAAGCTAAAAAGCGGTCACATTTTTTTTTCTTTTTAAAGATAGGAACGGAGAATGGGGCCCCCCGTGGCTCAGTCGTTAAGCGTCTACCTTCGGCTCAGGTCATGGTCCCGGGGTCCTAGGATGGAGTCCCATATTGGGCTCCCTGCTCGGTGAGCGGTCTGCTTCTCCCTCTCCCACTCCCCCTGCTTGTGTTCCCTCTCTTGCTGTGTCTCTCTCTGTCAAATGAATAAACAAAATCTTAAAAAAAAAAAAAAATAGGAACGGAGAAAAGTAGAATCTGGAGACAAGGATTTTACTCTATTTTTCATAGTAAGATTTGTGCCCAGCTCTTCCTAGAACAATTGACAAGAATAGCAAAATGCATGCGATTTCAGTGTACCCAGGCAAGAAAGTAACTGATGTGTTCTAGTTTATGTAGGAACTTGGTGTTTTATAAAGATGTCATAAATCTCTTACAAAAAGATTTATTCAGTAAATGTGCAATTGGAGAGCTATTAGAGAAAAAGAAAGTTGAATGCCTACATCTTTATATGACAACATAAATTTCAGATAGATTAAAGATTTAAATATTAAAAACAACACCTAGAAGAAAAAATATGGATTTTTTTTTTACTTTAGATTGGAAAAGGACACTCAAGCATGAAATCAAAGGCAAACTATGAAGAAAAATATTAATAAATGTAATTTATGAAAACATTTAAAACCTCTATATTTTTTCTTTTTTTTTTATTCTTATGTTAATCCCCATACATTACATCATTAATTTTAGATGAAGTGTTCCATGATTCATTGTTTGTGCATAACACCCAATGCTCCATGCAGAATGTGCCCTCCTCAATACCCACCACCTTTTTTTCTTTTTTTTTAATTTTAAATTTTGTTTTTAGTAAGCTCTACATCCAACATGGGGCTTGAACTCATGACCTTAAGATCAAGAGTCACACTCTCTATTGACTGAGCCAGCCAGGTACTCCTCTATATATTTTCTTAAAGAGCCATAAAAAGCAAAAAGCAAAGTATATATTACATAATATTTGACAGATTATTTGATATATAAAGCGCACTTATTAACCAATAAAAAAAATACTGCAACATAAAAAAACAGGCAAAGACAAGAATAGTCAAATCATACATAATATACACACAAAAAGAGCCAATAAGCATATAAAAATATTCAACTTTACCAACAATTAAAGATAACATTTTGCCTATGTAGTTAGGTAAGAATGTTTACAATTATAATGTCAGTTTTGTCCAGGAAATTGGAAAAGGAGCACTATTAGTCAAAGCCAGTACGAGTATAAATTAACACAATAGGTTAGAGGTAATTTAGCAATATCCATAAATATGCTGAAAGATAAACAAAAATATCCTTTGACTTAGCAATCCCATCAACAATCTGTTCTCAGAATTTAATTATGAATGCTTTTTTATGTAAAGATTATTCAACACAATTTTAACATAGCATTATTTTTAATGGTTAAAAAAATAGAAAACAACATAAATGAACCAGTCTGAAAATTATGGCCCATTCACATGCAGGTATGAATATGTTTTTTGAAGAATATTTCAAGGTATGGGAAAATATACTTGCCCTAATGTTTATTGCTGGGCAGAGGGAGGGGTGATCTTAATTTTTTTCTTTTCTTTTTTTTTTTAGAGAGGGAGAGAGAGCATGTAGGGGGAGGGGCAGAGGGAGCAAGAGAATCCCAAGCAGGCTCCACACCCAGCTCAGAGCCCGTTGGGGAGCTCAATCTCACAACCCTGAGATCATGACCTGAGCCGAAATCAAGAGTCAGCCACTTAACCTACTGAGCCACCCAGGCGTCCTGATGATCCTAATTTTCATACATTGCCGAACTCTAAGAGATGTGTTCTTTTTTTTTTTTTTTAAAGATTTTATTTATTTATTTGACAGAGAGAGACACAGCGAGAGAGGGAACACAAGCAGGGGGAGTGGGAGAGGGAGAAGCAGGCTTGCCGCGGAGCAGGGAGCCCGATGCGGAGCTCGATCCCAGGACTCTGGGATCGCGACCTGAGCCGAAGGCAGACGCTAACGACTGAGCCACCCAGGCGCCCCTAAGAGATTTGTTCTTATCTATCCCCAATTTCCCACTTGTACGTAAAAGGTACTCAGTAATTTTTATTGAGTTTGAAAGAATATATGTGCCCCCAAACAGAGAAAAGTAAACGTAAGATGTCAACATTAGTTTACCCTACCTGCCAGGGTTATAGGTGATTCTTATATTCTTCTGTATAATTTATCTTTCAAGTTTCCTACATAGAATTTTTATACCTCGTGCAAGTAGAAAAGTGATTTTATTTACTTGCATTGAAGATGTTCACAGAACATTTTAAAGGCGGTAAGAGAGGGTTTGGGGTGGTTGTGTGGACTTTTAAGAGACAGCTTTGGGTTCGACAAATCAGAATATCATCTTTCACATCGTACAAAAGGCTGGCACTCCGGAGTGATGCGTTATTCTGTGTGCTAGTCCTGGCACCTAAAATGGCCCCATCTTTAAGCTTAATGAGTGGATGGGGAACGAAACTGTGAACAGGGGAGCAAAAGGCAAGTCTGCCCATTGTATTAAAGGCAACTTGAAAGTGATCCATGAATCCACCCTGTGTCTTTATATTCTCCTGATCCTCGGCTAAGGAATAAAGAGAGTTGAGTGTAAAAACTGAGCATAAAGTTGAAGGTAGAGTTGAAGATAAAGTGGATCCCAATTCGGCAGGCATTATCACCCAGCGACAACATAATGGGGGTCATTATTTTGTATTTATACATAGTACACCAAAGAAACTGAGACAGGATCAAGAGGAAAATGCACTGCCCGTTCTGTGTATAGTATGTATTTATCTAGCCGGATTGTCCTACAATACTACGACCTCCATGAAGGCAGGAAAATCTTCTTTTTTCTCTATGTCAGGGAATAGTACAGCATGAAGGAAGCCAGATGCAAAAAGCCACATAGCATATAATTCCATGTATGTGAAATGTCCAGAATAGGCAAATCCATCGAGACAGGACGAAGATGAGGGGTCACCAGGGTTGGGAGTTGGGGGAAATGCAGAGTGACTGTTAACGGGTAAGGGTTTCTTTTTGGGCAGAAGAACGCGTTCTGGAATGAGATCGTGATGGCGGCCACACAACTCTGTGGACATGCAAAAGCCACAGAATTGCATGCTTTATAATGGGTGAATTTTATGATATGTGAATTATGTCTAGTTTTTCAAATTTTAATTATCATCCTTGAATAGAGTACGGAGGAACAAGACCCATATGCTAGAGGTCTCCTGAGACAAAGGGGAGAAGTGCTCGGGCAGGTTCTACCCAGTCCAACCATCCTTCAGTGACAAAACCTGGAAGAGCTTTTTAGCCTTGAAATTATAGGAACAACAAAAGGATTCATCAACAGCAAATGACTCAAACTGCAATGTATGTAATGAGGGTCAAGTATATTTTATTACCTACAAAATATTGTCATATCTGCCTGCATTCTTGGTACCTGAAAATGTCATAGTCTAAAAATTATAAAGTGGATTCTGATGTTTACCTTCAGTTTCTCTCCACTAAAAGGCTGAGGTGGGGAATGCAAGGCCTGTTGAAGGAACAGTTTCTGTTATAGAACACTCTGGATTTGTTTTCTCTCTGTTTCTGTCAATCCTCTCCTATGTGACACTGTTAGAGTCTTCATGACATCTGCTCTGGGATGGTTATGTCTATATCCTAAACATTATTTTCCACACGTTAATGAGGGTGTTAAACAAATCAATGACATCTTTGCACCATTATTGATTGTTAACATTTGATCACAAACATTTATGTCTTCTTCCCAAAGAACTAAATACTAGAATGAAATTATAATTGATATGTTCATCAGAGCAAATAATTAAAAACATTGTGTGTCATCATAAATACTTTTAGGCACAATTTAATGGGCTACAAAAACAAAACAATAAATTTTATCCATATTTTGGATGCAAATAAATATTAAGGCAACCATGATTCATACTTCACTAAAGAATAATGAATAGTAAAATGTTCACCAAACTGTGACATAGTTATTGAACCTTGTCAAAAACCCGTATCTTTTTTTTCTCCTCTCATGACTTTTATTTCTTCGGCATGTTAGTAGCAAGGTGTGGAGTGAGGGGAAAAGAATAAATTACTTTAAGGAAATGAAAATTATAGGACAATTTTGTCATCTCTGTGCTTATTAAAGCTTTGAAGCTCGTTACTATTCCATATGTGCAAACTGCAGGTTGAATATTTCTGTTGACTATGAGTAAAATTTAAAATCCAAACCAGGAGCCAAGAAGGATGAATCAAGACCACACAGATATGATTTTTTTTGAAGTATCAATGGGATAAATGATATATAAAGATAAAATTTAAATAAAAATATAAATACATAAAACAGATCATTTGCAAGACTGTAGTCCTATTAAATTCCAGCTTATTCCAGAATATGTGTATGAGTATTTATTTTCCCTGCATCAAGAACAATACATACGCATTATGAAATGTTTTAGGGGCTTCTGGGTGGCTCAGTCGGTTAAGCATCCGACTCTTGATCTCAGCTCAGGTCTTGATCTCGGGGTTATGAGTTCAAGCCCCACGTTGGGGTCCACGTTGGGCATGGAGGCTACTTAAAAAATAATAATGTTTTGATTATAAACATTATAAAATGCCCTGCAATAGACCTCTTTTAAGGTGATGAAGGTTTAAGCATGAAGCCAATTCTAGAGGTACTTGCCAAATATTTGTGCGGAGAGATCCCGAAAGTAGTGCTTGGTCCTCTCTAGGACCCAGTTTCATGGGTTGTTATATTGTGAAGTACTTATTACTCAGTGCTCTATGTGGTTTGGTGTAACATCATTTCCGACCTGGTGCTCTCTGCTTATGTAACTGATCAGGGGGCTGAAATCTGCAGGCCTCTCTATTCAGTTTGGTAAACATGGGCTTGCCTGTCACCCTTCATTGTGCTTCTTCAAAGAACAGTTGCCACCTTATCTGGTAACAGCTTTCTTTACAAGTGCTACTCATGTGAAATAATCTTGGACCACGGAGGTCACTACTTCCTGAGCACAAGAAGAGACCTTTATCTTGCCACCGAATGGATAATTAATTTTAAAAATGTATATTATGACACAATTAGGAAAAAAAAAAGAAAAAGGCAAGCTGGACAATGGGACGAAATGTCCCTTCTTCAAATTGACTCCTATTTAGTTCTTCCAATGTCATCCCAAACACAGATAACTTTTCTTTCATGAATTGTTCTCCTGAATGATTTATATGTGTCGTGTTATCTGAGGCTCTCTCCTGGTCCCCTGGTGGGTTTAGCCAACCATCAGCTGCATAATTGTTAATTTTAACACTATAAAAGTTCTGATGCATAAGAGATAAGGTGTTGGTGGAAGAATTAATTGAAATGTATCTCCCAATCACACTGATCTCCTACTACTGGTTTCCCATACACAAAAATTATACTTTAGATTTAAGGTTAAAATAAATTTACATCTCTGCCACTCATAAAACTTTGCGTCTGGTTGTAAATGGAAATGGTAATTGTTTCTAATACTCATGAAGGTTTTTCACCCTGAGAACAATTCCAGGGACTGTACAGGTCATGGTCCAATGAACATTTTCATAGGGAGAGAAGCTCCTGCTGTCAAAGGCAGACAAGAGTGTTGTCTTGCGGGAAGGGAGGTTATGGAAAAGGAAATGAGGGACAAAGGAGGAAGGAGGAAGATGAGAAGAAATGAAATAATATGGGTGATTTATTACTAAACCTGCAAGCCTCGTTTTATACTTCTTAACACTAATTATAATTTTCTAGACTTTTCTATGCAGCCAAGGAAAGCAATATAAGCTAATAGAGGCCACATTTTGGCCCCTGCATTTTTTTCCAAAGAAAGTAAGTGTATGCTCTGAAAGGCCTTGGGGACAATTATTATTTAAATAGCCTAAGTCATAGAAAGCAAAAGCATGTTAAATGTAAGTTATCAGTCACTTTTAGTTTCCAGTCTACAAATTTGAATGCTTCTGATTGCTCGTCTCAGTCCATCAGGCAACAAACTTACGAGTATTTATGATGTGCTAGACATAGTGAAAGGCTTGGTCTGTGGAGCTCTCAGACAGGAGTGAAAGAGTATTTCCAAAGAAGATAGTGGGTCGGGGATGGAGTAACTGGGGGATGGGCATTAAGGAGGGCACGTGATGTGATGAGCACTGGGTATTATATGCAACTAATGAATCATTGAACACTACATCAAAAGCTAATGATGTACTATATGTTGGCTAATTGAATTTAAATTAAAAAAAAAAAGAAGCTTGTTGTAGTCACTCATTCACTTCAGCAAACATTTCACAAACGTCTGCTAAGTGCCTGGCACTGGGCCAGCCACCTGTATAAACTGGGTCCTTGCCCCAAAGGAGTTCCCAGAGGACCAGGGCAGAGAGGCAAGTAAGGAACCAATCACAAAGGAGTAAGAAGCTCTGGCTACCACTGGAAGCCCAGGGGAGAGACACCAGAAACATCTGCAGCTAACACAGCTCATTGTTTTCAAATGAAAATGCCACCAGATTTTATACATCCGGCCACTCCCACATATGCGTTTTGCCAGTGCCCATTTCTGCCCAACCTGCCACTCTAAACTGGTATACCAGTGTGAGCAGACTATAGCCAGATCCTCAACATCATAAGGAAGAACTTTCAAAGCCCCTGACCTTTGGCTGGATTTAACCAGTCCATCTAGACTGTTTTTCTTAAACATGAAAGCCAGAAACTGTTAAGTTGTGGAGGGTATTATCACTTGAATGACATTTTGTTCCTTAGTAAAATACTAAGCATTTTGCTTTCGTATTGCATATTGAGTGCTCAGCAAACAAAAAGAGCATGCTTGACTTTTTTTTTTTTTTTTTTTTGCCACACAGCAGATTCAAGGATTATGTGCCTATAATTTTAGGACAAAAGGCTCAGCTTCTTAAAGCCAAAAGAAATGCCAACTGATCTGTGAACATTCTTAATTATTATGTATTGTATTAAGACATAAGAGCATCACCCAAGTCTTTCTATAGCAAAGCTCACAGATGTCCTATCCAGGGTCAGGAATGGGGAAAGTTTACTCATTACTTTTGGTAGAATAAAATTCCTTGTTCACAGCAATCTGTGTCTTTAATTGCATTTTCTTTTTAAAGCTCAATGTAGGTAGGTAGATCTATAGACAGAATTACAATACAGCAATTGAGAACCAATGATTTTCTAAGCCAGAGATATTGGGTATTTAATTTTGCTTTGTAATCCATGCTATGGTGGGCTATTATGAATACAAGAGAAAAGGAGTTATGTCCTAATCAGTTTATAAGATAGTATGGAGAAAATGCATAATAGACCAACCAGATGTATAAATACAATAATACAAAGAAACCTAATCTACTGCAAAGCTAAAATTTAATCCTTCTATAACACAAGGGTATTGAAAACTGGCTTATGAATAGCTCAAGAATGCATAAACTGAACTTTACAGTCTTGGCTCAGTTAAAAATGTTTAACTTATAGTTTATAGAAATTATTACTTAATTTTTACGTAAAGAAGAAATCATGGATTTCTCTCAAGAGCTTATGTATAAATAATAAGCTAAGTATTTAAAAATAGTGCAGGACCAGGTGCTTAGCGTCAGCAAGGTGAAAATAATTTGCACATGCTTTAGAGTCCGTGCACGTATGTCTGTCTGTCTGTCTAACAAAGGGTAGAGATGAATGAATACAATGTGAGATAGCAAAAAGTTGCCTTTTAATTTTTTTAATTATTTGATATGAATAACAGCAACAAAAGCCAGGATCGAACTACTGGATATTTACCCCTAAGCCAAGGTTACATCTGTAAAATAATATCTACAAAACAAAATAACCTTGTAACCAATGAAAATACTATTTGACTTTTTTCTTTTTAAGAATAAAGGAAAGCTGAGCTAATGAATACAGTGGGACTTTAAAACAGGAGAATAAAAGAAAGAGAAAAGTCTGCTGTGATTTTAGCAAGGATTACCTTTTAATTAAACCCAACATTTGCAATTTACAAACTTTTGTTAATAAGCTTTTGAGTGACTCTTCCTGAAATTCAGTTCCAGGCTAACAGGGCTTGAGACGCTTTGTGTTCCTTTTTCCCACTGGTTTTCTCATGACCTATAGTCTCTCTTGACCCTCCTCTTCTTTTCTTTATAAACTTCCCATTTTCTCTTTCTTCCTTGAACCCTCCTCCCATCCCATAACTGAATGAGGTTCCATCAGCTTTCAACAGCACTGTGGGTTAAACCTCCGTACCCACACATGCAGAGAATGGGTAGAGGAGAGCCCCAGAGAGAAATAAACTTCAGAACAGCGCTTCCTTGCTTTACTGTGATCTCCTTCTCAAATAAGGAAGCTCTGGTATGCTTTATATGTGTAGTCCTGGTAGCATATACATAGTATATCCGCTGTAGTTACTTGACCCATAATGTTGCACCTAATGAAAGCCAACTGTGTGAAAGTCAAACATCCCAGTTGCTATGTTGGTTTCTTTTCTTTACTGGATAATGTTACTGTCTCTCACAGAAGGAAAAGTTCATGGTGTAAAAACTTCTCAAATAAAATAAAATCATACAAACCAATTGCATCAGAAATTGATCCTGGCTTTTTTTTCTTAATTTTTTATTATTTTTAAATTATCATATAATGTATTATTTGTTTCAGGGGTACAGGTCTGTGATTCATCAGTCTTACACAATTCACAGCGCTCACCATAGCACATACCCTCCCCAATGTCTATCACCCAGCCACTCCATCCCTCCCACCCCCCTCCACTCCAGCAACCCTCAGTTTGTTTCCTGAGATTAAGCGTCTCTCATGGTTTGTCTCCCTCTCTGGTTTCATCTTGTTTCATTTTTCCCTCCCTTCCCCTATGATCCTCTGCCTTGTTCCTCAAATTTCTCATATCAGTGAGATCACATGATAATTGTCTTTCTCTGATTGACTTATTTCACTTAGCATAATACCCTCTAATTCTATCCACATTGTTGCAAATGGCAAGATTTAGGGTTTTTTTCATGGCTGCAAAATATGCCATTGTGTGTGTGGGGTGTGTGTGTGTGTGGGGGGGGTGTGTGTGTGTGTGTGTATATATATATATCATCTTCTTTATCCATTCATCTGTTGATGGACATCTTGGCTTTTTCCATAGTTTGGCTATTGTGGACATTGCTGCTATAAACATTGGGGTGCACATACCCCTTCGGATCCCTACATTTGTATCTTAGGGGTAAATATCCAGTAGTTCGATCCTGGCTTTAAAAGTGGGAGAAGACATATACAGTCCACTTCAGAATGAAGAGGTCACGTGTTCATGATGGTGCTGGAGGCAATGGATAAGGATTTTGGTCTCTGCAGAACATGGTCATGTTCTATGTTGGGTACACAAGTGACTCCTGACATTTTTCGATCTCTTTATATCAAACATACCAACAGTTTAGGAGTTCTGTTTGATATCTTTATATGTGTATGTTTTCTGAGACCATCTGCCTTGAATCCTTAGCTGCTCATAATATTCTTCTGAGCAATCTAAAGAGAGAACCCAGTGTCATCAAATTTAAAAAATATATAAAACAGTGACAATTGATAAACCAAATCATTTTGGATTGAATTTGGATCTATAAGGAATAACATGATTAAACTGTATAATTCATGTTTTAAAGAAATATCTGAATACCTGTGTGTAGTTTGAAAATAAAGGTTATAAACTCAAGATGTGGTGGTGTACTGAAATCACCTTACCAACACTTAATTGTACAGTGTGAAAAAAAAAAAAACCTTTCAAGTAGCTGTTATTGGGCCTCAAAAATAATACAGCAATACTAGTTGAAGCCGCATTGAAATAGCTACCTGGTGGCAAAGTACATAATATTATATTATAATATTAATATGTTATATTATAACATTATAATGTAATATTAATATATTATAATATATTAGTATTATAACTAGGCAAAGTAACTTTATTTACCAGATATTTAAAGGTATGAAATGTATAACTGAAAATGGGAAAAGAACTCAGTTATTTCAGCCAATTGCTTGGTTCTCATCTCATCTCATCTCCCATCCCACTTCTTCAAACGAACCACCCAAGGAATAAGCAGCATGAAAACAAGGCAGAAAAAAAACACTAAAGAGGTGTAGCAATCATACGCAACATACGGGTCTTGTTTGGATTCTGATTTGAGCAAATGAACCATTCAAAAAAAAATGATTATTGACTGGGTCTTTGAATAGTACTTGCTAATTTTGTTGAGTGTGCTAAGATGGTGTAGTTCTGCTAAGAGAAAAAGAAAGTCCGTATATGTTGGAGATACAGCCTGAAGTGTAGCCCGTGAGCTTACATGATCTCTTGGATTTGCTTTAACATACTGTGGAAGAAAAGAGATGCAAAATAACTAAGATGAAGAAGCTGGCAGAACGTTGGGAATTACTGAAACTGGGCAATGGGCACATCATGCTATCCTCTCTGCTTTTGCTTCTGTTGGAAAACTTTTTTTTTTAAAGATTGTATTTATCTGAGAGAGAGAAAGCGAGAGACAGGGCATGAGCGGAGGGGGAGGGGGAGAAGCAAACCCCCCACTGAGCAGGAGCCCCATATAGGGTTTGATCCCAGGACCCTGGGATCATGACCCGAGCCAAAGGCAGACGTTTAACTGACTGAGCCCCCCAGGCGCCCTGGATTCAGCAGTTTAACGAACACGGAGAACATGCGCAAGCCATGAGGCGAAAGGTTAACACCTGAACTGAGGGCTCACACCTGCCGCTGTCCCTCGTGTGCATGCTACACCTTGGGATTCCTGTGAATCCTCTGGAATCCTTCTGAATAGAGTATGAGATTACCCTGTTCCGTGCCTACTAACCCTCACTCTCGGTGTCCATACCCCCTTAGAGCCCATGTGTATGGTCTTTCTGTCTTTAAAACTTTTCCTTTTATGGGCATAGCAGCACTTAGAGTGTATCATTGTCTCTTTGAAGATAGAAAGTCTGGCTGCCAATCTCTCAACGCTGTAAGCCATGGCTGAACTGAAGAAAGCTGTCAGGTTCACCGTGTGATGCTGAATACGAACAAGGATACCTTTTCTGTCTGAGATCCTGTGTGTGCTTGCTCTGAATAAAGTAAAGCATCAGAGGGTTTCCTATCTAATACCTTGTTCCACCTTCCCTGACACATCTCTGGCACTTTGATCTTCAGTTTCCCAGCCTCTGCAACTGGGAGAAATGACTGTCTGTTGTTTAAGCCACCAAGCTTAAGATCTTTTTTTTTTTTTTTTGGCAGGAAGGACAATATTGCCAGAGACTGTTTAGTTTGTGCCAAGACAGTTTGTCTGCCTGTCTGGCCACACCCTGGTCAGCGGTTCTGCCAAAAAAGTCAAAAAAGAACAGATGCTGAGGCTGACCATCCAACTGTGGAGGTTTTGGTAGGTGGGTGAACATAGAGCTGTCATATGTAAACAGTATGAACCAGGTTTTTCTTCTCAGCTTTTAGAATTTTTACTAAACCCTCAGAGTCTGGGGTCTCTGTGAAATGAAAGAGTACATTTTTCCTAGAGTAGTGATGAGTATTAAAAGAGCTCATTCAAGTACAACTTTTATCATAGATCTCAATACATAGCTCTCAATGAAGAAGGAAGAAGAAGAGGAAGAGGAGAGGGGGAGAATATACATGTCCTAAAATAAATAGAAATACATTATAATGTCTGGTTGATCATTAACAAGTGAAATTATCTTCTTATTACAGGAAATAGTCCTTATCTGAGTCAAAATAGCAGCGTTGGGGGAAATTTTGAGTTTTGATCCATGAGAAAAGTTACTGAGAATCACAAAAATCTACATATAGCCATTGCTAAAAACTGAAGGTGGGACAATCATAAGAAGTTTTTTGGGAAGCCTACCTGAGCATTTAAAAAAATTCTCTCTCCTCACCCTTGATTTGCCTAGCCTTTTGTGGGCATGACTTTAGTTGAATTTATGATGAATTCCCCTTACAGATCAGTATATGATATTATAGTGTATTAGCCTGCTCAGGCTGCTATAAAAGAAAAATACCATAAATTGGGTGGCTTAACAGACATTTATTTCTCACAGTTCCAGAGGCTGGGAAATTGAAGATCAAAGTGCCAGCAGATTCTGTGTGTGGCTTGGGGATGGCTACCTTCTTGCTGTATTCACACAAGGCAGAGAGAGAGAGCAGCTCTTGTCTGTTCTTCTTATAAGGGCACTAATCCCATTATTCGGGCCTCATCCTCATGACTTCATCTAAACCTAATTACCTACAAAAAGCCCCACCTCCAGATGTCATCACATTGCAGCTTGGGACTTCAACATATGAATCTGGGGGGGACACGAATACTCAGCCCATAACGGGTAGGTATTACTATTGTTGCTGAGAATCAAAAGTCTGAGAAGAGCCCAAAGCGAAAAAACATTATATGTTTAATTTTAGTGGATACTTTCCAAAGTTTTGCAAGTGGTTGAATTCATTTACTCTCCCACTAGGGTGAATGAGAGTTCCAGAATTCCATATCTTCTCCAATACTTGAAAACTATCAGTCTTTTAAATTTTAGCATGTGTCATGGGTATTCAGTGTCATTTTTAATTTGTAGTTCCCTGAGTGCTAATGACTTTGAGCATTTTGGGGTTTTTTTTTAAATGTTTTTATTTGAGTGTAGTTGACACAAAATGTTACATTAGTTTCAGGTGTACAACAGAGTGATTCAACTTCTCTGTACATTATGCTCTGCTCACCACAGGGTAGCTACCATCTGTCACCATACAACCCTATACAATATCATTGACTATATTCCCTATGCTGTGCCTTTTATCCCTGTGACTTATTTGTTCCATACTTGGAAGCCTGTATCTCCCACTCCCCTTCACCCACTTTGCCATCGCCCATTCCTCCTCCCCTCTGTCACCCATCAGTTTTTTTCTCTGTGTTTATAGGCCTGATTCTGCTTTTTGTTGGCTTATTCATTTGTTTTGTTTTTTAGATTCCAGCTATGAGTGAAATCATATGGTATTTGTCTTTCTCTGTCTGACTTATTTCACTTAGCATGATACCCCCTAGGTCCATCCATGTTGTCACAAATGGCACAATTTCATTCTTTTTATGGCTGTGTAATATTCCTCTGTGTGTGTGTGTGTGTGTGTGCGCGAGCGTGCATGCGCACCACATCTTCCTTATCTATTCGTCTACTGATGGGCACTTAGGTGGCTTTCATATCTTGGCTATTGTAAATAATGCTGCAATAAACATAAGAGTACATATATCAAATCAAATTACTGCTTTCATATTCTTTGGGTAAATACCCAGCAGTGGAATTATTGGATCATTTGGGATTTTCATTTTTAAAATTTTTGAGGAACATCCATACCGCTTTCCACAGTGGCTGCACTAATTTGCATTCCCAACAGTCAAGAGTTCCTTTTTCTCCACATCCTCTCTAACACTTGTTAATTTTTGTCTTTTTGAATTTAGCCATTCTGACATGTGCAATGTGATATCTCCTTGTAGTTCTGATTTGCACTTCCCTGATGATGAGTGATGTTGAGCATCGTTTCATGTGTCTGTTGGCCATCTATGTATCTTCTTTGGAAAAATATCTATTCAGGTCCTCTGCCCATTTTGTAATCAGATTGTTTGGTTCTTTGGTGTTGAGTTGTATAAATTCTTTAAATATTTTTGATATTAACCCCTTAAGATTTGCAAATAACTTTTCCCATTCAGGTGGTTGCCTTTCTGTTTTGGTGATGGTTTCCTTCACCATACAAAGGCTTTTATTTTGGTGTAGTCCCAGTAGTTTGCTTGCTGACTTTGAGCACTTTTTCATATGTATATTGGCCTTTTCAGTTTCCTCCTTTCTGAAGTGTCTCTTGAGGTGTTTTTGGTCAAGTGAAGGTGGAAAAACACCATCTAGATCAGAGAATCCTTTCATTTGGCTTTTATGAGATCCTATGAGCCCTGCTTCCCAGTATAACCAGATGCTCTTCGAGAGACAAGCAGAGGAAGTCAGAACATTATGTAATTATCTCAGAAAACTGAGCATTATTTAAAGCAATTGTTTAAATTATTAGTTTAGACAAATGTCTAAATAGTATTGGGCATCCCAGGAGGTGAGAGGTCATTAGGAAAACTAGATCGATTTTAAATTAAATAAAGAAACTATATTTTTATGTACATCTACGTTGTGGAGTAAGCAAATTCATGTTCCTGTTACAAATCTCAAAAATCTTTCATTTTGTATTAATTTTGGAACATAGGCTTATAAGTAATTAATACCTGTTTTCTTGGTTTTTGTCTATGTTTTCTAAATACCCACACACTTTTGAATTAAAAAGAATTTTTTTAAGGTCCATAATCCTCAAAAAATCTTTATCAATCTCCTGATTTACAGCAATTTTTAAATTTCCTATCAGTTTTAAAGAAATAATATTCCACATAAACTTGTATTCCAAAGAAGTATGATGTCAGGCCATAAAAATGGAGTTGCTTTATTAGAGTCCACTGGCCCTGAGTTTATGGATCAATCCATACTGCTTAAAGTTTACCCCTGCCGCCACCTTTTTTTTTTTTTTTCAAAGAGATCTTCAATTTGCAACAACTCGGCTGGAACTAGAGGGTATTATGCTAAGCGAAACAAGTCAATCAGAGGAAGACAATTATCATATGATCTCACTGATATGTGGAATTTGAGAAACAAGGCAAAGGATCATAGGGGAAGAGAGGAATAAATGAAACAAGACGAAACCAGAGAGGGAGACAAACCATAACTCTTAATCATAGGAAACAAACTGAGGGATGCTGGAGGGGAGGGGGGTGGAGGGATGGGGTAACTGGGTGATGGACGTTGGGGAGCGTATGTGTTGTAATGAGCACTGGGTTTTATATAAGACTGATGAATCACAGACCTGTACCCCTGAAACCAATAATGCATTGTTAATTAATTGAATTTAAATTAAAAAAGAGAGATCTTCAAAAATTAATATAGTAAATAAAATTTCAAGGTGCCATTTCAACCAAGATGTTTAGCATTTTGCTGCTTTAATCGTTAATATGTAAAAATGTCTACATACACGCAGAACTGTTGGCCTTTAATAGTCCCTAAAGGATGTGAAAGAGGACTTCTTCCTGAGGTTCTAGTCACAGGCTCCAGGGAGGAGGCAGTTCTCTAGTGGTTAAATGTATAGGCTTTGGGGACAGACCCACAGCCTCCAAATGCCGGCTCCATCTATCAGGCAGGATAGGAGGTCTATTCATTTTATCTCTCTAAGTCATTTTTCTCATCTGCGAAATGAGAATAATAATCTTCAGCCTCGTCAAGTGGCTGAGTGCATTAAATGTAAACGGTGTTTGCGCAAATTCCAGCTCAGGGCCCGAGGCTCAGTTGTAGCCACATGGTAAATGGTTGGCACATTAGTTTCCTATTTCTGCTATAACAAATTGCCACAAACAACCCAACTTTATTATCCTACCGTTCTGGAGGTCAGAAGTCTGAAGTGAGTCTCACAGGGTTCCACTCAAGGGGTCAGCAGGGATGCAGTCCTTTCGGTGGCTCTAAGCAAGTGTCTGTTTCCTGGCTTTTTCCAGCTTCCTGAGGTCAACGGCATTCCTTGACTCGAGGCCCCACGTCACTCCAGCTTCTGTGGTCACGTGTCCTTCTCTGACTCCCACCCTCCTGCTTCCTCCTGCTGTGATTACATTGGGCCCACCCTGAGAATCCAGGATAACCTCCCCATCTCAGAGTCCTTAACTTCATCACACCTGCCAAGCCCCTTTCGCCTGTAAGGTGACATCTTCACAGGTCCCAGGGATGAGGTTTTGGACATCACTATAGGCCATGATTGAGCCCATGTCACTCTGTATGGTGATTGTGTCCGCTGTTGGCTGTTCTGCTTTATTACGGAAGGTAACCTTATTGATTTTCTTGTTTTTCTTTTCTCTATAAGGATAAAATGTAAACATTTACCCTCACCTCCTGGAAGATCTGTCCTCAAGAAAAGAAGAACTATCTTTTGATTGTTAATGATTCAGGCTCCGATACTAATGGACACCAACATTTATTGTGAATGCTCCTGGGGAAGACAGGGGAGGATTTGAGAGACTCTGAAAAGGCAGCTGCAGAAAGGAATGCCCACAGGTTAAGGGGAGAGGGCAGACTGCAGGAAGGAGAGAGACCTATGAGTCTGGAGTAGCAAGGCTGCCAGGAACATGGTCCCCGTGTGAGCCTGTTATTTACCTGGTGCATCTCAGCTCTCATCTACCCTTCTGTGTTCTACCTGTGATGCTGAAACTAGAGCTTGGCAAATTTCCTTTCCCAGACTCCTTTGTCATCTGGCATCCTTGCCATGTTCTCCCAATAGGAGGCTCTGAGGCAGACTGGAAGATTGAAGGAGGAAAAAAAAAATATTCCCTATTTCTTTGGGGGGGGTGGGTCTCGTTAGCATGACCCCAGCAAGAGCAGTTGGCTTCAGCTTCCATCTTCTTTTTATGCAACCAGAACCAGCCCCACCATTCCAGAGATACCAGTAGCAGACAGGTGGTACCCCTTACTCAGAGGTCTGAGAACCAACACTGCTGGACCCCTCCTGTGCTCCTAGATTCTGGTAATCCCCATTTTCCTTTCATTTTTCTAGTGTTAGGGGTGGCAGTGATTTCCTAAGTCAGTATCTCTGGTTACTCAGTGATCCCTATTTGTTCTTTCAGTTTTCCATCTCCCGTGTAACAGATTCCATTACTGAGTGCTTTGTATTCGAAAAACCTAGTGTGGTTTCTGTTTTCCTGATGAGACTTTACTGTCATTTAGGTCCCATACTTCACTCAGATTCCTGAGTCCTGGCTGCAGCATGGAAACCACGATGGCCTGCGGAACTGAAGGGTCAAATGGAACAGCATAAAGACCAGGAATTTGATGAGACACCAGTAACAACTAACATTAAATATTCTACCATGTTGGCTGCCCTGAAAACCTAGAACAAGTTCATTCATAGAAAATAGAAAGGAGCAGTATTTCTTACACACCCAAGAATGCAAATTGAGATTAGCACCAACTATACCATTATTAAAAATCATCTCCTCAGACAAACACGTTTTCTTGCCTCTCAATTCTCAAGATAATCATAAATATGCCCAAGTCTCCTGAATGTGTTATCCATTTCTAAAAGAATAGGAATTGAGGGCTTTCATTTCAAGAACTAATCTTCCTCCTGGCTGCTAACTTTTTTATTCTTATTTTCCCTTGTCTTCATTTTAGAAAGCATGCAAATATGTTTTGCCCAACTAAGTTATAAGCATCTTTGTAAGTTGTATTAAATCATTTTAGGCACAGAGTAAAGTTTTAATTTATTAGCCATTTAATTAGCTTTCCCATCCAATCTATTAGCAAATATTATCCACTTAATTTTCTATATATCTTTCAAACCATTCACTTCAGTCCATCCTCACATGCACCCTAGAGCAGACCATCTGGATACCTCATAGACCTCCACTTTCCCCTCTGCTCCACAGACAGAGTCATTTTTTTAAAGATGAATCTTATTTAGCTTAGATAGGCTGCTACTGTCCACAGGTGAAGGACCAACCTCTTTAAGTAGCTGACTTAAGGCTCTGTGATCTCTCTTCCTCTCCCTCCAGCCTCATTTCTATTCATTTTCTGTCTTGAATTCTGACATATTTGACTTTTATGACGTCCTCAAACCCCCTAGGTTATCTCTTGTCCCTCAGCTTTGAACATACCACTTTCTAGAACTCTCTTCCCATATCATGCCCTTTTCAACTGTTGCTTTTCTGTTAACTCTTACTCATCCTTCAAATGTCAGCATCAACTCCACTTCCTCAGGAAAACCTTCTTTGAAAGATCCTCTGTCCCACCAGGGTTAGTTAGAAAACTTTTGACTTATATCCCAACAGTACCCTACACTTTCTCTTTCATGAAAACCATCACTCTTGTTATTTCTTGTTTCAATGCCTGACGGTTTCATGAAGGCAGCAGTTATGTCTACTATGTCCATTGTTCCTAACACAATGCTTCACCCCTGGTAGATCAATAAATATTTGCTGAATTAATGAAGGAATGATTATTTCAACTATGCTATTTAGAATCATGGGATTTTAGAGCAGGAGAAATATCCTTGGAGATTACCAAATCCAATCCTTTTATCTTATGAATAAAGAAATTTAATAGTTTGTCTAAGAAAAGTAATATAGTTAAAATGTTTCTAACTATACATTAAAAATAATGTTTTTAAACAGTTAAAAATGTTTTAAGCATAATGAATAAATAAATGAATGAGGGAATAATGGCAGAAGTAGATCTAGAATCTACCCCCAGATTTGAAATATTATCTTTGGAGATTCCATAAAATTCCACGGACATTGATAAATTACACTAGCTCTAAGAAAATAATTGCATCAACTAATAATTTGGGTTCGTGTGGCTTTTATAAATTATATGTCAGCTTTTCATAGACAAATATTCCTTCTTAAGTTGATTCTCAATATATTCAATCATAATATTTTTAATTAAGCAGAATATCCTGTCTCATATAATAAGGTCTTTATTTCCTCTCTGCATTCTTTCATGCCATGGGAACAGTGCTTACTTTTATTTATTTTATCTAATACTATCTCCCTCCCCATTGATAGTAAATACCTGAATAATTCACCCAGTAGTGGTGATAGATTTATACATATAAACCACCCTTTCTGAGCCCCATTCCAGCTGGCAATTAATTTAAGGAGTGAAAACGCTAGACTAGAAAATATTCACTTAGTGCAAAAGAAAATAGTTAAGAAGGGAGAGAGGAACAAAAAGACTTGAGACGTAGAAGATAAAAAGCAAATTGACAGACATAAATCCAAGCGTATCACTAATAACATTGAATTTGAATTAGCTAAACAATACAATCAAAAGAGGGAGACTGTCAGACTGGATTAAAAGAAAATAAGACCCACTGTATCCTGTATATAGAAGACATACTTCAAATCCGAAGATTCAAATAGGTAGAAAGCAAAAGGAGCGAAAAGGATACATTATGCAAACAGCACCATAAGAAAGCTGGAGTGGCTATAGTAATACCAGGCAAAATAGACTTTAAAGAAAAAAATGTTAATAGAAATAAATATAGACATTAGGTAGTGATAAGAGTCAATCAATCAGGAAGATAAAACAATTATGAATATATATGTACCTAAACAACAAAGCCCAAAATACGTAAAACAAAAACTGACAGAATTGAAGGGAAAGATAGACAATTCAATAATAATATTTGGAGACTACAATATCCCACTTACAGTAATGGAGAGAACAACTCTAGAAAATCAACAAGAAAACAGAAAACTTGAACAACACAATAACTAAACCAAACAGACATCTATGGAACACTCCATTCGATAACAGCAGAATGCATATGCTTTCATTTTCTTTTTTTTTTTAAGATTTATTTATTTATTTTAGAGAGAGAGAGAGCGAGGGAAGGGGCAAAGGGAGAAGGAGAGCTAGAGAATCTCAAGAAGACTCCCCACTGAGCACGGAACCTGAGGTGGGGCTCCATCTTCGGACCCTGAGATCATGACCTGAGCTGAAACCAAGAGTCAGATGCTCAACTGACTGATCCCCCCAGGCCCCCAGAATGCATATGCTTTTCAAGCACATATGGAATATTCTCTAGCATACCTTATGTTAGGTCAAAACATAATCTGTAATAAATTTAAAAGGATTGAAATCATACAAAGTATATTCTCAGACCACAATGGAGTAAAATTAGAAATCGCTAACAGAAAATCAGAGAATTCACAAATATGTGGAAACTGAATGACATATTCTTAATAAGTAACAACAAATTCAGTATATTTTATAAGGCATAAAAATGTAAACACAATATAACTAAACATGGCTTGCAGCTAAAGCTGTGCTTAGAGGGAAATGGATAGCAATAAACCATATATTAAGAAAGAAGGAAGATCTCAAATCAGTAACCTAACTTTCCACCTTAAGATACTGGAGAAAGGAAGAGCAACTTAATCCTAAAGCAACAAGGAAGAAAATAATAAAGATTAGAATGGAAATTAGTGAAATACGTAATAGAAATTGACAGATAACATCAACAAAATCAAAAGTTGTTTCTTTAAAAAGATCAACAAAATTATCAAACCTTTATCTAAACTGACCAAGAAAAGAGAGAGAGAAGACTAAAATTATTAAAATCAAGAATAAAAGAGGAACATGACTTCCAACCTAATAGCAGTAATGGATTATAAAGGCAAAAAGAACTGTAAGGGAATACTATAAACAATAGTATGCCAACAAATTAGATGAAATGGAATAAATTTAGAAAGACTAAGAAGTCTTAGAAAGACAAAATCTAGGAAGAAATAGAAAATCTGAGTAGAACCTTTAACAAACATGAGTGAATTAATAATATTAAAACTCCCCACAAAGAAAAGCCCTGGCCCAGATGACTTCACTGCAGACTTCTACCAAACATTTAAATAATTAATACCAGTTCTTCACAAACACTTTCAAAAAACAGACGAGGGGAAAACACTTCCCAACTCATTCTGTGAGGCCGATATTACTCTGATAATAAAACCAGACAGAGATATCACCAGAAAAGAAAACTATAGATCAATCTCTCTTATGAATATAAACACAAAAATCCTCAATAAAATACTAAGGAACTGAATCCAGCAACATATATAAAAGATTATCCATCATGACAAAGTGGTACGTATCCCAGGAAAGCAAATTTGGTTCCACCATCAATGTCATACACTATGTCAATAAAAGAAAGGACAAAGCCATCTGATCATCTTAATAGAGGAAGGAAAAGCATTTGACAATATTCAACACCTCATGTTTAAAAAATAAGAGCCTCCTTTACCGGGCCGGGCTGGCAGGGGTTTGGCTCCGGCAGCGGCGCTGCGATGTGGTTCGAGATCCTGCCCGGGATCGGCGTCATGGCCGTGTGCTTGGTCATCCCCGGCATAGCGACGGCGCACATCCACAGGTTCAGTAACGGCGGCAAGGAAAAAAGGGTTGCCTATTATCCGTATCAGTGGAGTTTGATGCAAAGAGATAGGCGGGTCTCTGGAGTTAATCGTTACTATGTGTCAAAGGGTTTGGAGAATATCGATTAAGGAAGCATTTTCCTGATTGATGAAAAATAACTCAGTCATACTCATCTACCCCTTCTAGAAGGTTATGCAGTGTATTAATGTAGTGCATAATAAAAACAACAAAAAAGTAAAAAAAAAATAAAATAAAATAAAAGCCTCAATAAACTACAAAGAAACTTCCTCAACCTGATAAAATGCCTCAGAGCTAAGATTATACTTAACAGTGAAAGACTAAAAACACTCCACATTTGTTCAACCTTGTACTGGAGGTTCTAACCAGGACATTTAGTCATTAAAAAAAAAAAAAAAAAAATTAGAGGCATCCAAATTCGAAAAGAAGTAAAACTTTCTCTATTTGAAGATGATATGACCTTGTATACTGATAATTCTAAGGAATCCACAAAAAAATATCAGAACTAAAAAATGAGTTCAGAAAGATTGCAGGATATGAGATCAATATACAAAAATTAGTCATATTTCTATACATTATTATCACACAATCTGAAAATTAAGTTAAGTAAGCAACTCAATTTACAATAGTATCAAAAAGCAAAAAGTATGTGGGAATAAATTTAACAAGTTAAACTTCTGTACTAAAAACTACAAAACACTATTGAAACAAAGATCTTAATAAATGAAAAAGCATCCTATGCTCATGTTTCCAAATGCTTAATATTGGTAAGATGGCAAAACTGTGTATCGATCTATAGATTCAACACAATAAACACAGAAATCCCAGCTGGGTTTTTTAGGATCAACAAACTGATCCTAAAACTAATACTTAAATACAAGGGACCCTTAACAACCAAACAATCTTGAAAAAGAACAAGGTTGGAGGACTCACACTCCCCTATTTTAAAAATAACTCTTACAACTCAATAATAATAAGAATAAGAAGAATAATATTGTCAAGACAACCCAATTAAAAGTGAGCACAAGAATCTGAATGAAAAAAAAAAAAAGAATCTGAATGGACATTTTTTCAAAGATGATATACAATTGATCAAAGAAACATTTAAAAGAAGCTCAAAACTATTAGCTAGCAAGTAAATGCAAATCAAACCATAGTGAAATGCCATTTCATACCAACTATGGTGGCTGGAACCAAAAAGACAGATAAGAACAAAGGTTAGCCAGGAGGATGTGGAAAAATTGGCACCCTCATATACTGCTAATAGGGATTTACAATGCTACAGTTGCTTTGGAAAATAGCTAAACAGTTAGCTAGGACCCTTATTACATTATCATTCTACAGATGAGGAGTTCATCAGAAGGTTAAACAGAGAGTTGCCATCTCACTAGCAATTCCACTCCTAGGCATAAACAAGAAAAATAAAAGCCTATGTTCACACAAAAGCTTCTACATAACTATTCATGACAATCGTATTCATAATAGCGACATTATAGAAAACAACCTCAATGTCCATCAACTGATCAATGGATAAATAAAATGTAGTTAGCCATACAATGTAATATTATTCGACAATAAAACTGAATAGACCATTTATATATGCTACAACGTAGATGAACCTTGAAAACATGGTGCTTAGTGAAAGAAGTCCTTCACAAAAGACTACATATTACATGATTATGTGAAATGTCCAGAATGGGCAAATTTGTAGAGACAGAAAGTAGATTAGTGGTTGCTCAGGGCTGAGGGGAGGTGAGGCAGCTGAGGTATAATGCCGCTTGACTGCTAACGAATACAACGTTTCTTTCTTTTTAAAAAAAATAACGTTTCTTTTAGTGATAAAAATGGTCTAAAATTGATTGTTGTAATGGTTGCACAACTCTGTGAATGTACTAAAAAACATCGACTTGCACACTATCAGTGGGTGAATTGTATGGCACAGTGGAATATATCCTAATAAAGAAGCTTTAAAGAAGTACAATATGACATGACCGTTCAATCTGATGACTGATCCTGGGAGGGATGAGAAAGGGTGTTGAGCATCAAGTGACTACAGACCAGGCAGGGTAAACAAGCCTTACAATGTGCCTTAACATGGAAAACATCCTGTGGGGGAAAAGAGCATGAACAGTTCCAGCCAACTCAACCTCTGAGGGGCTCTGGAGGTTTCTCGGCACTAGACCTAATGTGCAGCCATCTGCCCCGCGCTCTCCCAGGGGAACCAGATACACCTCTGTCTCTACCTTTGATTTGGCCAGTTAACAGATATTTTTCTGAAAAATAACACTTTACCACTCATTTGCATCACCTCATTTCATTCTAATCTTTACAACAACTTCGCAAGTTTGTTAAGATCGGTGGCACTATGACCATTTTGCAGATGATAAGACCGAGGCTCCAAAAATTAAGCTGGAACCCAAGCAGAAAAGGAACTCAAACACAGAGCATGTGATTCCCGGTTGAGTGTTCCTTACGTTGTGCTGGTCCTACCTGCCTTTTTGATACATACTGTTTATTCTCTATGATAGTGTCCTATTCAGAGTGTTTATAATTAAAAACTCATTCATTGCAGTATGTAGTTTAATTGATGGGCTCTGCTGATGTCAGAAACCACAAAACCACTGATTCATCAGGTTGAGTAGGAGTCCGGTTGGCTATGGAATTTATTAATCCATCTTTGCAGACATTACTAACATTTTCCTTAAGCAACACATCCCCCCAAAGAGATGAAAGTGAAAAGCTCATGGCTAAAGCAAAGGAGGTGGGACCACTCCCAAATAAATGTCATCAAAGTCCTTTGTTACATGTTAATTTTTCAGTAAAGCTTTTGGGTCTTCTAGGGATGTCTTCTGCCGCTACTCTGTTTTGTTTTGTTTTTAACAGTATCATTGTTAGATGTTCAATTGGCTCTCATTAAATAACAGAATACTGTCTCAGGGCAATGAAGATAATTTATTCACATATATTTAAAAATAATAAAACCCCAAATTTAGATTTTAAAAGGAAAGAGAAATGTAATCCTGAATATAATCTCTAAAACAAGGACTATGTTTAGGGACTCTAGAACCTTCCTGACACCGGACAAATATTAACAAGGAATATAAAATATTTGAAGTCTGTGTATTTGTCTTTTGAACTGAGATCTTTTTTTTTTTTTTTAAGATTTTATTATTTTATTTGAGAGAGAGAGAGAGAGAAACAGCATGAGAAGGGAGAAGCAGAGGGAGAAGCAGGCTCCCCGCTGAGCTGGGAGCCAGATGTGGGACTTGATCCCAGGATTCCGGGATCATGACCTGAGTCGAAGGCAGTCGCTTAACCAACTGAGCCATCCAGGCACCCTGAACTGAGATCTTCTAATACTCTAGATTTGAAGCATTGGGTTTTTAAAGAATTTCCTTTAAACCATAATCGTACAGATGAAAAGTGGCATATGTGGTCATATAAAGTTTGTCTCTCTCCTATGGAGAGCAAAGGGTATATGGCTGACTGGCTACTCCCAGAAAATCTGGAAGAGAAAACTTAATTTTCTAGGCAGTGACTGAAAAAAAGATGAACTTGTTTTCAGGACTGAAAATGAAGGCCCATGTACTGGGAACCAGAAGAGCTTACAATAGAGTAGTCTCAGCTATGCATAGGGGCTCCTAACTTCTCCATCCTCCCTGCAAAACCATATTTAATGTCATAAGGTTGGTGGGGAGGCGGCTATCAGATACAGAATTTCTCCAGCTGTTAAGCCTTCCCTTTGCACTGACAGTCTCCCCCTGCAGGCTTGACCACCTCCGTTTTCCTCCTTTACTTGATAGATTAAGTCTGACTTCTCCAGGTCAAAGGGAACTAAGAAATCTTCAACAGAATCAACTTGAACAGTAGTAGATTGATTTGGCAAGTTCATTATTATCCTCTTGACACTGATGAAGGCTCTCCTGGTTTTCTATTGTTGAATCACAAGCTGCCCCTAAACTTAGTGGGGTCATAGGGGCATTGCATCCTATCTCATGATTGTGTAGGTCAGGTACCAGGGCAGGGCTCAGCTGGGCAATTCTTCTGTGGCACATGGCTTGACCAAGGTCATGTGGTGGGATTCTGTGGGTGGCTGAGCCACTCCGGAGGATCCAAGACATCATTACTCTAATGGTGGCCCCTCGGCAGTGAAGCCCAGAAGGCTTGAATCAAACGGTCCTGTCTATGAAAGTGTATCTCTAACTAGAGGGTCTCAGAGTAGTTGGAATTTTCACATGGAAGCTCAGGGCTCCCAGAGACCAAGACACCCAGGTGAAAGCTGCAAAGCTTCTTAGAAATCCCACAATAACACTTTTTTTGTGGCCTGTTTGGTCAAGCCAATCACTAAGCCAAGCCTGGATTCACTGGGTGAGTTATTACCACTTCACCTCTCTCTCCATGAAGGAGTAACAGAGAATTTGCTTCAATCTGTCGTCTACCATAAAGTCTGTAGTCATTGAGCAGTTTGGTGGAAGCAGCCAATTAAATTTCTATGGCAACACAAAATTAAAAGATTCACACACTCAACCCTCAGTCTGCCATCCCAACCCCATGTAGACTTAATTGCAGTAGTTCCTTAAAAGCAGTGCAGTGTGAATGCTCATAGTAACTTTCTTCACCCATCCTCACAAATTTTGCCTCTGAGATCATCACCCTAAGCAGTGCAGAGTCACCCAGTCCTGTCTCAAAGACCCTCGCCTCAGATTCGTGGATAGGGCTTCTCAGTCCCGGCTTGGAACCCCAGACCTCTGCTGGTCTAAGAGCAAAGATAAAAAATATTACCAATTTTCACAGTTTGTGCCATTAAACTATTCTGTACTTATAAATGGAACCAGCATGCTTTGAAAATAATGAAGGATATTATCTACCCAGAATGATTTATTTCATTTCTGGGGTGAGGTGGAGTGAAGTTGTCAGTGGATGTGGGTTATATTTATTAGCTTTTTTTTGATGACAAAAATAATACAAAAATACATCTTTGATGTAAAATATCAAACACTATAGAAGTGTACATTAGAACCTGAGTCAGCTCAGGTTGCCATAACAAAATTCCTCAGAGTGGCTTAAACAACAGAATTTTTTTTCCATAGTTCTAGAGGCTAGGAAGTTCAAGGTCAAGATTCCAGCAGGTTCTCTCTCCCTGGCTTGCAGTCAGTGTTTTTGTCCTCACGTTGTCTTTCCTCTGAGTGCACAAAGAGAGAGTGAGCTCGCTCACTGGTGTCTTTCTTCCAAGGACACTAATCCTATTGGATCAGGGCCCCACACTTATGACCTTTTTTTAACCTTAATTACTTCTGTAGAGGCCCCAGCTCCAAATACAGTCACACTGGGGGTTAGGTCTTCGACATACGAATTTGGAGGGGGGGGGGACACAAACTCAGCCCACAGCAGAAATTCAGAACAAAATCTTTAAGTCCCCCTTGACTTGCCCTCTTTCCAAGATTCAAAAGCAGCTTTTGTGATTCAAATGCAGCTTTTGGAAAAAGGTTAATCTTGGCATACCTGTGAGTCTGACACACTGGATAGAAGGGCTGAGGGTTCACTGCCTCAGGCTCTTAGACTAAAAACTCTATCATTCATGATAAAAGCCTGGAAAAAGCATGTGGTGTTTAGAATGTAGCCAATGAGATGTACAATCACCTTTAAGTGCTTTAAGTATTTCCTTCATTTTATAGAAATATAAAAGTATATGTTGATTTAATCTGACCATACATTTTCATTTAATAGTCAAGGAACTTCAAGAAACCAGAGGTGAAAACAGCTTCTCCAGATGAAAGCTAAAAGCTGGTGTCCTTGCTACAGACGTGCCCTCGGTTGCAATGTAAGATGAAGAACTTCAATAGTGACCAAGCTTCCTGGCTACAGAAGGCGAGAATGTGGGAGTTTTACTAGGGGTATCAGAGACGTTACCGAGGTCGCCTCATTTCCAGCACGACTCTAGACTTCATTAAATTAATTAATTAAATAACTGATCAAGATTAGCTTCGTAATCCTGTGCCTGAATCATGCAGTTAGGGCCTCAACCCCTCCTTGGCGGTGCGCGCATGGACCTCCAGCGTGGGGCGATTCATTCATTCAGCAATTTATTTCGAGCCTCTTCGGTGCCAGGAGCCTCACTAGGCATTGAGATATAAAGATCAATAAGATACGGTCTCTGCCCTTAGGATGTTTAAAGTGAAGTCAGGGAACACATAATGAGTTAATAGTTGAAATCAAGAGGCGCTGGCATTGGAATAACAGTTGGGCCGGGCATGGAGAACCGTAAAGCGAAGGGCAGTCAACCCAGCCTCTTGACGCTATGTTTATCAACGAAGCAACTCCAAGTTATTATTAATGAATCAATCCGATCATATTTTCTTGTCAGGTGGTTGCCAGCCTCTTGACTCACTCTCCTGGGTCCTAATAGTAAAGGCAGTATTTTATTAAAAAGCACGCCCTGGGACACAATGAAAGGGCCCTTTACCTCAAGTAAATAAACAAAGACAAATTTTATCAAATACCAGGCTTTGTTTGACAGCAATAGATGTGTTTGCTAGGAGACAATGTACATGCATGGACGTCAAATACTGTTTTAAAAGTGATGTGATCATAGAGTCAGGCCACTCCTGACAACTGACTAGAATGTGAAATCAGAGGCTGATTATGAACAAAAGGGCACGTCAACTAGGAAGTTAGTGTATAGAAACGCTTTCATGCTCAAACAAAGCGTTACAACACAATGCGGCTCTCCAAATACCGGGGCGCCGGGCGGGGTGCGGGGGTGGCGATAAGTCCACTGAGGTCATGAGTCAACTTTTCAGGCAGCTGCCATGATTAGGGGCTGACTGCTATCAGACTAACCATCATTCCTTAATGCTTCTGGATTGCTGCCTTATATCCTCCTTAGTACACTGAAGTCACAAAAATTAGAAGGAGTTAGGTCATTTGCTTGCTTGTGCATTATTTTCCTGTGGCTCTAGAAGAAGGAAAGGGAACATTATGCTGCTGGGGAAAACAAACACTGCGATTTAGGCATGGACCATGTGGAGTGAATGGAGGACTTGTCCTGTCCTCAATACACTGAGCACTGAGGCTGAAACAAGCAGTGACCTTCTCCACAGGTGGTACAGGAAACTAGAGAAAACGAGCCCCACCACCTAGCCCCTAATGGTGCAGGCATAGAGGCTTACAGCTCCTAATGCAAGATGCAGATAGCCAAGTGGCATTAAGACAGGACAGGGCAAACAGTCTCACATGAAAACCAAGCAGGGCATGAGCAACCGTATTTGGTGAATACCTCTGCCAGGCTGTTAGAGGAATGGTAGATGCAGGAATTTATACCAATGGAGTTATTCTTCCAGTGTGCAGAGTTCATGGACCCAACCAGGTGGGCTTGTTGTTGTTCTAGAGATAAAGATTGGGTGGTTGAACAAACCATCCAAAGTAAGAAAAGCATAACCAAGCAGAATCCCAGGAAAATGGGATTGGGTGTATGATTGGGTGACAGTGGGACCAGGACAGAACTAGATCATTGACAGCCGAAAGCTCTAAAAAGAGTACCATGAGTCCTTTCCCCCACTATGCCATACACAGGTCAGGAAAAACACAAAGAGGCCCACTATCACAGCTTCTGTTAAGTAAGGAACTGGGGAGTCTAGACAGTGCAATGAGACAAGAAAAAGGAAATAAAATGTACAAGATTGGAAAGGAAGAAAGAAAACTCTCATTATTCACAGATGATGATTTTGTATGTAGAAAATACAAAAGAACCCCACAAATAAATTACTTGAATTAAAAATGGTTTCACAAGGTTGCCACTTAGAGTCAATATACAAAAATCTATTGTATTTCTGCATACCAACAATAGAATATAAAATTATTTAAAAGATACCATCTTTTTAAAAAGATATCTTTAAAATATGCTATTTATAATAGCATCAAAAATAGTTTTAAAAACATAGAAATAATGAATGAATAAGAATTCTACTAGAAAACTGTTAGATATCACTCAGATTATTAAAGTACAACAAAATTAAGGGAAGGAAACTAGGCTCATGGATTCCAAGTGTTAAAATTGTAAAGATGTCAATTCTCCCTAAATCAACCTCAAGAATTACAGCAATCTTAAATAAAAGGCTTTTAAAAAATGTTTGGCTTGGGGTACCTGAGTGGCCAAGTCCGTTAAGCAACTGCCTTCAGCTCAGGTCATGATCCCAGGGTCCTGGGATTGAGCCCCATGTTGGGCTCCCTGCTCAGTGGGGAGTTTGCTTGTCCCTCTCCCTCTGCCTCTTTCCCCCAACTTGTGTGTGTGCTCTCTTTCTCTCTGTCTCTCTCAAATAAATAAATAAAATATTTTTAAAAACGTTTGGGTTTTAGGAGATCTTAAAAGTTCTCATCACAAGAAAAAAAATTTTGTAATTACTTATGATGACAGATGTTAATTAGATTTATTGTGGTGATCATTTCATAATGTATACAAATACCAAACCATTATATTGTACACTTAAAACCATTATATTGTACACTTAAAACGAATATAATGTTATATGCCAATTATACCTCAAGTTAAAAATAAAAATAATTTAAAAATTTGGGGTTTTTAAAGAATATTTGGAACCTAACAATCTGTTCTAAAATTTATATGGAAATGCAAAGGCCAAGAGTAGCCAAGATACTTCTGAGTAAGAACAAGATGAGAAGACTTGTTCTGCCAGAATTAGTGCAAATATTAGTGCAGAATTAGTGCAAATATTAGTGCAATATTAGTGAAAAAATAGAAAAATTGAATAATAATGAAGCAAAATAAAGAACTCAGAAACCGATTCACATCGGATGGCAAACGTAGCACTAATGAGGAGTATAAAAAAGTAGTCTTTTCAATTAATGGTTCTAGAAAATTGAGTATCCTAATGGGAAAAAAATCAAGCCTCATCGCAATTTCAGATGGATTCTGGAAATGGAGAAACAGCTCCTATAAGACCAACCTGCCCATAGAGAATAACCATAAACTTGAGACAAAATATAAAAGACAACTTCTCTGAATGCTCAGGAAAAAACCAAAAGGAAACAGAAACACAAAGGGACACACTTGGAAAAGGGGTACAGCACGAGGTATTTCCCATCTTCAGAGCTTTGTGCTTGTAACATTTCTTGCATGTGTACAGTACACATGAACAAGAACACTTCTGGCAGTCAGTACCCATGGTTAAAAACCGGAAACAACCCACATCCTCATCAACAGGAGAGTATAAGCAAATACACTGTGGTATATTTATATCATTGACTATTACATAGCATCTAGGATGAATAAACTCAGCGATATGCAGTAATATTGATCCAAAGAATATAATTAAAACAATTCATTAATAGATATTACATAAAAAGTTAAAATAAAAATGTACTTTTAAAGGATACATAAAGATGAAAAAATATATAGCTATATTTTAAAAAATCAAAGGAATGAAAATTGTTACATTGGGTTAGGGAGGCAAGTACATAGTTCACTGGGGAGATCATTTGGCTTGATAAAGGTTTACTTGCAGATTTTATTTTGAGTGGTGGATTCATTATTACCTTATTAAACAAACAGACCATTGAGGGAGCAATCCAGGGAGCATGTCATAAATTGGGTGGGAATTGCGATTATACCAACTTTGTGTACTTGGAGTTTACAAAAGAAAGGTTGAGAGGGATGAGGGAAGGAAAGAGGGAAGGAGGGAGGTGGGATGGACAAGGAACATCCCTTATGTTGAGGGAAGAGAAAGACTGAGATTAGAGATCACTGGTAGGAGACTCTCTTTTAGCGGCCCTCTACCCCCTGAGAGAGGGTAGAGATTGGGTTCTTTCAGGGTTGCAACTTTGGGGTGCTTGCAGTGGGAAGCCCACAGAGGCTTGCATCTGAGGCTTGCAGCTGAGGCCCAATCTGTGCTGATAATCACAGGAGCCAGCACGGGACTTCGAGAGACTACCTCAGGTGATTGGGATGCTGCGGTGGGTTTGGAATGCCTTCCTGGGGAGATTACCACTAGGCACTCCCTCAGAGGGGCGGTGGAGCATGGAGTGAGTCACAGAAGGCCTGAGGATGTAGGTGGAAATTAAGAATCTGTGCCAGGAGGGGGCTGAGTCTTGTGCCGGGTCTCAGAGCAGTGGTGGTGAGGAACATCAGCTTAATTCAAAGGCCATTCCTCCATTTGGGGTTGTGGGACTTTGGGCAGGTTATTCATCTGCTCTGAGGCTTGGTTCCCTCATTGCAAATGGAGGTAGCTGTTACCTTACAGAGCTCTCCTAAAAAGTAAATAAGATAATGTATGTAAAAGGTACGGTATCTTAAGAACTGAATATATGATAGCTATAAAGTGATCCGATCTGCTCAGCAATTGAGCTCGAAAGCAGACCCATCCTTAGACAGGAGACTGAATCTGAGGGGGAGGAACACTCAGGGTGGGGCCATGTGGACGCTGGAAGGGGGACAGTAAGACGGGATGTTTGGAAAGCCAAAAGCATGGCTTCTTCACCACCCTGCTGGAACACTTACGGGGTACTCCCTCTCTCAGCTTTGTTCTTTCCTGAAACCAACCAGAGCTCATGTGGTGATGAAATTTAGAAGTAACCCCACCACACCAGAACGCAGTCTCCTCATCTGCGCATGGGTTGGGATGATTTTTCATTACACGGGCCACGGGGTACGGCTGGCTCCCTCACACTTCAAGAACCTCTTGTCCTCAGAGAGGTAAATCTCTCCATTGCTTTGAAGAAAGTCTTGGGATCTGAAATCAGTCCTTTGTGCAGTTGTCTGTCTTGGGTTATTTGCGTTGTCTTTTTTTCCCTTGGGTGTTTTTGGCGGGGAGGAGGGAAGCCGAGAGAGCACGCTGTTTATTGTTTTGTTTTTCTTGCTCTGTCATCTAGGCACAGCTCCTTTTGGAAAATGCTAGCCTGCGTGAGCACTGCTAAGGAGGGATGAGGAAAGGGGTCTCCATGGTTGATTTGTCTAGTCCCAGTTTCCACGTACAGCAGGAGCAGTGAGGGGAAAGGGACAGACATCTCAAAAAGGTGAAAACTTAGCAGGAACCAGTGAAGGGCCACTTGTGCAGCTGGGGTTGGCTCCCGGCGTGCCTGGTCCAAGGCCTCTTTTGTCTCCTCGGCTTTCTGTGGACCCCAGGTTTGGGGTTTGCCCCCTTTTGGGGGGCTGATGGAGAAGAGCTAGGGAGGTCGAGGAGTGGGACTAGAGAACTGTGACAAAGTTCTTTAGCTGTCGCTGCTAGTGTTCCCAGGTGCAAAGACTTAGCCTCTGCACTCTGAAGGCGTCATCTTTACTGCCCAGCCACTTTCTTCGGCTCACCTCTTGGTCCCCCACTAGTGCGCTTTCTGTGCCATGGTTCACCACCTCCATGGTGTTCGGAAAATGTGGTGGTGAGCCTGCTTGGTGAAAATCCAGTACGTGAGAGGGGACAGAAAGGATGGAGGAAAATGATTTCGTTCATTCTGATCCCTTGTCTTCCTTTGACACCCAGATATTCTCCCCTCTTTTGTGGAAGAGAAAGAGAAAGAAAGCCAGTCGGTCTGGTGTTGCCAAGGTTGGGTTTTGTTTTTTTGTTTTTTTAATTCTCCAACAACCTCATTGCTGCCTCCTAGTGAAAGCTTTAGAACTGAAAAAAGCCCACTTACTGGGGAGGACTTCAGGGGGAAAAGAAGAAACTGAATTTACACAGACTCACAAACTTTTTCGGAGAGATTGTCTGCCTCTCAGTTTCTCATGAGACAGATTTGTGATCACGGGTATGACGTGGCCACAAGGAAAATACAGAGCCCACACAGACTCTACTGATCAAAAGCCCATCGAACTTATAATTCTCTTTCAGTTTATTTTGCCTTCACTTTTCACTCACACAGACTCTTCTCTCTCCTATATCTTGGTATTTTTCTTCTTTAGATAAAAAAAAAAGAACAAAAATATAACGTCATATCAATTCAAGCATAAGATCTGTGGACTTTAAAACTGAATTTCCATTTTTGACACGTAAGAAAGAGGATGGCATAAAAACTTTGTGAATAGCTCAGCCAGATTCAGAGGAGAGGTGTGAAGGCTGGTTCACAGTATCAGGGCCACCTTGCCTGCCTTTCACTCCCAGCTTAACTGTGAGGGCCCTGCGTTGGCTGGGAAGGGCGTAGGCCAAGACTGTTGATTCCCTGAAAACCGAAATTGAAAAGCAAATCTCTCCTATTTTGAAATGTGTGAAATTTAATTTGGTGACTAGGCAAACAAACACACAAGGAGCCATTTTCTTTTTAGGTATGGCAAGCACCTTTGTTTTCTACAGTTCACCCTTCTTGGACTTAAGAACTTTCAAATTTGGGTCATTTAATATCACTAAACAGGCAATACTGCACAATTTATAAAACTATATCCAAGGAAGCTTATGTATTTTACTTTTTATAAGACATTGTACAAATAAGCACACATTTCAACGGCATATATGAGCATTTTTCCATGGTAATAATTTATTACAATAGATTTTTAAATGTAAATTTGAAAAGAGTAGATTATAATTTAACTCACCAATATAAATATCTTTTCTCAGTCCTTATCTGTATATGTCAAGATAATTTTCATGATTAGATTCAACTTCATTCACAATGTTTAGTGAATAACAGTTTTTCCAAATCTTGCATCCCCACACATATGTTCTTCATATGACAGTGTATAATATTTTTGTCTCAAACCTACTATACAAGTTAGGTTGAAAGCTCAGGGATGATAATTTTGTAGTTTATCATCACAAAACAGTATATTTAATATTCTAGTCTATGTAATTACACCTGCTAGTGTTTTAACGTTACTCCACCCAGAGTCTGTGAATGACAGGGTGGCTTTATAGAGCCTGTAAAGGAATATGGTTCTACAGAAATCAGTTCAATTATTTCAGCAATACAAGGACATAACTAATACAAAGTAAACATTTGTAACTGCGATATTGTTAGAAAAATAGACTCCCATACATTTCACTATTGGCTCACATTTCTATATGTCACAGCAACTAAAATGAAAGCAATAATCACTCTTCTTAAAATGAGCAATAAAACAAGCCTAACTTTTAAATAAATCTAATGGCCCCAAACAGTTTTTATTACTACAATCAGTACTCTGTGTCTGTGTGTGTGTGTATGGGATGAACATATACTGCAGGGAAGTCTTAAAAGAGTTAACCACTTACAGAACTTCCTACTTGCACACACCACAAGGCTAGGTCTAATCCTAACTGCCAAAGAAAGAAGACAAGCAAGTTGTCCCTGAAGGACAGGCCAACTTGTGAATAAAACCTCCAGACTGATCATGCTATGAGTGTATTGCAGCATACCAAGAAGTGATAAAAATACGCAAACAAAATCATGCTGTTTTTGCATCATGTCAATTATAAGGAAAAAACTGCTCTTTCTAAAGGAAACTGAGCTTAACAGCATAAAGCTATTTCAGTACAGAGTGATTGGTATGTATTACTTTGTTCTTTCAGAGCGACGTTTGACACTTTCTGATTCTGAATACCTTCACCCTATCTGTGCATTTAAGTGAGACAGTGTTAAGTTAACTGTACCTTAAAGAGATCAGCATAAAGATGGCTCTGTCGACCAGAATAGAAACACAACAAAACACTCAGATTTTTCAAAGAGCTGAACAGTCAGCCAAGGATGCCTATTCTCAGCCTGGGCGAGCTCCTTTCCGAGAAGGTTGCCAAGAGCACGCTCAGTTCCTCCTCAGTTATTTTTCACTTCACTACCTCAGACTGGTGCGTCACCAGCGCAAGAAAATGCGGGCAGCATCTGTTGCAAGTAACATCTGGACCTCCAAGGAAAATGAGCATTCTTCCTAGGAAAAGTCTCCAACATTTTCTAGAGTGCGTCCCCTCTTCTGCCGTAGTTGGAGAGGCTCTCCTCCTCCTGCGCGCCTCCTTCCTCCGGGCAGAGGATCCCAGAGCCGCGACCAGTGACAGGGTAGCCGGGATGACACCAGGGGTTGCCAACACCAAACAGTGCGCAGACTCCGCGGCGCGCTCCTAGCTCTCCGCTCGCCTCAACCTGCTCTCGAGTGAAGAGGGGTGGGAGGAGGAGTATGGAGGAGGCGGAGGGGATCCAATTTAATTCGCGGTCCTGGGGGTGTGGGAGCAGGAGGAGGCTCCGCTGGTCCCTCCTCCCTCCTGGAGTCTTGGGCTCCACCTCCTCCGCAAGCCCGCAGATATACACACACTCAGTCGCGGCTGGACATGCACACCCAGCGCCGGCTCCGGGCGCGTGCACACGCAGGTAGCCACACTCACCTGAGCCCGTGCACAGGGCTCTTGCCGCCTCGGGAGCGGCGGAGTGGCGGCCTGGGCCAGGAAGGGGCCCACTGTGCTACGGGAGTGGGGGAAGCGGGAGCAGCCCCAGCGCGGACCTGCGAATAGAGGTGATGGCGCGTTTTCCTTAAATCCCCTCCTCCAGCACCTCCGCCCGGCGCCTGCTCGGCTCTGGCCGGAGAAGCCGGGAAAGCGGGGCCCCGGGCGTGGCGCACACGCGGGCGCACGCACCGAGGCGAGCGCGCCAAGAGGGGCGCGGCGGCGCGGGCGCAGGAAACTTGGGCGAAGTTAGTTGCAAGTGCCGGGCGGCGGCCGAGACGAACCGGGAAGGGTCGCGGCGGGTTCCCGGCCCGCGGCAGCGCCGCCCTCCACGCCCGGCGCGCTCCGGGAGCCCGAGTCGGCCGGTGCCCCTGGAGGAGCTCAGAGCGAGCGGAGCCGGCATGGCCCGGGGGACTACGGGACGCGGCGCCTCGGCGAGCCGGAAGGATTTTCCCTGAGGCCCAGCGACCCCAGGCTTGCTCAAGCCTCCAGCCTCCTTCCTGGACCGGCAGCCGGAGAGGAAGACCCGCGAGGCAGGTGCTGGGGCGGCAGACATCTCCCCCCCAGAACCCCCAGCCGATTGGGGGTGGGGGGGATTCCCACCAGCGAGCCCTGTGGCGAGTCAGGAAGACCCGCTGGTGCTGCTGTATTTGTATTTATATCCATTGCTGCGCTGTTCCCTTGCTGCGCCGGGACCCTCCTCCGCCTCCCCCTCCTCTTCCTCCTCCGGGGCCACCTCCCCTCCTTCCCCACCCCCATCTGCTACTGTCAAATGAGAAAGTCACCGAGGAGAACCCAAACACTCCAGCCGCCGAGGGCCCCCTTTGGCACTTGGCAGCACGCGGCGGCGGGCTCCTCGGCTCAACTTGGTGGGGTCTTCGCGACGCAACTTTCCGAGCTGCTCTGCATTTAAGAGAGAAAAGACCGAGGAGGAGGAGAGATCTGCGGGGCAGCGACTACCTGCGGGGAGTTCGCGAGCAAACGCAGCCGGAGAGGAAGGACAAAAAGAAAGCAAAGGGCAAACTGTCACCGTGGGGTGGGGGCACCGCCGAGAAGTTCCTGGCGGGAGAGACCAGGGAGGCCCGGGGCGCGGCGCGGCCCTGGGCTCGGCCCCCAGCCCCCTCTTCCCGGGCGGGAGCGACGCCGGGGCGCGAAGTGGGGCGCGGCGAGCGCGGGCAGGCCGAACGGGTCCCCGCGGACAGCCAACATTGATTTCCTCCGGGCGGAGGGCGACGGCCCGGGCGGCGGCGGCGGCGGGCTGCAGCCGCGCCACGGCGAGAGCATGTCCAAGCCGGTGGACCACGTCAAGCGGCCCATGAACGCCTTCATGGTGTGGTCACGGGCTCAGCGGCGCAAGATGGCCCAGGAAAACCCCAAGATGCACAACTCAGAGATCAGCAAGCGCCTGGGCGCCGAGTGGAAGCTGCTCACCGAGTCGGAGAAGCGGCCGTTCATCGACGAGGCGAAGCGTCTGCGCGCCATGCACATGAAGGAGCACCCCGACTACAAGTACCGGCCGCGGCGCAAGCCCAAGACGCTGCTCAAGAAGGACAAGTTCGCCTTCCCGGTGCCCTACGGCCTGGGTGGCGTGGCCGACGCCGAGCACCCGGCGCTCAAGGCGGGCGCCGGGCTGCACGCGGGCGCCGGCGGCGGCCTGGTGCCTGAATCGCTGCTCGCCAATCCCGAGAAGGCGGCCGCCGCCGCTGCTGCCGCCGCCGCACGCGTCTTCTTCCCGCAGTCGGCCGCTGCCGCCGCCGCCGCCGCCGCTGCCGCCGCCGCCGGCAGTCCCTACTCGCTACTCGACTTGGGCTCCAAGATGGCAGAGATCTCGTCGTCGTCGTCCGGCCTCCCGTACGCGTCGTCGCTGGGCTACCCGACCGCGGGCGCCGGCGCCTTCCACGGCGCGGCGGCGGCGGCTGCAGCAGCGGCCGCGGCCGCCGGGGGGCACACGCACTCGCACCCCAGCCCGGGCAATCCGGGCTACATGATCCCGTGCAACTGCAGCGCGTGGCCCAGCCCCGGGCTGCAGCCGCCGCTCGCCTACATCCTGCTGCCGGGCATGGGCAAGCCTCAGCTGGACCCCTACCCCGCGGCCTACGCCGCCGCGCTATGACCCCGCGGGGCCGCCTCGCGAGGACCGCTGTGCACACGTGTACATATGTATAGGTACGAGCTCCGCGGCCGCCCCGTGCGCCCTCCCGCGACGGGGGCCCCGGTTTGTATGTACAGAAGATGTATAGGAGCAGGCAGAGGCAGAGATGCCAGTCGGGGCGCGAGTGGCAGAGCGCGCGAGTGCTCGGGCGAGTGTGCGTGTGGATTCACAGGATCATTTCAGACCCGCACTGCGGCAGCCCACTTTAGGGAGGGCGGCCGGATCCGACAGCAGTTGATGTTTGCTTTGCACTTCGGAACCTGTTGCGTTTTGGCCCACAGAGGTGGAGGAGTAACTTTTTGACATGTTGGGCTTTGCAGTTTTGTTTGTTGGAAGTTAATTGTCGGTTTTGTTTTTGCTTTTCATTATCTTTTTTTCTCCCCCCTCCTGGTCTGTGTCGCATGCACTCTGTTCAAGTGTTAGGTCTGAAATGGCTGGCACAAGGGAAAAGCTGATCTGTGTCACTAGGTTCTCAGAGCGAGATGGCTCTGAGCGGCCTTGCTCCCTATTTATACTATTTGACTTTGCAAATCTCTGTTCTCTCAAGCAGAACTCACAGACCGGATCCATTCTTGACCAGTGACCGGCTCGAATCTGGCCTTTTGTATGTGAGATGATCACGCTTTCTTTTGTTTATCACGTCATATGCAAATGAGAGCAAGAGCTCTTAAGAGCAAGGAATGCAAACAGGAAATATGCGCGAGATGAAAAGTTGTCAATTGGATTTTATCCCTTAGGGAAAAAAACCCAAAACTGATAACTCTCCCTGAGTCCACTTGCTTGGATTTCTGACACAGTTTACAGAAAGATAAAAGGCACTGTTCCTATTTTCCCCTTATGGCTGAGTTCACCTTAAGATTGTAAATGTGTCTATGTCCGTGAAAACATGGAGTCTGAAAATGTGTTATTTGCGTTGCCCTAAATTTGAGTCGGTTTTAGACTCTAAAGCATTTTGAGCGAATGTCAAAGTTAAGTTTTTAAAAATTGCGGGGCTATTTCAGAATCGCAATTTTATCTAAGATTAAATCAGACTTTTTCGTCTGAGTGGTAATGATATATTTATTATTTAGCAAAACTGAAAAAAACCAGAATTGTTTGACAGATGTCTCTGATTTTCAGCTAGCATTTCTTCACCAACCTGAACCACTTAAATGTGTTTTGGAGTTCCCTCCCTAATTAGCTTATTTTTTAGATTACCTGCAATTCATTTGCAAATTATGATAAAACACATTTTAGAGAAAAGAACCTCAATTATAGCTTTTTGTTTCTTTTTAAATGTATATATTTTGACTAATGTTTGTGAATGAAGTTGGCTAACATGTATTTAGTTTCATTTTGACTTTATGTAATATAAAGTTTTAAAAAGTTTAAGTATTGGTTTTAACCTTTATGTGTAAATGGTTTTCTTGTGTGATCTTCTAATTTAATATTAGACGTCTAAACTATATCTGTAAATTAGAATCCGACTATCACTCTGTTCATTTTTTTTGAACAAAGAGTTTAAATAAAGCCTGAACCAGGGAAAAGAGAAAATCCTCTATTTCTTGTTGAGTTCCTAACAAGATTTTTATCTGAATTGCCCTTACGTGCCTGGTCCAGGTGAAGTGTAAGGTATCCTCCAAAGGCAGCCTTTGTTTCACTTTTGAATAGATTTACTAGGAAATCTAAATCAAGCCATTGTTATTCAGAGCCAAAAACCTGATTTATCACATTTTTAATCATGAATAGGAAAGAAGATAAAAAAAAAAAAAACAAAAAGACCCAAGTAGTTGTATTATCTTGGGGGGGAAAAAAAGGGCATTCATGAACCAGTAGAACAGAGCCCATTGAAAACATCCAGACCGTTCAAAGCATTTCACGAGTTTCCAGTAACATTTTAAGAGAGGAAAGTTGTCTGACCACTTGATCTTGTTAGTGGGAGAGCCCCATCACTTAAGTCAGTGTAATGTGTTCACGTATCTCTGGCATATTCCTTGTTTACACCTTAAGATTTTATTTGGAAAGCTAATCACTGCTAACGATGATGTACAACTTTTGGCCTCTTTAGGGCTTTATTCTGTCATACTAAATGGCATTAAAATATAATTATTACAAATTCTGCAGGAGAGGGTTGAATTTCCAGGGCTAGACAAGTTTTCACATAAAGGATTTTCATTTTAGAAAGGAGATGACAGGGCACCAGGAAGACTATCAGAGAAAAAAAAAATTAACTGTAGGAAGATCTTGATTTTCTGCCTACCGAGATAGAAATTCTCAAGATACAGGACTCAACTAGTCCTAAACTAGTTTCCCCATTGACAGAGACCATCTCTGAGAGCTGCACGTCTTTATAAGCAACCCAACTCTTTAAAGTCATTGTTTTCCCCCAACGGAATAATATTTTAAAAACCATGAAAAGTTTTGGAAATGTGAGAAATAGGCTCTGCTGGTTTGACCCTGATTCACTAATTAAAACGATCCCTCTCCTGTTATTCCCTGAGCTCCTTGCAATATTATAAGTTAATTCATATGGTTCTGAGCGATTATGCAAAACTAATTTGGACTGTCCAGGGGTAATTATCCCTGACACGGTTAATTAAATCCTTTCAAGGCTTCGTCTTTCCCTTTTGTAGCAGCCCATCACTTCTCAACACGGAACTTCCTGCGGCTTGCTGGAAATCACCCCAGCCCTAAATCTTAGTTACCTCCCTGAGCCTTCCAGCTCGGCCCCACCGGCCCGAAGATTCCCCGCCCCCTCCCACCCCCTCCCTTTTTCCCAAAGATCAGCGCTTTCTGAGAGCAACGCTCCGGAGTGTTGATGAATAAGAAGAGGACTAGAAAGATGAGTAAGGGGAGGGGGAAAGCTGCCGGGGGTGCGCACACAGGGTCACGTCGCCAACAGACTGTGAGGCTGTTTGGTTGTTTGAGTATGTCCACAGGCCCCCCAGGGGTGACTAGTTTATCACCCCTTCGACTCCGGTGTTCTTGCCAACAAGGTGCGTCTGGAGAAAGCCTCCCTCCAAGTTAGACTGTGCAGAAGTAAGTGGGAGCGACTCTAGGGCAAGAGCGTGGAGAAGGAGCTAGGTGTGTGTGTAGAAGTCTGAAAGTGGCCCACAAATGCACAGCTGGGACTAGGCAAAGAGCTGATGCGGGCTTGAGGTCTCTCTATCTCTCTCTACCGCTCTGTCTCTATCTCTCTCTTCTCTCCTCCCTCCCTCTCTCTCTTCCTTTCCTCCCTTCTTACATTTTCCTTTTTTAAGATTTAAAAAATCCACGACACATTTTTTAGGTAGTCACGGTTGCCCAAAGGCTTTGAACAAGTCTCACATCTGAAGGGCCAGGCGTGTTGCCTTCAGGCTTTGCGCAAACAGGTGGAATTTACTCTGAGCAATAAGAACCGGAGCTGGGGGACGCTGCCGTGCGAGAGATGGCTTCCGGGAAGCAGTGGAGCTGGCCGCTATTGTCACTTCTTTTGACAATTTCCTCCCCCTCTGCTCCCCCCTCCCCGCCCACCGCAAGAAACAAGAACAAAACAGCGCCGGTCTCCCTCTCACCCCCCGACCCCGGGCGGCCTCCGCGAGGGGCGCAGAAGATGGAGAGATGATCCGACCGTCTTCCCGGAGCAGATAGGGACCGGCGCGCCAGCCAATCAGAGTGCGGCTCGGCGCGGTCGCTCCCCGCCGCCGCCCCCTGTGGGCGAGGGAAGTTCCCCGCAATTCGCCCGCCCCCCAGTGTCGGTGTCTTTCTTGCGCCCACAGCCCAGCGGAGGCAGAGAGAGCGCCGTCCAAACTTTATTAATCTCTCCCCCGTTCTTTCTCCCTCATCCCGGTGCATCTCAAAGGTCAGCCCTCTTCTTTTAAAAGACTGATATTATTAATTCACTGACACCCCCCCCTTTCTTTTTTCTCTCTTGCAGGGGGAGAAAAGGGGGAAAATCGTGAAAGAGCTTTTTTTCTTCCCCCCTCCATCCTTTTTTTTTTTTGTCCTTCAGTGGGAGCGTTTAGACAGTCGAGGAGGTTTTGTCCGGGAACAAAACGCAGGGTTGGGAGGTTTTGTGAGAGTGTTGTTTGTTGAAGTGGACCTAAGAAAAAGCGGCGGCTTTCTCCTCATTGTGAAGAAACCAATCAGTGGTATTTGGAAAACTGTTAGCATTGTGCACTTCTTCTGTGTCCATTGTGAGGCGTTTCTTTTCACAAGGTTTTTTTTTCAGCCGATCCAGCTGGCCGGAATGAATAGCGGTGCAATGTGTACACGCTTTGTCCCTCCGGCCTTCAAGTAGCCCCCATTGAATAGACTAAGTTGACACTGCGTGACAGTGAAACAACATAATAAAAAATACATGAGCCCCTGAATAGGAGCAGGCGCATAAATAAATAAAATGGGTGACCAAAACTGGATAAACTGAATGACAAAACGGTGAAAGGGGAACAAAAAGATATTTAACACGCTAGATTAGCATTAGAATGCGATCTACAAGGCAGAACAATTGATGAATAGGTTTACCGGCCAAGAAAGAAATGGACTAAATGCCCTTTGAATAGATATGCTTTTTGCAAGGGCTTTGAATAGATATGCTTTTTGCAAGGGTTGAATGGGAAAAGGTAAAGATGAAGCTATGCAAATGAGCGGGGGAACTTTTTATATATATTCTTTAAACACACACACACACACACTGCGGGAGGAGAGTGCTGCCTCGGGATGTTTATAGAAGCAATAATTGCCATTATTAGCATTGTCTGCAGCAGATAGAAATTGAACAGGTTGGGATAATATAGGGTAGCAGTAATTATTCTTCTAATTAATGGTGCTTTGGTACTTGAAAAAAGAAAAAAGGAAAGGAGAAGTAAAAGTTATGCAGAAGTTATGTTTCCTTGTGTCCGTTTGCCCAGCGTTGGAATCTGTAGAGCAGCAAGCCTGGCGATTCCAAGATGCCTGCTGATCTTTAGAACATTTCAGGGAGCCAATCCTTCGGCTCTGGGTTTGGGGCCTGATTTCAATTTATGCTGCGTTTTTGAGGGTCAAATACGGTGTCTGGTATCTGGTAGGTGCCGAATGAAGAGTTGTGGAATGAATCAATACAAATTTAATGCGGGAAACCGGGCCTCCTATGGATGCAGCGGGGAGGGAGAATACCAAGGCCGATTTGCCTTTCACCGCCCCCTGCCACCCCCGCCCCCTATCTAGGGGAGGGGAGTGGTCCGGGAGGGAAGATCGCCCCCCCTTTTCTGAGGGTTCTTTCTTTGTCCATCTGGGCCGCTGGAAAAGATATAAAAACCAAACAGGCGACGAACAAGTCCTGCCCCCCCATTCCATCTCTGTCCTCACCCCTAAATCCACCCCAAAGGCAGAGCCTTTGAGGAGCCCCACCTGGCTGTGTAGAAACGTTGTACCCACCCGTTTAAAGAATTTGAATACACTTAAAGCTTGGCTTTCTCTCCGTTTTCTCCCCTTACCCCGCCCCGTTTCCCTTCCTGTCTCCATGTCTTTGACCCAATTCCACAGGACTGGGGAACCTCCCGGCAGCAATTGCCGGCGGAGGCAGGGCGCGAACCCGCCGAGATCTGGGCTGTCCTTGGATTTCCTGTGCTGCCCCGGAGGCGGGCGTCCGCAGGGGCCTTTACAGCCAACGAAGTCAATTATTTTCGATGGTTGACCACCAGGCCTGCCGGGCCGCTGGGCCACCCAGCCGTCGAGCTTTCCAGTCGCTTTCTGAATTGCCTAACTTAAATGAATAATGCAAATTACAGACCGCGGAGCTGACAGGTCCCGCGGACTCGCAGAAGCTCCGAGGGCGCTCGGAGCAGTAGCGCTCCCAACCTCCCCGACGGCTGGCGGGAAACTGGGTTCTGAGAAGCAGTGACAACTGCTTCTGAATTGTGGTGACAAAAGGCGCGGCGGGGGTGGGGGAGTGGAATCCCAAACTCTAAAAGCAGTGGGGGTTTCCCCCCTTCTTCTTTTTAAAGAAGCAATTGAGCCTTACCAAGCGCGGGGGCCGCGCGGAAGCCTCGCATATTTTAAACTGTAACCCGAGACTTCGCGGTTTCAGCTTCGCTTAAAACATGCAAATTCTTAGAAACTGAAATCTGAAAAACTTGCGGAGAGCTCTATCCGGGATAAACCCGTTGGAAGTCACTTTAAGGTGATAAAATTCACAGCGATTGGGGTGATGGGCATTTGTGCGGGAGGCAGCGACCTGTTGGATTGGGTTTCCAGGTTCAATGTGGCCGCTGGGCCTTCGGCGACCTCCTGGACACAAAGCAGGGAAGTGGTATCTACAAGGCAACCCGCGAAGACGTCTTCGCTTTTGTGACCCCTAGCGCGCCGTCCCTCTCCCCACCCCAGCCCCTCACTGAACGCTTTGTCAGGTAGACTCCAACACCCTTGCTGCGGCCGCCCCGTCGTTCACACTTGACCGGAGGAAATAAAATCAGCTTTGGCTTTTTAATTCCTTTTGAAGATGTTTCCACCTGATTTCTACCTCTTTGGGGCTCCTCGCTTGATTGGGGGAGGGGTTATTTAGGGACTTTTTGCAAACAGCAGAAGTTAAGGTACTAATTGTAAACAACCCGTTGCTCTCTTTGAATGTATTTATTATCATATTAGCCGAGCACTTGGAGACACACGGCCTATTACTCATTTCGAGCCTCTAGGCAAAGAATTCTCCTACTGAGATCGACCAGTAAAACCAGATTTCTTGGGGGAAATTAGGAGGACGTCTTCAGACTCTCTTCACGGAATTTTATTACTGGATTGTCAATTTCACTTGAGCACCCTCCTCCCTACTCAGCCCAGCCTTAGTATTTTATTTCGGGATCACCCCAAGGTAATTAGCCACTCGCAGAAAGCTTGAAATCTCAAAAGGAGAGGCGCAGCCTCGGATAACAGAGACCAAGTGAGGCTTTTCAGATGGGTTGCCTACACTGGGGCTACCTTTTTCATGACGTCAGGAGTGGAGAGAAGTCTGTTTGCAGAAGAGGGAATGCCTTGAAAAGGACTCTCAGGAACCCAGGGTGTGTGTGACGGGGCGGGGGCGGGGGGCGGCTCAGAGTTGGGGGGAAAGCAAGCTTCCTAGAATGTCACCGCCTGGACATCGCAGGAGCTCAGCCTCTCCTCCTTAGAGTTCCCCGCAAGTACTGCCACTGAGTTTGGGGAACTTTATAGCGCTTTCCCCATTTGCCCATTTCACATCCAAAAGTTTGTGCGTGGGAGCGCACACACACACACACACACACACCTGGTTTGGAGCGAACCCCTCTTTATTTACCACCATATTGTAAAGCCTGGGTTTGGGAACAGCAGCGGAGGGTCCGACAAACTGGAAATCTATGCGGGCGTGTATCAAGAGGCGGAGGAAATTGCATGGAATTATGGCCGCGCTCAAACACACGGGAAATCTGCCCAACAACGTTTTCGTGCGCGCTCCCCCTCACTCTCTCCTACTTCGCTGAAGTTTTGGTAAGCGTGTTTGCTTTAATCTGGATCACCTGAATGATGGCCTACATGGACTCACTCTGCCTGTATGGAGCGGCTCAGTGAGGAGGAATGAGAAAACGCAGGTAGAGCCTGGGAGAGGAGATGGAGAACCTTTCCAGGGAGGCAGTAGGAAAAGTGGGTGCTGAGGGAAACGGAAGGAAAAGGGAGGATAAAAGAAAAAAGAAAATCAGGACAGGAAAGATAATAGAACAAGCGCACCACTGACACTCCCTCTTGCCTTCAGGTTCAACACCTGGGAAAGGTGCTGCCGAGGGCAGGTGAGGGATAGGACGTGCCAAACAGCAGGAGGAGGCGGAGAACCCCAGACTTCCAGACGCCCCCCAACCCTGACTCCTCTGCGAGGTCCCTGCGGGTTCAGCCGCATCTGAGAAGAGCGGCCCCGTTGGGGAGGGCGGGAGTGGGAAGCGATGATCACGCAGGCTCTGACAGGTTCCGCATGGAACTGAGGGATCCGGAAGCGAGGGAAGGCCCTGAAAGTCCCCCCCACCCCAGTCCCTGTAACGCCTTGCTCTATGGCTGGAGCCACATTAGAAAGCGGAGTCTCTGGAATTGGGGCCAGCCTGTCCTCCACAAGTTTAATCCCTGCAGACCCACAGTGGAAAACACATTATGTGCTGCCTGAAACTTATTTAGGAAAAATAAATCACAATTATGGTAGAACTCTAGAAGAGGGGTCGGTAGCAATCGTGGTACTGGGGCGATAAAGCTCTTGTTTCTTCCTGGTAAATCTGCCCTGGTGGCCCTGTAGGACAGCCTGGGAGCTCTTCCCAGCTTCCGGGCGTGAGCCTGGGGGCATAAATAAGGCCCTTAGCTAATCGCCCCAATCCTGCTTTTCAGCCACCTCCCCACTTCGGGCCGCTTGCGGACGCGGCTGCGGGACAAAGGCGCCGGCTGCTTTGCTCCAGACCAAGGCTTCTTTGCGCTTCTAGAGCCCAAGCCCAAGTTGCTGTTCTGCCTTTTCAGGGACTCGGTGTTCCCCTGCAAACCTAGACTTGAGTAAGTAGTTAGAGCGGTTGATGAATATGTATTCGAACGGGCTGTTTAAGGCTGCGTGAATAAACATGAGCCCGCGGTGGCAGCGCCCACCCGCTCCCTTTCACCTCTCTGGGGCGCGGGGAGCCGGAACCGGCGAGTCTCGCATTCCTGATACGGCGGGGATCGTGGGTCGGCTGGAGCAGCGCTGGGTCTCTCTGAGCCCCCACACCCGGCTACACACCCTTCTCGACCTGGCTGCCCGAGCGCACGGCGGGTGGCACAGATGCGCATGCACCCACTCCCCGGGTTCTTTGGACACCGTTGCCTTTCTAGAAAGCTGCCCTGACTTGTGTTACTGAGGTGCAGACTTTTCGCACCTGGAGGTGCTGGTGGTGGGGGGTGCTCTTCTCCCTCTCCAAATTTGGGGCTAGCATTGCTCAACACGAGTCTCTGCGCAAAACTAGAGAACCCTGAACTTGTCCCCGGGTGTAACGGATGGAGGTCGTGACCCACATGCGGGAAAGAAAACGTCGAGCGGCGCATTCCAGGGAGGGGACTGCCCTCTCAGAAGGCGTTTGTTTTCTGATGTCTGCGGGCGGAGGGGCAGCCGCAGGGAATAATTACCCACCCACTATACTCCCAAAGCCCCCGCCACCTCCCGCTGGGAAAAGTCGCCCTTGGGCCTCTTTGTCTCCCTGGAGCCAGGGCGTCTTCGTCTTTGGAAGCTGAGCGAAGAAATAACAAAGCTGACTGTACACGCAGGCCTCGGCGGCTTCACCACCCGCACCAGCCAAAGGCCCCCACGTCTCTGTCTCCTCTCAGGCGCACACTGGGTGACAGGCGTGGGCCGGGCCTGAATCGGGTGCCCATGGCCCCGCAGCGCAGCCCTGGGGCTCAGGAGGAGGCGAGGGCAGAGGCGTGGCTTTCCCCGGGTCCAGGCCCTCGGGGACCAGCGGAGATCCAAGCCTCTTTGGATCTTGAGGCCTCCTTCAAGGCTCAGACTCCCGCAGCTTTGGAAATGCCAGACCCCACTTCGCACCCAGGGCTGCCACTTTCGCCCTCACCTTGCGTGTAAGAGGAGGAAAGTCGGCTTCCGCACCCCCCCCCGCCCCCCGCCGAGCGCCGGGGACAGTGACCCCTCCCCGCGCAGAGAAGCGCTGGGGGGTGGGAAGCGCTTCGCACCACCAAGAGGCTGGTTTCGGTGGGTGGAAGGAATTCCCGACCCCACCCGGCTAGCGCTTGCCAGAGGTCTAGAGAATGTCGTCCTTGAGATAAAGAGCAGGGTTTGTCTTCCTGCTAAAGCTTTAGGACCAGGTCGAGGCCGAGATTCTACCCAGATCCTACCGCTGGAGGCTTTCTCAAAAAGTGTCCCCTGAAAATAATGACTTGTCCGCCGCAGTGGGCTTGGGGGATTACCTTCACCAGTGAGGTGGATGTAAAGGCCGCTCTAGTACGCGACTGAAAGCTCTTCTTCCTGCAAGGAAGAACAGGGGCTGGTAGTTCTAGAAGCATAGGGCAAGACTTGGGGAAAGTCTGGAGAATTCAAATGGTTCCGTTGGCTCAGGAGAGCTCCTGGCTGGGGAAATGCCCTCACAAGAAAGGTCAGGAATGGGTGAAGGCACTTGGGGTTTTGGACTAAAATATGGGGGCAAAGCAGGACAGAACACTCTGGGATAAATGTCATCCATATAATAGCAAGGCGGAGAACACTAAGTCATTTGGAGATGGGGATGAGCCACTAATTAACAGCTGCTATTCCTGAGCTTCTTTATGCCAAGTGAGCCCCATCAGATGCCCAAGACCAGGAAGCATCATTCACATTGTTTTCTGTGTAAATGGTGCCCCCTTAGCAACAATAAGATTTCCCCTTTGACATCCTTAAAAATCAAACCAGAAGCCCCTTGATAATATGCTGTTTGTGATGTACTCTACTCTCCAAGCTGAAATTCACTTTATCATGACTATGGGGATCCATCTGGGGATGTTCTTAGTCAAGATAGAAAAGTTTGTCTCCTATTCATGACAGCATTATTTACAATAGCTAATATAGGGAAGCAACCTAAATGTCTGTGAATAGATGAATGGATGAAGAAGATGGGGTATACACGTTTATATATACAATGGACTATTACTCAGCCATCAAAAAGAATGAAATCTTGCCATTTGCAACAACATGAATGAAACTTGAGGGTATTATGCTAAGTGAAATAAGTCAGACCCAAAAGGAGAAACACTGTATGATTCATTTATATGCAGAATCTAAAAAATAAAACAAGCAAACAAAACAAAATAGAAACAGACTAACAGATACAGAGAACAAACTGGTGGTTGCCAGAGGGGAGTTTTGTGGGGGCATCAGAGGTACAAACTTCCAGTTATAAAATAAATAAGACACTGGGATATCATGTACAGCACAGGGAACATATTCAGTAATACTGTAGCAACTTTGTATGGTGACGTGGTAACTACACTTATTGTGATGACCCTTTTATAATATATAGAAACATTAAATCACTTGTGCACATAAATCAATACGGCATGCCATTATTCTTCAGTTTTAAAAAAAGAAAAAAATTTGTCTCACGTTTCTGCTTCAACAGAACAAACCACCAAGAAGCCTTTCCTCTTGAACTACCAATGTGCAAAGGCAAAGGCTTCTGGCTTAATAGGGCTTTTGAAAAGTGAGAGAAACCCATGCATGAAAACCCACCTGGTAAGTGAATTCCTCAGATGGTGCCACACCTCTCCTCTCCCTTCCTCATTTCCTTCTCCTACTCATGCTTCCCTGTGGGTCTTTTGACATTTTTATGAGGCGGGAGTAAGTAAAAGAGTAAACGTGGGTAGGGTGCTTTAAATGCATCACTGTTATGAATTGGAGAGGGTGGAGCTGTGTTGTGCTAGATTTAGATCCCGGTTCTGCTGAGACTACAGAGAGAGAAGAAAGGAAAAGGATCTTCTGGGTCTTCTTCTTGTTATCTCCTGACATTCTCCCAGAGGCTCAGTGCTAATGAGCAGCTTCACTCCACCCCCACAGCCACCTGCCTATCAGCTCTGCACCCACAAACACTGCCTTCTTGCTGTGACTAGAGATGGACAGTCACGGCTTGCAGCAAGGGCCAGCCTCTCTACTTAGGCGTTAGACCCCCATCTCCTTTCTGGTAGGTGACCTCTCAGGTGCCCCCCATGATTCCTGCTTCGTACAATTCATGCCTTTGTGTAAACCTCTCCCTTTGTGTGGGCTGTGCCTGGTGATTTGCTTCTAACAAAAAGTGATGGAAGGGCACTTCCTGATGAAATTACAAAAATGATGACCCGCCCCCCCTTTCTCTCTCAGCTCTTGCTCTGAGGGAAGTCAGCTGCCATTTTGTGAGATGCTCCATAGAGAGGCCCAGCAAGGACCCGAAGCCTGCCACCAATAGAGCAAGTCACATGGAAATGGCCCCTGGCCCGGTGGAGCCTAGAGATGAGAGCAGCCGCGGCTGACTCATGATTGGAGCCTTGGGAAAGACCCTGAGCCAAAGGCCCTCAACAAGGCACCCTGGATCTCTAACCCACAGAAGTCATGAGATTATCAACATTTGTTGTTTGAAGCCATTAAGTTTGGGGATGATTTGTTATGCAGCAAGAGATAACTAATATATCATGTGGCTCCAGAAAATCTCCCCTTTCTCCTTCAATAGAATTTTCCCTCCCTACTGAATCATTCTTGCCGCATAAAAATAAATGCTATCCTTTCTTTAAAGAACAAAACAAAAACCTTTCATGATTCCGTTTTCCCCTCTAGCTACCATTCCACTTCTCTGCTCCCCTTTACAGTGAATTCGTTAAAGAAACAAAAGATGTCTCTATTCCCTATCTCTAATTCCGTTTCCTCTTTTCCTTAAACTCCCTCCAGTCAGAGTTTGTCCCCTCCCCACCCCAGACCACTGCACCAAAACCTGCCCTGACCCAGGTCACCAGTGACTTCATAAATCAGTCAGTTCTCAACTACAGCATTTGACGGAGTTGATCGCTCCTCCCAGAAGCAACTTCGCTGCTAAGGCACCACATTTACCTGGTTTTTTTCCTACCTCATTGCTACCTCTTTGCTAGTCTCCCTTCCTGGTTTCACTTCTCTCCAACCTCTTGTCAAGTTTTTTCAGGAAAGATCGGGATTCATTCAATCAATCTTCTCTGCTAGAGCTGAATGTTTGTGTCCCTCTGCCCCAAATTCATGGTCGATTGGGATGCCAGCGTGATGGTATTTGGAGGCGGGGATTTTGAGAAGTGATTAGGTCATGAGGATGGAACCCTCATTAATGGGATTAGAGCCAAGAGACTCCAGAGAGCTCTCTTGCCCCTTCTGCCATTTGAGAACACAGCCAGAAGACAGTGGTCTGTGGACCAGGAAGCAGGTCCTCACCAAACAATGAATCTGCTGGCACCTTGATCTTGGACTTCCCTGCCTCTAGAACTCTGAGGAATAAATTTCTGTTGTTTATAAGCCACCCAGTCTATGCTATTCTGTTTTAGCAGCTGGAATGCACTAAGACATTCTCCAGTCTTCAAAGGAACTGCAATTGTCTTGGGATATGATTTTAACAGTTTCAGTAGGAAACCATGATAATGTCAATTATGTATCTTCCTAACTAGTGATATAGATTTATTGGTTAGTATGAGCAAGACTAAGCTGACATAACCTCTAGACCCTTAATCTCAGTGGTTTAACACAACAAAGGTTTATTTTCACTCTGAGGTGGGTTAGTAGGGGGGTTGTGCTCATCCAGGCTGATAGAGATTCCATATTGACCTGTTTCCCTGACTGCCTCAGCAGGGGACATACAGCATAACAAGTATACACTGGCTCTAGAAGTTTCTCACTAAAAATTATGCACATCACTTCTCACATTCGTTTGGCCAAAGTAAGTCTTATGGCCACACCAACCTCAAAAGGGGCACAGAAGTACAATCCCTACCATGTGCCCAGGAGGTGAACTTGGTGAACACCACCTCAATAGGTTTTATGTTAAACATCCTCAATCTTAAAAGAAAACATTAACAACTGGGCTCCTTCTTATGGAGACAATGTTATCTGGAAGAAAATGTGGCTAAACCACCCTGACTTAACCAGTGGTCTTTTTACCTCCCATAACTGAAAAGACTTCCTATTGCTTTGCAGGTGCAGCCAAATTTGGGAAAGCCTTGTGATGCTTTGCAGCTCTGCCTTTCATCTCCGGCTTTGATAAAAAAATAAAATAAAAATGTCCATCTCCTCTCTGAATTCACAGCTTGCCAGGCAGTCTGTCGCTGCTGAGGATTTCTGGAAGGTCCATAACCTCACTGCAGGATTTGAAAGTGTACTTCTGCAGGGCTTTAATGAGTTTCTTATTTCCTGCATTTGTGCCCTCCCTCCCCTCCCCCGCCCCCAAAAAAGTCAAACTGTAGCTTCCGCTTTGCCTTCCATCTTACCAAACTTATTTCTACCCTCTCCACATACACACACACAAACATAATTCATTCTGATACACACTCCCCATCGAATGACTCTCTTTCAGGACCTGGTGTTGTAGTTCTCCTACATTTGGCCCCCCTCCAAAGTCCTACACATCATTCAAACATCTACTCAGATCTCATCTTTTTCTTGATATCATACCCTGCCAACTTTTGATGCCATTTGGAATTTTTTTTCCCTTCTGTTTTTCATTGTATTTTTGTTGCTTCTGGTTTTGTTCTTCCTTTTTTTTAAATAAGATTTTATTTATTTAAGGGTGCCTGGGTGGCTCAGTTGTTAAGCGTCTGCCTTCGGCTCAGGTCATGATCCCAGGGTCCTGGGATCAAGCCCTGCATCGGGTCCCGCTCAGCAGGAAGCCTGCTTCTCCCTCTCCCACTCCCCCTGCTTGTGTTCCCTCTCTTGCTGTCTCTCTCTGTCAAATAAATAAATAAAATCTTTAAAAAAAAAGATTTTATTCATTTATTTGAAAGAGCAGAGCGAGAGAGAGAGAGCACACAAGCAGGGGGGAGAGGCAGAGAGAGAGAGAGGGAGAAGCAGACACCCCGCTGAGCAAGGAGCCCAATGCGCTGGATCCCAGGAGCCTGGGATCATGACCTGAGCCAAAGCAGATGTTTAACCTATTGAGCCACCCAGGCGCCCTGTTTTTGTTCTTCTATTAGGCACTTACTGGCTGAGTTGAATTTAGTAATTCTCTGTATGTGTCTGTATCAACACAATTGTGTGGAAAGCAGAGATGTCTTACTTAGCTTTGTATATCAGTTCAGCCCCTCTCCTTCCCCCAGTACCTAGCTCAGACTCTGGTCCTCAGTAAATATTTGTAATAATGTACTCTCTGTGTTGGAATATCTTCTATCCTTCTGGACCCACCAACAATTGGAAACACTTCTAGCTTTAATCATTCAGCTTTCCCTTCTCTTCTGATATCACTATGTGTGGTCTCACTATGAGCTCTTCAGTTAGTTCAAATCTAAATGCCAGATTTACTTCAAAAAAGCCTAACTCTTAGCATTTAAATATGAGATTAAGTCATAAATCTTCTGGGATCATATCTTGTCTTTCTTCTCTATATCTTGTGGGGCATACAAAGGGCTGAAGGAAGGAGATCATTGGACACACAATATGAGAAGAACCTGTATTAGTTGGAGTTATTAATGTGAGTTGCTATAACAAAAAAAACCAAAATCTCAGTGGCTCAACACAGTTTTTCATGCATATCACAGTCTAAGGCAGGACATGTGGCTTCTCTCTAACTAGTGACTTGGGATCCAAACTTCCTCCATTTTCTAGTGAGGCCATTGCCTAGGGTCTTCTGGATTCTCTGCATTCAGCTGTTTGACAAGCACAGACAGCTCATGCCCTTGCAGCGGTCCTATAGCCATGCCTGGGAACGAGGGGCATCACTTTAGCCTATGTTTCTCTGGCTAACATGTCAACCTGTTTACGAGGAATGCTGGGAAATATATTTTACTGGTGTACCAAGATGAAGAAAAGAGGATTGATGATCATCTAGCCTGTTTCTTTCAAAGGACCTAAGAAGTAATTTCCCATCTCACTCAGAGCAAATCCACATCTTCACAATATCCCGTGTACCCTACACAGCTTGGATCCCCGATACCTTTCTGACCTCAGCTCCCTTGTTGTCGCTCACCCACCAAGCACGCTCCCTCCTCTGGGCATTTGCCCTTACTCTTCCTTGGCCCCACACTCTCTTCCCCCCAGTAACTGCATGGCTCACTCCCTCTTCTCCTTCAAGTTGAGGCCAAGATTCCACCTTCTCAGTGAGGCCTATCCTGATCACCTATTTAAAACTGCAACCTCCACACTCCCCAGGACTCCCTTAGACCCTTTCCAGACTTTAGTTTTCTCCATAGCTCTTTTCACTCCCAAATGTAATAAATATTTTATCTATGTTTGTTTACTGTAAGCACCAAAGCAAGCCCCATAGAGTACAGATTTTTGTCCATTCTGTGCACTGCTTTATCTCCAGTGCCTAGAACAGTGCCTGACACACGGAAGGCATCCAGTAACTGTCCGCTGACTGAATACATGGGTATGAGATGGGGATAGCAGCCTGCCCTGCGTGGAGGGAATGTGGGCTTGGGACCAGAGGAAAGGAGTAGGACCTTCCATCTCATGGAGTGCCCTCTATTTGTCAGACAAAACTGTAAGCTCCCTGAAGACCAGGCTGGTGTCACATCAGAGGACCTAGCACACAGCAGATTCTTGGTAGACATTTGCTGAATAAGGTTGATGTTACGGTACTAGATTCTGTACATATGTTATCTCATCTGTGAATTATTAATTTCATTTGACCACTTTAACCCTTTTCACCGAGTGAGCCAAATGAGACATTACAGTGTGACAGTACACTGCCAGGTGTGACAGTATTTCTGGAAAGGAGCTTTGGGTCATCGGGTCCACCCTGACATCCCAAGCAATATTCCTCTCCACACATGTGCACATGTTTGAAAGCATTAATCGGTGGGAAGACAGCATGGCGCAGTGGCCAGACTGTGGTCAGCAGGGAAAGGTCTGACTGGCATCTCGCCGTTGACCGGCTGTGTGACCCTGGACTGGTTACATAATCTTGCTAAGCCTCCCTTTCCTCTTCTTTAAAAATAGGGCCTGTCATGGCACCTGGTAGGGATATTGTGAGGACTCATGAGATAATGCAGGTGAAAATGCCCACCAGGACACCGGCTACTAAGTAGGCACATAATCCCAAGAGTTGCCTGCCTTCCTTGATGAGAGCCCAAATCCACCTCTCGGAAGCTCACCCTTTCACAGAGCACGGCTCTTGGGAGCAGCGGAGAATGAAACGCCTCTCCCTCCCAAACAGCTTGGAAGGCGGTTATCATGTGTTCCCTCAATCTTCTCTTTCTCTCAGTTCATTCGACCATTCCTTTTGAAGCTGTTTTTGATTTCTAAGTGGGCACTAGTTTGAGAACACAGCTTCTAAAAGGAGCTGTCTGGGAAGGGCTTCTGTGAGAACCCAAGTTCCACGGAGGCAGGACCTTTTTTTGTGCGCTGCTCACGTCTTCCCAGCACCTGGAGAAGTGCCAGGCACACAGTGGGCCCTCAATAAATATGTGTCTGTTTAAATGATGAATCCACAGAGGCGGTCTACGTTGTTCCTTGTGGGGCTCAGACTGCTTTTAATGCCAGCTCTCCTTCCGACATCTCAATGGTTCTAAGTAAAGTAGAAATCCACTTCAAACTAGTTTTTAAAGATAATCACTTGGACAATATCCTCAAGGTCTCTCAACGAGAAAACTTGAAGTTTGTACCCCATGATGCCCAGGCACCCTTCCAATCCTAGGTTTTGGTTGTTGCCTTTTTAAATTCACATAATATAAAATTCACCATTTAAAGTGTACAATTCATTGGTATTTGGTGTATTCATGGAGTCATGCAACCATCACCACTACCTAATTCCAGAACATTTCCATCATCTCCAAGAGAAACCCCACACCTTCCAGGAGTCAGTCTTAATTCCCTTGCCCTTCTGTCCCTTGGTGACCACTAATCTACTTTCTGTTTCCATGGATCTGCTTATTTTAATGCAAACATCCATTGTGGCCTTTTGTGTCCGGCTTCTTTCACTTAGCATAATGATTTCAAGGTTCCTCCTTGTAGCACATACTCCTTTTGACGGCTGAACAATATTCCATTATTTGGATATGGGTATACCGTATTTCGTTTATCCGTTCATCTGTTGATGGACATTTGGGTTGTTTCCCCTTTTTGGCTATTATGAATCATGCTTCTACAAACATGTGTGTACAAGTGTGTGTGGATATACGTTTTCCATGATCTTGGGATGCACACCTAGGAATGGAATTGATGAGTGATAGGGTAACTCTACCTCTAACCTTGTGGGGAAGAGCCAAACTGTTTTCCACAGTGGCAGCACCATTTCGCATTCCCACCAGCAATGTAGGAAGGTTCCAATTTCTCCAGAACCTCACCAACACTTGTTATTTTTACTTTTCTTTGATTCCAGCTGTCCTAGGGAACATGACGTGGTATCTCGCTGTGGCATTTGATTTGCTTGTTTCTTCTATGTCAGAAAGTTTAAGGATGCTCCCTCCAAATATTCATTATCATCTTCTTTGTCTTAATATTAGTCATATATTTGTTAAACAATTATTAAAACTAATTTATGTTTTCAACTTGTATCACTTCTTAGAGTAACAAGCTTGTTTCATGTACTCTTTGACTAATATGAGGCTTGCTTTTATCATTAAAAAAAAAAAAGATTAGTTCAACTTTCACAAGTTATGCCTTACTGGTAATCATCCATTAGTTGAGGGCTTTCATACTCAACCCCTCCTCGCTCTTCAAGCTTCTGTGGACATACGTCGTCGTGCTAGGGGTTGTCCCCTGAGAGTTCTGCATGTTTCAGCATCCTCTGGCCCTGGCTCTAGCGACAGGGACAGGTTCTGGGTCTGAACTGAAATGCACGGAGGGCAAACAGGTGCCGGGACATTTCATCCCCACGTCACTTCTTGTAGAGATAAAAGTCAAGCTTCTATCAAAGGGCAAGACTAGAAAAGAACTCTGGGATACATACAAATAATCCTGAACCACAAATTCACAGCGTGAAAAGATCAACAAAGGACCACACACACTTAATGTGACACAATGGCTTTCAGTTGGACAACTGTGCCCCCCAGGGAACATCTGGCCACGTCTGGAGACATTTTTGGTTGTCTACTGGCATCTAGTGGGTAGAGGACAGAGACGCTGCTAAACATCTTACGATGCACAAGACAGCTTCCAACAGCAAAGAACTCTCTGGCCCCAAATGTCAACAGTGTAACATTGAGAAACGCTGGTATAATAGGATACCAAAAGGGACTTTTCCTATCCTTGATCTTCAGCGTATTTCACAGGCTTTGGCTGAAACTATTTGGTTCAACCTCTCTAGCTGAACCCCCAGGTGATAGTGAAGAATAGTTCAGATTTCTGTTTCCTATTAACAAGTAGTGCTCAAAATCCCACCAGTGACTGCAGTGAACTCCAGCCATATAAAAAAAATATATTTATAGGATCCAGAAGGTAAGTGGAGAGATGGTGTATAAATATAGATATATGTAATAGACACATATACATGCCATTTATGAAAAAATCATTGTCATATAAAGAAGGGTATCTAGACAAAAAAAAAGGGAAATATTATAGAGGTGCATCTGGCAGTAAGTTAAGAAAAATATTGTTATTTTTCTTTTTGGAATTTGTCAGACTTTCATTTATTTATTTTTTATTTGTGTGTGTATGTGTGTTTAAGTAATCTCCATGCCCAACGTGGGGCTCAAACTCACAACCACAACCTTGAAATCAAGAGTCACACGCTTTCCCAACTGAGCCAGCCAGGCGCCCCTTGTCAGACTTTTAAAATGTAAAATGTATTTTATAATTTCTCATTCCAAACGGATTTTTACATTTGCAACTAATTTTGTATTAATTCTATATTATTTTTCTTTGAGAGAGCCCCCAAGTGGTAGAGACTTCAGGTCCCACAGTCAGCCTTCAGAGGCGGCGATCTTAAACACGACAACGTTCTGCCTTTCTCCACACACCGGGCACAGACCTGGGTATCCTTAAAGTTGGCCTGGCCCTGCGTGAGCTCATCCCGAGCAAGCTTAGTCCTCAGCCCTCCACAGATGCTACTCCAGGGATTACCCACAACCTCAGCTTGGCAAACCCAACCCAGGGACAATCCTCAGTCATTGTATGACCCCACCCTCTGCAGCATTTTACACTGTTGATTGCTCCCTCCTCCTTGCAACTCCTCCCTTGGCTGTCAGGACACCACACACTTCTGGTTTTCTCCCTCCCTCTCAGCAACTCCTGTCCAGCTGATCTCACCCAGTGCCATGGCTTAACATGCCACATATATGCTGCAGTCCTCAAATCGCCAGCCCTGATACTTCCCCAGAACTCAGAGTTGTGTATCCAAGGCTTTGCCTGACCTTTCTCTTTACTGGCACACCTAATCTGCCTCTTAAGTATCACATCCAAAACAGAACCTTTGACCCTCCCCGACTTTGACCTGCCGTCCTTCCCACTGCAGTAAATGAGACTACCATCTACAGGACCTAGTTGTTTGAGCCCAAATCCAAGCAGTCATCCTTTCTTTTAATCTCTAGATCCAAATGCACTAAGAGCTTCTGTTGCCTCTTCTTACTCAACATACCCAGCCTCTATCCATGTCTCCCCAGCATCACTCTCCTCTTACGTGGCTCACTGCTGCAGCCTCTGAACTAGTCTCATTGCTTCCATTCTCGCCCTGCAACAGTCCATGCTGCACACAACGTGGTCAGTGTAAGTCAGATCATGTCATTCCCCTGCTTAAAACATTCTGGTGGCTTCCTTAGATTTAGACTACAATAGCCTGGCCTGATTTCATCCCATCTCCTGCTTATCCGCATTGCTCCAGCCACGTTGGCCTTTCTTTGACTTGAACACACCAAGCTCATTCTGCCTTAGGGTTTGTACTTGCTCTTCCGTCTGCCTGGAAAGCTCTTCCCCATGATCTCCTCATGGATGACTCTCATTCTGGTCACCTCTTCAGAGAGGCCATGCTAAGCAGCCATCTTGTCACTCTACCACATAAAGCTATTTTATTTTTAATTTTTTTTCATAAACCTATTCTAATTCTCTTCATTGCACTTATTACTACCTGTTACATCCTACTTTATTTATTTATTGCCTTTCCTCCTACTATAATGGAGACTCCATGAGAGCAGACACTGTCTTTTTCATCTCTGCACGAGAGGATTCAATAAATGTTTATAAAAGTGAATGGGTGAATGAATCCCTGTTTTACAGATGGGAAAACTGAGGCACAGAGAGTTAGGCCTCTAGACCAAGGTAACACAGCTCTAAGTGTAGAGTCAAGCTTTGAACCCAAGTAGTCAGGCTTCAGAGTCTGTGATCTTAACCACTGTAACGTCCTGTCTTTTCTCCACCTATCAGGCACAGACCTGCTTATAATTAGAGACCAGAAAGGCAAGAAGACACAGGGTGGCTACTCTGTCTTGGATCCAAGGGTGATACTTCCTGGGACGCAAGGAGTTAAAACAGCCAAGTGGGTTTCTTCTTAAATACTAGGAGGTGAAACAGGAGTGGATTTCCAGAGCCATTTGCAATCCACTCATGTCCTACTAGAACCCATCACTGGGTCTTCAAGTCAAGCCTACAGGTGTGACTTTGACAAACTTGCTCCTAAAGGCTTCCCAGGGTCTCTGAACAGACCTGAAAGTCACCCTCTCTTCACTCAAACCCACAACAAAACAAAAGAAAGTCCATATCACAGTTGCTTTTAGGAGTAAGTGGGGTGGACCCAGAGGCTGCCATTTTGGTATTTCCAACTGTGGTCCCCTCAGGAGGTGAGCATGAATGGGCTGGAAGCCACCTCCCACTCTCTGCTACACCCTCTGTCTCCCGTTCCCAGAGAAAGGAATGTCCTTCTGCAAGCAGCTCACATTTTTAGAAAGTGGTCTCAGGCGTCTTGAGTCTGAGGTAATTTGTTTTTGCTGTATTTGATGAAATATTGTGGCCTATTCTTCCCAGGGCCTAAGTCACTTCCTGAAGTTAAATTTGCCCATGGAGTGGCACTCTCATACAATTAATATATAGAGGCACCGCCAGGGAATTAACTTCTGTTAATTCAAGTGTTTTAACAGTATCTTCAACCCACCCCACCCTCCACTGTTTTTCCCCCAGAGTAACTTGTTGGTTATTTGTTTTTTCTTTTTCCTGATACCTAGTAAAGTAGAAACCTTCCACACATCGTAGACACTCTCTGTGCATTTCTTGTCCCGTGTGTGACCACAGCAGAGGAAGAAGGAAAGGGTTATATAGACCCCTGAAATGGAGTCTTTTCAAGCTCATCGCTTGGAGAAATTACTAATCACTTTCACAAAGGTTATTCATTTGGAATCATGTGATTTAAAAACACATTCCTCCCTTTCAGATGTAATTTCTGTGAAATGATAATAATTCAGCAGTTAGTACAAAGAGCAGTAAAGTCATATATCAAGATCACATTCCAACCCTCTACCATTTCTATTTCTGACACATAAAAAAGGGCAACATATTAATAAAAGAGAAATTCAGAATTTATTTTCAACCAAGAATGACTGAAAAAAGATTACTTTTTGACCTTTGTCTTTCTTTGCTGAAGGAGAGCTAAAATCAAATGATCAACTTGGTTTACCTTGAATTAACCAGGATTAAATTTCTTTACATGTCTTCTTATATGTTGCTTAGAAATGATTATTAGCAAGCTACAACATATACAGATGTATGTACTTTAATACTAGGATTTAAAAGTTCTTATTTAAATATGGAGAAAGTTAAATCTTAGGTAAATCAGAAAATTTGGCATCAACTCAGTTACAATTTAAACTAAATGTATGTGTGTGTGCGTGAGTGTGCGTGTGTTACTCCTTATTTCTTGAGGCTTGGAGCATCTAGCAGACATTTACTGATAAGGGCTTCCCAAAATCAAGGGCTGAGGCCATTGCTGGGGAGGTCAGAAGCAGCATTTCCATTGAGTTCAGACCTATGGAAATGTGCAAGTATCTTCATCTTAATCAACACTCATCGGATCTCAGAGTTGGGAGGACCCTTAAAAGTTATTTAATCCCACCCCCTTGCGTTAAAAAAAAAAAAAAAGATTCTTATCATAGGAGAGGTGGAGAAGGAAGGAGTTCCTCCCTAACCTGATCCAGTCTGGTTGGGTGGTGTGGTAAACTTGTTTACTTAATATTTGTTATCTACCAATAGAAAGGTTTGATCATTAATAAAGCAGAATTTCTATATGGGATTCTTCATTAATTGCTTGGATTTAACAGATAATATTGAGAAATTTGAGTGTTTGCTAAATTTAGATGCTTCTCGAGTAAGGAGGGGTTGGTGATGGGAGATGGTAATGCCCAAGAGATTTCAACATTCCCTTCCAGGTTTCCCAGGGTCTTGGGGGGTTAAGCTTGGGCTTCAGCTAAAATTTCATGTCTTGTAGGAGAGAAACATTACCACTTCTCTAGTCCATCTAGAAATGGTTCAAGGTGCTGACAAATTCTCCTGGAGCAGTCTGGGGAGCTTACCTCTGGATAAGGGCAGCTGTGTGCTCTGCTGAGGGAATCCACAACAGTAGACAAGATTTTAAGCTCTCTGTGGCCAGGTGATAACCAGACATGGTAGTTACGACTCCACTGACAGACAAGGATCCTGCTCTTGAGACACCCTCTATACACACACACACATGCACACATTTAAAACACCATGGAGCTCCTAAATTCACCGATGACATCAGAGCCTTCAGAGTCCCTCCTCAGAAGTCTCACAGGAGGGCAAGCACTACTGACATGCATTTGTGAATTCCGAGGAATCCTTCTAGATTTGGAAGCGAATTGTTTTACCAGTACTTGATTTTCAGGTTAAAAAAAAAGATTACTTTCCCTTGATTTTCAGATAATGGCTGACTTGACTGACTTGGTTGGTCTCTTGAGTTTCATAGCAAAACTCAAACAATAATCACTAGCATCTGAGTCATGTGGGGAGGAGTTTGGCAGCTGAGTCCACACACCCACGGGTGAAATCCAAAGCTGTTTTATTTCCACCATGTTCACATTTGGATCTATAACATACGTTTTGAAGGAAAGGCTGAGTTGGCATTTAGTCTCATGGAAGTCCACGTGGCCACGGGCCACCGGTTAAGCAGCACACATTAAAGGACACTTGTGCTTCTTCTTGCCGATTCCTTTTGCTAGAAGGATGCACTTTCCTGGTAAATGACATCTGGAAACCTCTCTTCCTTCTAATTTGCATGAGAGAATTAGGCAAAGGGCCTACAAGGATTACGAAGGCTCTTGTGCCGCTCATCTGGAGTCACATCTTGGTCACAAAGCTCCATGTAGATAGTGCAATCACCACCACATTCAACACGAAATCATTCTGTAATTGAACTTTATTAGACACCAAAGCTGAGCCTCCCTGAAGGAAGAAATTTGAACCTTTGGGAATGTTATCTGGGAAACTTAGCTTTAAAACATATTCATTTGAAATATTTGGCTGATTTTTTAAAAAGCACTTTTCCAGAAGTTGAAAATATTCGAAGAATGACCTGGATTCTTCCTTCCTGTTGATATGGTTTAGGACCCACCCTAAAATATTCACTTTCTATCCTGATTGCTTAGTCATTGTATTTCGGGTTCTTTCTCGGGAAAGGAGTTCGATTGACTTATAAAAGAGAGAGGTCTAGGTCCCTAGCCTGGCTGCCCTCCAGAGTCTCAGTCTCGCATTTCCACCTAGCTGCTGGTCCTCTGAACCTGGCTGCCTTGCAGTTACCCCACAGCCCAGCTAACTCAACACTGCTCCAATCTCCCCCTCTGCTCCCAAAAGACTCCCCCTCCCAATTCCCCTCAGTGTGTCTGGTACCAGCACTCACTGCCACCTTCCTTTCCTTTGTCCCAAATATCTATGAGTCCCCGAGGCTTGCTGGGCATTCCCTTGCACTATCTCTCACACTCCACCTCTCCTTTCAATTCCCATTACCCCCATACCCCTGCCGCTTCAAGCCTGGATGATTATAATAGCCTCCTAACTAATCGCTTACTTGTTTCTCCCCCTCCAATTCACTGCTGCCACAGTAATCTCCCTAAAACACCATTTAATCATGCCAAACCCTTAATTAAAAATCTTCATTATCTCTTCATTACCACCAGGATAAAGTCCAAGCTCCTTAGTTTCCTTCCACTATCTGGCCTCAATCCACATTTCCAGTTTATTGCCCACTCTTTCCCCACAGTTTTTGTAGACTCCATTAAAACCTGTCTAGTTACACCTTTCATCCACCCAGAATGGTTTCTCCAGCCTCTCACTGGGATTTGTGGTCATTCTTTGAGGCCCACGTCAAATTCTTTTGCCTTTTATGAGGCTTCTTCCCCAGGCAACTGTGTCCTCCTCAGAGCTCCTAGGACGGTGTCTCATATCAAGCCTATCCTGAGTCATTATTCAGTTTTTGAAGTGTTTGTGTTTTCTGTCTACTTGGACTACCTGTGTCTTAATATCAAGAACTGCTCCGGATACATGTTTGTATCTCCCTCTTATTATTATCACCACCGCCATTCATTGCCCACCAATCCCAATAAATACCAGTTATGATATGATTTGGTTATAAGATGTTCGGAGTTTGATGGCCAAAGGAAATAACTGGTGTAGTGTGTCCACTGTGGTCCTTTTTATTTGGGACAACCCAGCTGGGTGATTGGCATGCCAGATTATAAAGGGAATTTATTTGGTGTGAACAGGTACTCAATTAAATTCATCCAATCCCAAAGAGATCTACTAAAAGAAAGAGAAATGCTGGGGAAAAGGATTTGTAGCGAAAGACTGTGCTACTCCCCACCCCTAAGGACAAAGGAATACAATGAAAGCAAATCCCTTGTGCACAGCTGCAGAATGTGGGGGAGGCTGCAGGCAAAGCAGGCACAACGGTGTTAGTGCCTAAGTGATAATTCGCATCTAAGTGTCCAGAAAGGTGTAGCTCTGCCCTCGTTTGCACTTACGCTAGACTCACACGGGAGTAAGGCACGGTATACCGGCCAGGAGAAATAGCAGGTGATTCTCCTGATTCTCTTTTGAATTTCGGTTCTGATTAGAATGTAGCTACCTTGTCCTGAAAAGACTTTCATGGTTTAAAAAAGACAACCAGACAGTGTCTTTCCTGCTCTCTGCTAGCCTGCAGTGCATTTCACCTCGAGGACCTTTCCCTCTTAGACTTCATCTCAACTCACCGTGTTCCTGTAGGAGTTAATTGCTCTCCACATCCCATGGAGTCCTGAGATGGGGCACCTATAATCTCACATGCCATCATCACAAGAGTGAAAATCTTCCTTAGAATCATCTCAGTAGAGAATGCCTCCTTCCTGTCTTCCGCTACTTTCCTCTCACTTTGGGGGAAGAACCATGGAGAAAAAAGGCTTCATCAAAAAAGCAACACCAGATAGCTGATGTTGAGTTTTCTTTTTTCATTCCTTTTTCTTTTTTCCCCCTTTTGTTCTTCTTAAAAATTTTTCTTTCCACTGGGAAACAGGAATCTGGGCCACTTGTGCATTAGCATTGTTATGAGAAGCCAGAGGTACAAACAATCATCACAATTGTTGGCATGACCCTGGGCACCAGCTAGAGGCTTTTCCATGTTATCTGTGTCCCTACTGCTGAGCTGTCACTCAAAGGAGCGCCCAAAGATTAGCTGATGCCCTTTGACCTGATCGTCCCATGTTTCCCAAAGGGTCTTCGGCAACAGGCTTTTGTTTCTCCTAATAAAACATTAAAAACGATATTTCAGTCAATGAGATCTGAGGTCACAGTATGTGTGAAACATTGTCTTCAAAAGCTGGAAATCAGGGGCGCCTGGGTGGCTCAGTCGGTCAAACCTCTGCCTTCGGCTCAGGTCATGATCCCAGGGTCCTGGGACTGAGCCCCACTTTGGGCTCTCTGCTCAGCAGGGAATCTGCTTCTCTATGCCCTCTCTCTCTCTAATAAATAAATAAAATCTTTTTAAAAAAGCTTGAAATCATTCTGAGCAGGTGAACTGACACTCACATGACTTGAGGTTGTCCCTAGGTTAAGGTGACATATAAATACTTACAAATTACAGATACAATTGAGTATGTGGCTTAAGTAAGTTATCTGAGGTAGATGGTGTCCTAAAAGGGGTAAATTTGGGCAAGATTTTGATGCATATTATATCAAAAAGTGGAAGAGAGTGGTGTACAAAATGACATGGAGCTGAATCAGAGTAATTCTTTTTTTTTTTTTTAAGATTTCATTTATTTATTTGACAGAGAGAGACACAGCGAGAGAGGGAACACAAGAGGAGGGAGTGGGAGAGGGAGAAGCAGGCTTCCCGCCGAGCAGCGAGCCCGATGGGGGGCTCAATCCCAGGACCCTGGGATCCTGACCTGAGCCGAAGGTAGATGCTTAACGACTGAGCCACCCAGGTGCCCCGAATCAGAGTAATTCTTATGGGGATGATGGGAGCTTGATCAAGAAAGAGACTAACTCCCAACAGGCTTGAAGCTGGGAGTTAGTCTCATCTATCTTTGCATCCATGGCAACCAGGAGAGTGCCAAGCATATAGTAGGTTGGCAGTAAATGTCTGAGTTAATGCATAAAAAAATTAATGGTTGCAGGATCAAATATATCAAATAAAAAGTTAGCTAGCATATTTCTAACTTTCTTCAATCTTGGTTTAAATTTTTTTTTCTTCCCCTATTGCTTGCTGGATTCTTGACTTTCTGACAGAGTTGAGCGGTATTTGGAAATCCCTAGATTATTATTTTATGCACATCTGTAATGTTTTACTTGCCTCATGGTGGGTGTGAGAATCAGACAGGAGAAAGCACTTTGATCCCTTCTTAGTAGAGAGGCCATGTCAATGGCTAAGGAAGATAATACCACCAAAGCATGTTTAAAAGCTTTTTGTTGTTGGATGGACATTAAGGTCTTCAGGGAAAGGGTGAGGGCAACTTTCAGATCATTGGTGTGCTACAGGGAACTTCTCTAAAGTTCTAATTCAGCTGGTAAGTTGAATTTTCCCAGGGTTTTATCCCCAGGTCAAAGTAACACTTGCAGTGACCTTTTCTTGCTTGGGTACCAATCTTCCATAACACACCTCTCGGTCTAAAGAGGAAACTACAACAATTTCACTCCAGTTGTAAGGTCATATATAGCGCAGAGCAGAAATAAGAGTAGAACAATCATTCTTTAGAGAGGAGAAAATATGGAGGCCTTTCCCTCTGTGTGAACTGGGAGGTCTCCATAGTAACTGTGTGCTAATTGGTGAACTGTGCATCCAGGGACAGCGGGGCGGGGCAACTCCCTCCCAGACCTCCAGGCACACGAGCGCCACCTAGTGAGGAAATTCCACTTCAAAACTTCCTGAACAAAACAACCCCCAACTGTATTCATCTAACTTCTCCTTGAGGAATGATTACTTTAAGTTCACATAGATATGTATATCATTTTAACTATTTTAACAAAGAATTTTAACTTAAGAGTCAAGAGACTAGTCAAGTGAACTGAGAAAATTCAAAGATTCAATATTTTTATCATCATTTAAGATTTCTTTTCAACCGTGTATATTTTCAAAGTGCTGCTACATTATTTTTCAAATATAAAGAACATCTTCAAAACTCTGGAGGAAGACAAAGGGATATGGATGAAGGGCTGGGAATAGTGTGTAGGGGGAGAGAAACAAGACCTTTCACTCTATACTGTATTATATTGCTTTTTTTCAAACCATATTAATGTGTTGCTAATCAAAAAATCATATTAAAAAAGAGCGTTTGGCACATATTCATGTTGCAAAGAGCTGTTTCATGTCGGCAAAAACAATATCACCAAGTTACATTAAATTTACTAATTTCAAAAAAATTGTGAATTTCCAAAGAAGAATAATGCCTTATCTCCACAGAATTAAAGAATTTTCTCCAAGTACCCATCTGCTAAATGTAGACCGATACATACAGAAACTTCATCTCAAACACACACATACACAAGTCTCCTCTGAGTTTGAGGTTGAGAGAGAGAGAGAGAGAGAGAGAACAAGTCAGGGGGGGGCAGCAAGGGGCAGAGGAAGAGGGAGAAGCAGACTCTCCGATGAGCAGGGAGTCTGACACAGAGCTCAATCTCAAGACCCTGGGATGACGACCTGAGCTGAAGGGAGACGCTTAACCAACTGAGCCACCCAGGTGCCCCTCAACTATTGATTTAAAGAAGAAAACAAACACTTAAATCAATGGTACTCAACTTCTTTGAACAAGGTTTACCAAGAACTTTACTAATTTGATTCTTGGACATGCCAATTAAAAAAACTAAATAGGTGTTAAAAGTTACAAAGCAAAGCTCGTAAGACATGTCCTTCAGGTTGCCATAAATGTGGAAATTATCTTCCAAGGCTTGGAGAGGAAAGACACATGGAATCCTGCACCAAATGCTGCTGATTGTCATGACAGAGACACAGACCCAGAACCATCAGGCCAGTCTTGTCAATGTTCCCATGACACCAGGCCACCTGTCAGTGTGTTCAGGGGGGGCAGACTACCATAATGCCTTTCATCACACCTCAAAAACTATGATAATCTGCTTTGAGATTATTTTAAAACCAGGCCAAACTGTCTGGTTAAAAAATGTGAAAAATATCATGTAGTCTTGGAGATTTTTTTTTGCCTCTGTTTGCGGTTGAATTTTTTCTGTCCACAGACCACTTTATGGTTAGGTGAAAGACCCCGGAAACAGAACTGTTTCCCCAAAATTGAAACAAAGCGATACACAAGCAAACCAGACAGCTTTTGCTGAGCAAGTACATGAAATTTTTCAAGTTCATTTTGAAATTTTGAACAGCCCTTCAGTGAATAAAAACCACACCCCCACCATATATTACTGTTTTGCATTTTGGATGAATACTGAGGGGAAAATATATTTCTGCTTAATACTTAAAGCATAATAATAAAAAATAAAAGTACAGGTTTAGGATTTTGCATATTTTAGATACATGAACCACAGATCGTGGCCTAAATACAATCTAATCTTTTTTTTTATATTTTATTTTTAAGTAATCTCTACATGCAACGTGGGGCTCAAACTCATAACCTCGAGATAAAAGTCAAATACTCTACCAACTGAGCCAGCCAGGTGCCCCTATAATTTAATCTTTTTTTTTTATTTTTTTTTATTTTTTTTTTATTCTTATGTTAATCCCCATACATTACATCATTAGTTCTAGATGCCCTATAATTTAATCTTAATAGTGTTCATTGGTGTACCTAATACCAAGCATTATCTTTTATTTTCTATATTTTATATAGAAATAATAGACAATATTAAATAAATAACTTCAGTAATTATTAGATGACACGTATTTACAATTTTTATTTATAGTTGCATAAAGTATTACACTGAATAGAGGCTGACAGTGGGAAAAAAAAATTCAAGTGAGGGTGTTTGAAGATTTTTATTTATTTATTTATTTTTTTTTTTTAAAAAGATTTTATTTATTTATTTGACAGAGAGAGACACAGCGAGAGAGGGAACACAAGCAGGGGGAGTGGGAGAGGGAGAAGCAGGCTCCCCGCAGAGCAGGGAGCCCGATGCGGGACTCGATCCCAGGACCCTGGGATCATGACCTAAGCTGAAGGCAGTCGCTTAACCAACTGAGCCACCCAGGCGCCCTGTTTGAAGATTTTTAGATACATACCTTTCTATCTTTTACTGTAGATGCTTGTGATTTTAGCAAAGAACTATAAAATAGGGTAGAATCGGTGTTGAGGCTATTATCCTGTAAGAATGGACTAAGGTGAGAGATTTTTATTTATCTGACAGTTGGTTTTGGCATTATAAAAAAAAGGAAAAATATGTACAATTGCAACTGTTGAATGATATCTAATTTATAACTAGTCACACAGCTACAAGCTAAAAAGCAGTGAAATTGAACCATCCTCCAGTAAATTAAATTCATGCCAATATCCCATCTAAATTGTTGTCCCAACCATTCTCTTCATTTCATCTGAGTTGACCCACCCTAACCTGTCCATTGTGAAATTGTTCTTAGAGCGATAACTACAATCCAACATTTAGTAATGGATTATTAAGTAGGGGGAAAAAAACTGCACATCAGTCAGAACTGGATCTTGGATTCTCAATTAGAAAATATTCATCTTGGGGCGCCTGGGTGGCTCAGTTGGTTAAACTGCTGCCTTCAGCTCAGGTCATGATCCCAGAGTCCTGGGATCGAGCCCCGCATCGGGCTCCCTGCTCATGAAGGAAGCCTGCTTCTCCCTCTGCCTGTTGCTCCCCCTGCTTGTGCTCTTTCTCTCTTTCTCTCTCTCTTCCTATCTCTCTCTCTCTGTGTCAAATAAATAAAGTCTTTAAAAAATATATTTAAAAAAAACAAAGAAAATATTCATCTTGCTAGAGCTATAAGCAGAATGAGAAAATCTTTGTTTATATATGATTTTGAAGTTATTTCTCTAGAAGTGTGAGCCATTTTGGTTGCTTAGTTCTTTACAGCTGGGGAGAACCTAACATTCTCCATGAAATTTTATCATTGTTTTCTTTTCTAAAATTATTGTATGTTACAAGGCATCTTTTACATGGACTAGATGGGTTTCTGTGTCCAACTGAATGAGCTATTTGCAGCTTATTCTTCAATTAATAGTAATGCTGATTGCTTCAAGGTGACCATTTTAACAGCTGACTTGGAGCTAATAAATTATTCAAAATTCTTTCTTAGAACAAATAGCAGATCTATTAGCAACATTACTTGAATTAAGTTAAGCTTATTAGACACTTATAAGCTTAATATGTAATTCTTTGAACATATACTTAGTAACATGTAATCACATGTTACATGATTATATATATCTTTGAACATACATATATGATTCTTTGAACATATACTTTATAATGTAAACATAACATCTACTTTATAACATAACATCTACATGATCTGAGGTACTTTAACACTATGCTCAACATATTCTGTGAAAATTCCATTAACTTCCTGAGAAATCTCATTTTTTTTCTGTAAACCTATTTAAATCACTAGTTAGTCTACCAAATAAATTAACTAGAAATAAAGCAAGGTAAGGAATTCTCAGTAAAATTTTCTCTTCCTTGTTCATTCATTCATTCATTCATCCATTCATGAACCAATATTGAGTATCTAGTAAGTGCCAGGCACCAGGTATTATAACAGCAAACAAAAGAGACCTACATGGTCCCTGCCTTCATGGGGAAGACAGACTAGCATCAGATAAACACAAAAAATAAAAATATAGCTACAAATTGATGTGAAGGAGATGAGGGAGAAGAATGGGGTGATCTGAAAGAGAATAATAGCATAATTTAGATTGGGTCTTCAGGAGGCATCTTTGAGGAAGTGACATTTAAGTCACCTGAAGAATGAATCTGAGGCAGCCAGGTGATGAGTCAGGCATGGTAGGATTTCCAGATAAACAACAAGTAATTTTTGAGTGTAAGTTTGCAGTATTTGGGACATATTTCCACTAAGAAAGTATTTGTTGTTTCTCTGAAATTAAAATGTTTTATTGAGATATAATTGGCATAAAACATTATATTAATTTCAGGTTTGCAACATAATGATTTGATGTTTGTATAATGGTGAAATGATCACCACAGAGAGTCTAGTTCATATCCATCACTGGACATAGTTACAAGTTTTTTCCCTTGTGATGGGAACTTTTAAGATCTATGCTCTTAGCGACTTTCAAATATGCAATACGATATTATTAACTATAGTCACCATGCCGTACGTTATATCCCAGGACTTATTTATTTTATTTTATAACTGGAAGTTTGTATTTTTTACTACCTTCACCCATTTCCTCCAACCACTATCCCCTGCCTCTGGCAACCACCAATCTGTTCTCTGTGTCCATGACTTCTGTTGTTTCTCTGAAATTTGACTTTAACTAGCCATCCTGTATTTTATCTAGCGATCCCAGGTGGGTATCTGAGCCCAAAGCCAGTGGGAAGGCTCTGAGGTGGGCCATAGGCCCAGCCACTTTGGACGAGGTGAGGGGGCCAACATGAGGTAACAGGAGGGGGTGTGGCTGAGTTGAGGTCAGAAAACCAGGGGCCATGGAAGATGCTTGCTGTCCGGGGAAACATTGTACTGGCAGGCTGAGGTGCCCTGCAGAGAGATGTGACTCAACTCTTGCCCATTAAAAGCTGCCCATTTCAGCCTCCTGAGGTAGCCTCACATAAACCTCTCTGGGTAGCACCTAAAATTTAGTCTTTTCAGATCTTTGAGTCAAGTAAAGATACCAGCTGCTGGTAATTTTCTATTGGTGTTAGAAATCATATTAAGGTACAACCTCCCCTGCCATGTTTCCCTCACCTCCCAAAAGTGTGGACAAGTGTCAAGAAGTTTGTTTACTATATGTTCCAAATTCAGTAACACTTAGCTGGTAGCTTTTTGTTAATATACTATTAAATAATATCGCAAAGTCTTTTGCCCCATCCCTGAAATAATCTAGGAAATAATAGAAAAAAATCAAACTATCTCTGGTCTGCAAAGAACTAAAATAGAATAAGGTTAACTCTAGCTGCTACAGAGTCACATATTCTGACAAGTTGGCTTATCATATATGTGCATGTGTGCCTCTTCTGTAATTCATAAACTCTATATTGATAAAGCTCTTACTATGTGCCACACAAAGTATTTTCTAGCACTTTCAAACAAAAGGTCAAATGGAGCCTTATTAAATTTACTAAATAATTCATTCATTGAGCATCCATCACGTTAAAAACCAAGCAAAATAACCGATTCTAGGGGTGGTTATCAAATCATATTTAGAAATAAAGATGAAATAATACTGGAAATTCAAAGAATCCCCAAAGAACAGAGTTTCGATAGTTACAAACTAAGGGTTACAAATGTCATTTAGTTTTAAGATCACCCAGGGTGCCTTTCTCCAAATACATTTAAAGCCTCTGACCTCAAAACTGCCTTTAACAAGAGAAAAGAAGAAACACACATGAAGGCATCCACAAAAGGAAACCTGCATTTCCTATTCCTTTTGGGAGGTAGATTCGTTTCCTAAGGCTGCTGCAAGGAAGTAGCACAAACCAGGAGCTCTGTCTTACAGGCCTGGAGGCTGGCAGTCTGAGAGCAAGTGTCCGCGGGGTTGGTTCCTTCTCAAGCGGTGAGAAAGGATCTGTTTCAGATCCCTTCCAAGCTTCTGGTGGTGTGCTGGTAACTTTGGGCATCCCCGGCGGCTCGTAGAAGCATCACCCCGATCTTCTGTCTACACACGGCACTCTCCCTGCGTCTTCCTATCCTCTTCCCTCTGCCTGTGTCTGCCTCTGTCCAAATTTCTCCCCCTTATAAGGACACAATCCGATTGGAATAAAGCCCTTCCTAATGATCTCATCTTAGCTTGGTCATCTGCAGAGACCCTATTTCCACATAAGGTCATTTGCACAGGTACTGGGAGTTGGGACTTCATCTCTTTGGGAACACAATTCAGCTCAGAATAGGGGTGACTGGACAAATGGTCCAAATACCTCTGGGTTTAAAAAAGGGAAGCCTTGGGGGGCCTGAGTGGATCAGTTGGTTAAGCGTCTGCCTTGGGCTCAGGTCATGATCCCAGGGTCCTGGGATGGAGCCCCATGTCGGGCTCCCTGCTCAGTGGGGAGTCTGCTTCTCCCTCTCCCCGCTCATGCTTTCTCTCTCTCTCAAATAAATAAATTTTTTTAAAAAATTTCTTTAAAAAATAAAAAAGGGAAGACACGCTGAGCTGATTTTCCTAACCTGGATTTTATTTAATGAAGAGTCTATGTTTGAGTCCAGAAACATCCGAATCCAGTCACAGGAAGGTGTATCACACTGGGTAATGTAACACAAGATGCTATGAGAGCCGATAGTCATGGGGGAGCCAATAACTCACTTTTCCTGACCCACCGACTGAAAATAAATGATCAAAACCTTCAAAAAGGCTGATTTTAAAAATTACTAGTAGAGTCTGATTTTGACAAGTCAAGATTCCTTATAAAGACAGATTGCCGAGCTATGCCGTGAAAAGGGGCACAGGACTAAATAAGAGACAGAGTTCTACCTTCCATGCATGATCTCCCCCAGATAGCTGAGGGCTTTGGGCAGATCATTAACTTTCTTAGTCTCGGTATCCTCATGAGGGGGTTGGACAATGCTCCCTAATTCCTTCCCAGACCTACGTATCAGTTAGCACGGAACACTCGAGGGTGTGGTGAGATATGCTCATGGTGCATCCCTGAGACAGGGAAAGAAGTAGCTCTTTCAAATGCCCCAGAGTAAGATCCTCAGGCCCTAATCCGGGCTGTCTGCACACTGTGTGATCCATTGATTTTACAGAGACCTGCCAATAAGTGTTACTTTCGCTCTCACACACAGTGGACCGTGGGGTCAGGGAAATATCAAGGTCCACTCACAGGAAACAAAAAACCTAGAGCAACGCATACTAGGCAGCATGTCTAGGTGCTTTCCTTCCTTTTAATGGCCTCCTCTCTACTCACAAACACTAGGGAGCTGCAGTGTGAACGATGCTACAAAGGACATGAGAGCTAAGGCCTTTGCCTTTGAGGGACTTGTTGGTCTATGTGGAAGGTTAACCAAAGGCCTATGTGAACTTGAAGGAGCACGAACCCATTGATAAGTATCCACGTAAGTATGGAGGAAGAGCCGCTCCAGATAGACTGGTCAAGTCTGCAGACACTGGCCACCTTCACTAGGGTGACTTAGAGATGCCTCATGGCAGGGCTGAGAGACTGAGTTTTGTCTTCTCAGAAAAAGGAGCATACAAAGTAGTTTATAACTCATGAGAGTCTTTTTGTGACTGTGAACACATTAATGGCTGTTAGGAACACTTGCTTTAACAGGTTTTCACAAGGATTCCAGTTCATATAGAATAGAAAGGTTCTTGTGAGCCTCAGGAAGGTACCCCAAATCTGGCTTCCTTTTGAATCCTTGAATCCATCCTCAGAAGACACGGAATAGAACCAGACCCATGTGTAGCTATGAATGAAGACTTGGCAAGACCCTCTCCTTTCCAACATCTCAGCCAGGCTAGTGCTAGGGTTTTTTGTAAACTCATCTAAAAAACCGTGTTTTTTCACTTTGATAGCCCCACACATCCTTTCCTGAGGGAGGGTAAATCAGGCTTCTTGATGGTAATTGCTCCAAAGGGTGGGAGTGAAGGTAGGTTTGGTTTGGTAAATTTTTCCACTTTCCCAGAGGGGTTATATAAGAGACCTGCTTTTTTTTTGGTTAAGATTTTTATTTATTTATTTATTTTAGAGAGAGAGAACAAGCAGGGGGAGGAGGAGAAGGAGAGAGAGAATCTCAAGCAGACTCTGCACTAAGCACAGAACCTGACGCAGGGCCTGATCCCACAACCCTGAGATCAAGACCTGAGCTGAAATCAAGAGTTGGACGCTCACCGACGGAGCCACCCAGGCGCCCCCAGACACCTGCTTTTTTTTTTTTTTTCCTGGCAATGTGTATTGGCAGAGGGGCTTTGTTGGACCCTCTCACATCAGAAGTAGTAACTGCTCTTTTCCTCTACAGTGCCACATTTGAAGGGGTTTCTGTTTGGCCAACAGTCGTGAAGCTTCCAGCATCCCGTGAAGGGAACTGACTCTCCGAGGCTGGATGTGTAAACCGGCTGCTTGAGTACAAGAAGGGAGCAGAGATTTTTCTCTTGAGAGCAGTTTGCTGGGTCCTGTTGAGTGAGAATGTTGGAATGGGATGTCACTACTCAAACCAGGAAGGCTAAGATTGTCCAGTGATTTGTCCCTCGTCTGATGCTGCCAATGAGACTTTTCTGGCACATGGCACCCTGCGGAAATCAGTGTTGAGCGTATGTGTGTTTTCACAGAGGCACGTACCATAATGTTGACAGAAAGGCACATGGGGTGGGGGGAAACTCTCCTGGGGAAATCACTGCAGTTCCTTTTCACTGAAAATCTTGATCAAATGCCGAGCAATATTGTGTCGGATGTGACTTTGGATTTGCAGCAGGGCTTCGGGCTTAACGGGCATAAAACAGAGCCACACCAATAGACAGAGGAGCTCTTTATGAATCTCTGCAAATATAAATCCCCGGCCCCTTATTCTGGACAAGTTGGTGATGTGCTTTGTTTTTTAGTTGTCATGAATTACTTTCAGCTACACGTGTGTACACGTTACTACCTAGCTTCCTCATTCACTTGGCTCAGCACAGCAAGGACAGTCCCTGGTTCTAAATGCACTTAGGGGGTGACTTATGCATAGAGATAGCTGAATACTCGGTGTTGCTTTAGGGAGGAAGAGCTCATGATCATTAATGGCGGTGATAATAATATGGGTGCAAAGAGAAGTCAGGGTGAAAGAGGAAATCGGCCTTTATTGACAGCAGATCTGTCCAGTCCAGCATAAAGGGAGGGAGTCCTTTGGACTGGCCGGTCGAATCAGTTGTCCCCCTGGCTGCATCTCACCTCTTTCATGGTCCCATTTATCTCTTCACCTGATATTGTCTGTGCCTTAAAGACTCCCATCACAATACAGACTTCAAATAGGTGGGGAGGAGAATTAAGAGCTTATAGACATCTGGTGATAGGTAACTTGGATTTAGGCTTGGACGTTATAGGATCTCCATTTTAAAACATCAAAATGTTCATTTGGTGCGGTTTGAAATGTGACTTTCAAAGATGACCCTAATCTCAGGGGAGAGATAGTCTGTCGACATATGTGAATTTCACCAGACAGCCTGTTTTCGCTTCCCTGTGAGGAATTAAAGTAGATATGCTAAAAGGTTGTACCTCTTTCAAAGCTGATTCTCCCTGTAAGAAAGTGTTGAACCGCAGTTGGCGATGGAAGTGGCCGATAAGGCGTCTAGTCAGTCACCGCCTCCGTGGGTGGCTGCTCTTTTGACATATCTGAATTCGGAGTGAGGGGCTGTTTGTAACAAAGACTCACATACAAAATGTACATGGTCAGAAAGGTTTGTAATATAACGAACGCCCTTATCATCACCAGAATCTTTACAACAGCTTGGATGACTTCTTAATTGTGGCTTAATACAGTTAATTATGGCAACTCTTCCCCATTTTCCAGGATGATGAATTAATATTACAGATCATTAACGTCACTAAATTGGCATAATGATATACTAGATTGAACGTCGCAGTTATGTTAAGACCTGCTTTATAATTTGGCTCTTTTGTTATTTGCCTTAACTAGGAACAGCATGCATGATGCTTGCCTGTGAACAGCAGGCTGCATGTGACCACTTGTGTCGTTTTCCTTAATAAATTATTGATATAGAAAATGCCAAATGCAAGACTTCTTCATCTTCAGACTGCATGTGAAGCCAACATTTTCTTTCTAATATCCACTTCATCAGTATAAAATTTAGAAAGCTCTGGTTCTTGAGCCAGGTTTTATAATTAGACAAGACTGTATTTTACATCTGCAAAATACTCATGCTTAGTGGGGAAAAAATGAGAAACGCGATATGTTCCATTCTGTTGCAATGGTTATACCATTTTAATCTCTTAAGTTCAATATGTATCCTCTAGCAGGCTATACTTCTAGGATTTCATTTTTAGATCCTTAAGGCTGCATATATCTGTCAAACCGACATAATGAATTTAAAGTGCTAATGCCTAGAAGACCAGAAAAACTATGAAATATATCCTTGGTTGATTAAATTACCACCTCCAGCTACTTTACATCCTTATGTCCAAATAGATTTTCTTTTTACTTACCAAGTGCCGGATCTGGAAGATGTGGAAGATGTAATTTTATGGTAAAAACATGCACATGTCTTTAGACAAGAGCATTTTATTTAAGCATCTTTTTAAAGTCTGTACAGTATTTCCGTGATAGGACTTGAAATTTGCTTACAGGTCCTTTCAGTTATGCTCAACCTGCAGGTTAACCGGTAACTATCAAGTGTATTCTTGGAATGGGATTTACGTTTAACATCTGGAGTACCAGTATTCAAATGTTCATGATGACAATACTGGAAATCTGTGAACTTGTTTTGCAAAAATAAGAAGACAACGATGAATCCTGATCTTCATGTTGGAAGTTGTTTCTTCAGGAACTGCCTGCATTGACAGACTGACAACTTAAGGTAGCAAAAATGACCCAGAGATATTCCTTACTCCTAAGTGGGGTTGTGTAGTTATCCAACTAGTCTGTCAACAACAGGGAGACAGGGTGGAAAATCTTATTCTTACTTGTAAAAGGTGCAGTCAAAATAATCCTAGAAATAAAAACGCTATGGACCTCAGTAGGGAGAAAATACTGGTTTTCCATTCAAGTTTTACTTCTGGAATTTAAAGTAAAATCGAAGCTGAAAGATAGTCATGTCTTTTCATATGCCCATCATCGAAGACTTCTACTACATTGCCTTAAACAACTCTATACGCCCTCCTGTGTACACTTATCACACAGTCCAGTTCATACACACACACAGACACACACACACACGCACACACGTGCACAGTCACACTCAATTACACAATCCCAGAACTCAAGTATACACATATTTCAGTGATCACCCTCACACAAAGGAAAAGTAGAAGGAAATGCGGCTGTAGTGTATGGAGTTCGTTTTCTATTGGAAGATGGCCCATTATGAGCATCCCCTCCAAGATACCCTGCCCTGGCCATCCAGCATCGGAAGGACCAATTCTGACCACATGTTCACTGTCCATGCCCATCCAAACCCCGCCGAGGGTGTGAGGGAATGGGTCTGCCATTTCAAGGTTAGGTTTCTGGAAACTTGCAGACACAACACGCAAGGCAGAGACAGTGAGTATCAGTGGTTAGACATCAGGGTGCTGTAACGTCTGGGGATGAAACTAAAGACTGCAATGAACGTGAAATAAAATGACAAGTCTCAGAGGAAACAGGAGCAGGGACCCAAGGCAAGAGAGCAGATTTGTAGTGCTTTGAAATGAAACGTTCTAATCCCTCCGACAATCCTGCTGACTATGAGCTATAGCACTAGGAGTACAACACAGGCAAAAAAGATACATTGTGGGATAAACAGCTTCTTATAAGGTAAAACTGAATGGCCAAAATAGATGAATAAGGACACACAATGGAGAGAAAAAAGAAATGAGTCAGTGGCAATATAAGAAAAAGGTAAAAGTGAACAGAGGACAGAAAGGCAGAAAAGAAAAAAAATGTAAATGAGTGAGACAAAAAAGCCAAAAGACGAAAAAGAAAAAGAGAACGAGGGGGGAAAGAGGTAATATTTTCCTTGATAAAAATGCACAAAAGGGAAGATGAACTTTGTTCTTTTTCTCTTTCTACTCTCCTCTCTTTTTCTGCTTTTCGCCTCGCAGCACGCCAGCCTAAGCTGAGAGCTGTAATGTCATTAAATTGCAAATGCTTTTTCATTTCCGACACACACTGTTTACTTATCTGGCAAAAACATATGTTGGAAGGAATCCGTTAAATTCTGCCCATTGCCTTGGGTAAAAGTGCAATGGAAACGGACCCACCGAGCGTCCTCTTTCTTCTTCTTTAGCACTCCCCTTATCTACAAGACGGCTTCGCAGAAAACTGGCTAGTTCAATGAAAAATGAAGATACAGCGGGAGATTAGGGAAGAACACTGAGCACAAAATTCCTGGAGAGAGGGTCACTCCATTGCAAATGATTTCACTCCTCTAGATCTGCATAAATTACTATTTTTAAGGCATCTCCAAAGTCTGTATATTTTTCTCACTCTGTCAAACATTTAATTTCACGCCCCGTGTTCTGAATATGCTAAAATGCATATCTCTGATGCACCTTTAAGCCAGAAAAACGAATGCAAAATTGAAGATAAAATGATGTGATTTGCACTACAAGCCTATTACTTGAGGTATTTACATATAGTTTACCTCTGCAGTTCTGAGGATGATTTATTAAAAAAAATCTGGATTAAGCTCATATAAATATGTATAAATCTTTGTTTAGAAAATAGATTTTGCAGCTGTTGTGTCAAAAAAAGTTCTTTAAGGTTCTGTGAAGAATTTTCCTTTTAGCATGCTTTAAGAGGGAAAAAATGGGGGACAGAATTTGACATTCTGCTTGGGGGGGAGCCTATTCCACCATCCAGCAGTTATAAAGACTCCTTTATTGCCCTTCTTTGCCCAAAGCAGCTTGGCCCCTCCTCGCTCTTTTATTATACTTATTTAATTTTCTTTTTTTTTTTTTCCTTTTTGCTGGGGCACAAATAATAGTGCCCTGGATTACTAAGCTCAAATTAAATATCGCTGTTTAATGACTGAAACAATTGTGAGCCTTTTGGACTCGCCCCCAGCCTCTTCCCTGGCCTTTCCCAAACACGCTGTCTTCCAGTCAATACACCCTCCAAGAGTCTCCTCACTGACACCAAGCCCTGGACCTACCCAGAGCGACTTCTAGTTATTGATTTGGAAATGATTATTAACACACCGCAAGTAAGAGATCTTACCCACTGGAGAAGCAATTCTAAAAATACTGGCGTGTCCTTCAAACAATCCCCACATGTGTGCATTAGCGGCCACCCACCCACCCTTTTTCTCTCTCTCAAATCTAGAGTCTTGCCCCTTTGTCTGAAAAATACTTCATTTAATCTGGCCCCCCGAATGCCCCTCTGATCCCTGTCCCTCTGTAATCATTGTGGGGGAATTACTCTTTGCTATTTTCTTGTTAGGCTTTGGGTTTAGGAGAGTTCGGATAACAAAGTTGACTAGTTCAGAGCTGAGCACACACTGGGCCCCGCAAATATACCGCCGGCCAGCTATGTGATGAGGGCGGGGTCCAGCTTCTGGGCCGCACCTGCCAAGATGCTGTGGGAACAGTTGCTTCTGGAAGCAGGTAGTGGGGACAGCGATTTCTTCAAAGCCGGCATTAATCCTTTCGCAATTAAAACAAGAAAGGGATGTTTACTGGCGTTTGATCACTTTCGGTGGAGAGGCGAGTTTGCTCGCGAAGATTGGATTCCAATTCTGGTGGGTTGCTCCTGCTTCAAGTTGACTAATGACGATTTGAAAGAATGAGACTGCAGTCATTTTCAAGAGTTAAGAGTCATTCTTTTTGCACAAAATGGCTTAACAATCCCCCCTAGTGGTCTGTTTCCTGTTACTGTGATTTAAGAACACACTCCTTTCCAAAAACGGCCTGCTTGGTTTGTTTATAGGTTCATAGCAAAGGAACTGGAAAAAACCAAAACCAAAGTCGGACTAGAGCTGGGATGAGCTTCCACTGATTGCCTCTCGCCGATGATGCCCAGGTGCTGCCTGGTTTCCCCGCACAGAGATGGGACTGCATCCTTCCACAAAGCCAGCCTCCTCTCTTGAGGGTGTTCTCTGAGCTGACAACCTCAGCTTTCTGGGGCTTACGCCCTCAACACTGAAATCAGTGGATGGCTGGGGGTATGATGCACTCAGGATTTCTAATATTTCCAGTGCTGGGTTTGGGTTCCTGAAGGCAAAAGGAGTGAATCACAGAAATGGTCTGTGCCCTTCTTACAGGAAGGTTTGGCCCAAACTGGATTATTTTAATTCTTCAGGAGAATTACCTTTATATGATTAAAAACCCTATATGTTTCTCGAGTGTCCACGAAGAAAATGCCTGGTCATTGTCCCCATCCCCTATTCAAGCCTTTTCTCTACTCTGCGCACTAAGGGTGGGAAATCCTGTCTCCTTCAGTGTTTGCACCTGCCATGAACTGCCAACCTTCTCCTCAACTTCCTTCTAGGCCCCTGCCAGCGCACAAGGCTGGTTGACACTGAGTTGGGGCCACCTAAGTATTTCAAGCTTTGAACACTGAGACAGGGGATATCCCATTCACCTGAAAGCTAGCTCCATTTCCCTTGGCCATGTTCCCAGGCATGCTCCTTTTCCAGACTATGGAGAAATGGAATCCAGCACATGCACTTATAATGGAAGAGGTTATGTAGTGTTGCCCCTTGATAGCTCCGATGGGGACAGTATCAAGATTTCTTTTTTTTTTAAATATTTTATTTATTTATTTAATAGAGAGAGAGGGAGAGAGAAAATGAGTGGGGTGAGGGGCAGAGGGGAAGCAGACTCCCCACTGAGCAGGGAGCCCGATATGGGGCTCAATTCCAGGACCCTGGGACCATGACCTGAGCCGAAGACAAATGCTTAACCGACTGAGCCACCCAGGTGCCCCTCAAGATTTCTTATGTTACTGGGTATTTTGTTCAGGCTGCTATAACAAAATACCACTGACTTGGGCGCTTCATCAACAGCAGAAATCTATTGCTCACAGTTCTGGAGGCTCTGAGACCAAGATCAGGGTGCTAGCATGGTCAGGTTTTGGTGAAGGTCCTCTTCTGACTGCCGACTTCTCACTGTATCCTCACATGGTGGGAGAGGAAGGGGTCTCTGTGGTTTCTCCTTTCTAAGAAAGTTAATCTCATTCATGAGGGCTCTGCCCCCACAACCCAATCACCTCCCAAAGGCCCCGCCTCCTAATACCATCCCACTGGGGGTTCGGATTTCAACATATTTATTTTGGGGAGACACAACATTCAGAGCATAGCACTAGAATACGGGAGAAGAAAAATATTAGATGTTTATTAAATATGCATTTACATAAAATAGTGCAAAACAATCCTAAAACCCTAAGCCCTGACCCACAAGAAGCTTACAATATCAGGAAAAATTAACATATAAAAATGAATCCATTGCCAACTTCCATGCACTTCAGCCTTGAAGGTTTGCAGATTTGTAGGATATTTCTTCCAAATATCTAGACTATTTCCCTCAGTAATGCCTGGACTTGGCTTCATTTCCTTCCTTTCAGTTTCTAAACTCCATCCAGGTGCACAAAATCAGCATTTCTTGCTAAAAGTATCCCTAGGAGTCCCCGTGCCTCCTTTCATTTACTTGTTAATTCCTTTTAGCCTTGGTAGCAAGGAATATTTTACCTAACCATGCAACCATCCTGCTTGGAAATGGGCTCTGGTTCCCAACTACGTCATCATGAAACTTCCTCTCCTTCGCTTTAAGGCCCTCTCAAAGGACTGGTTTTTAATCAGCCACCTAGTAACATAATTGTCTACTCCCTATATACTCCAGCCCATAGCTATTTCAACCTGTTTGCTCTTCCTTGAAGCACAGTTTAGGTTTTTACACCTACACATACCTCTCCTGCAGGGACAAATTCACCAAGAAGCTAGTGAGGCTCAGGCCTTAGGGCACATCCTTGTATCCTCCATGTCTAAGGCCTCATGCCAAACTTTGCAATCGTTTTCTTAAGGAGGGTCCCCCAGAGTGTAGAGGGTAGAATTAGTACGCGCTCCAGCCGCTTTATTGTTTCACTCAATGTGGACATCTACTCAGTCCAGAACCTTCTTAGGATTTGCACATACACCTGCTCATTCTCTCCCTCTATCTGAACTATATATTGTGCTGTGTGTATTGTTGGTGTTAAGAAGTTTGAGGATTTTTTTCCTCCGCAATTGTGTTATCTTTTCCATTAGATGATACAATTATTCCACAGGAGGGACTGTTTCTTCTTTATATTCTGTACCAGAATATAAGAGTCCTAGTTTCATATTTTATTTTATTTAAGATTTATTTATTTATTTTAGAAAGAGAGAGAGCACACCTGCACGTGAGCAGGGGGAAGGCAGAGGAAGAGGGAGAGGATCTCAAGCAGACTCCTCACTGAGCATGGAGCCAAACACAGGGCTTCATCCTGACCCTGAGATCATGACCTGAGCTGAAATCAAGAGTTGGATGCTCAACTGACTGAGCCACCAGCCACCCCAGAGTCCTAGTTTCATATTCTATACATACTAAACAAATATTTTGACCAATTCCCTCTGAGGAAGTTTGAAATGGTTAGTTTGTTTATAAGTATCTATATTAAAGATTATTAGAGGCTAAAACTATAATATATTCTCAATACCAAGATCATTCAAATAAAAATCAAAATAAGCACATACTCATGGAGCATGTGTCTTTAAACCCAGCATGGGTAGGTCGTAAATACTTGCTGAATTAATCATATGTAAATCAGGCCCAGAGGTAGAGGGTGGATATTGTTACCCACTGACTTATATCACTAAAGAAGCCAGAGGAATTTAACTGGCTTCTGGCGCGGGCTGGATCTAGAAATCAATCTCTTCCTCTGTTGGTTCTACTTCTATTTTGGATTCACTCTCAGGTAGGTCTAATCCATGCACTCGTTTTAGCACCTCTAAAACATCCTATTAGCTCAGAAGCCCCAGAATCAGAGAGAAAAAAAAAGCTCCTTTTCCCCAAACTTTCCAACCCAAATTGCAAAATCCAGTCTCATGAGGCCAACTTGAGGCACAACTTGTCCCTTCTGCCTTGTGCCTGGGTTAATGGACCAGAGTGGGGCTGCATGCACTCTGGGGAGTGGGCAGGTGGAAAGAAGGCTATCCCCCATTAAAACCATGTGGATCAGGAAAACAGTAGGAGGTGGTTTCCTAGCAGAAAATTGAGGAAGCCACTTCCATTTCTTTATAGAAAAATGTGAAGAGTGATTACAAAGCAAGGGAAATCTTTATAAACTGCTAGATGGAGAATAATTTGGTAGAACCACTGTAAAAGATAGTATGGGGTCATCTCGTGCATTGTCTGTGAGCTGGAAGTCCCACTGCTCGAATCTGTGCCTGAGAACGGCTATCACACATGCGCAGTGGCCTCCGCGGCAACATTACACAGAGCACCTGTTACTTATCTGGGGTGGAAAACGGTGATATTCTACCGAGCAGATCAGTGGGAAGGTAGCAGGATTAAATGCCCAAAAGACACCTTCCTAAATGACCCTTCTCCCTTCAGAAATGTATAAGAATTTGAATACAATATAACTTGTCCAAAGTTACGTCATTAAGTGATAGAGCTGGAGTGATCCTTGAACATAAGAGGCCAATGTCCACACATGGTCTTTCCACTAAGATTAAAACTGTTGTGATTTTAAAATACGTGAACTATACACATGCCTTGCTCTTTACATACTCGTCCTGTATCATATTTGTATATATATGTATACATGTACACACGTGTGTATAGGCATAAATTCATATATACACATATACGTATGCACATCTATCCAAATATAAATAAGGTAAAAGAGAATGGGTAGAGAGTCAGGCGTGTATGTAATTCACAGATATGTCTAATACATATGGCTGACACAGCTTCTTTGGGTAATGAGTCTTACATATTTACTACATGTTTTAACAACTTGTCTTTGAAGCCTAATAGAGATCATAAATCCAAGGACCAAGTTTCCCTTCCAGTCTTGAACCTTGTTTAATTCTCAGATTGTACTCAAGAAATACTACATTGTGACCATAATATTACAGGAAACAAAGTAAACAATTCAAAATCAGAAGTCACAACGAGGGAAAAATTAAGCTGGTCATTATGGAAAACAGAGCCAATAGTTATTCTATATCTCATCTCTTCTAACCAAGATAAGACTAGAAGAAAAAGAACAAGTAGATTACACACTACAGGAAGTATACTGATTACTGTAATCCTTCTTTATATAGACATGTAATAGAGCAAAATCTGGCCCTTATAGTGTATGTTCCTGAGACAGGGTTGGACACTTAATATTAGCATTTCAACTGTAATTTTAAATTTCTTACAATTCAAATATCTACTGGGTGTACTTTTAGGCAAGCCTATTAGTATTTAAAATAAATTAGACCTCGGGCGCCTGGGTGGCTCAGTCGTTAAGTGTCTGCCTTCGGCTCAGGTCATGATCCCGGGGTCCTGGGATCGAGCCCCGCATCGGGCTCCCTGCTCGGCGGGAAGCCTGCTTCTCCCTCTCCCACTCCCCCTGCTTGTGTTCCCTCTCTCCTCGTCTCTCTCTCTGTCAAATAAATAAATAAAATCTTTAAAAAAAAAAAATAAAATAAAATAAATTAGACCTCACATCTAGTAAGTATGAGGACTCATTTGTTGCAATCCGGCTAAAGCAAATGGTACTAAATTTTGTGTTTGTTGGTAGATGTAAGGAAGGTGAACTAAACTTATACTTTCAACACACCATTCCACCAATATGGAATCCAATGGTTGAATTCCAAAATAAAATGAAATGAGACATATCTGAAAAGTAACCGCTCTACTTATGTGCTAATCACACCTCAAAGCATAACATTGCTTTTTTTTTTTTTAAAGAGAAGCAATAAAATCCTATTATGGATTAATCTTGTGCCAAATTTTGTTTTTTAATCAAATCTATTTTCAGCTAAAGAAAATACAAAATGCAAATGAAGGGCCTGATCCTCCAGATCTTGTGAACATGTAAGGGCTGATACACTTCAAAGATTTGTTTAAAAACTCATAAATTAAAATCCTCATACAACACAGGAAGACATACTTATTTGCAAACCTTTTAATTTCATATTCCATGTAAAGTTTCAACCTTATAAAAGTCTTTGGGGGAGAAGATTTTAAAATTCCTAAAATTAGATGTTTATAAATAAATACTGGTCTAATTTAATTTCTTACATATGTACCATATTCTTAGGCTGCAAGTGAGAATTTGGATTTTCATGCTGTAAACAAAACCAAACAACAACACGAAAACCATGTTGAAAAGAGTCAGGGCTCTTGACTATGCAGCCCCATCCTCTCTAGTATACACACCACTTGAACACAAAGGGTGGGTGAGTTCATGGAAGAGTTGTTTGTGCGGCATTCCCCTGTGTGCTTTCTCCATCTGGGATGAAATATTCATTAGCGGACCTAAACAAACTCTTCAGAACATTTTTATCTCAAAGTGAGAAAATGCTATTCGAACAGGCTGCTAATGAAGCCATCCACCATCTTGTTTGATGTTCTCCTAGTTAAAGAGTGCCCTGAAAGGCTTCAGGCAGTCCCTACTCTCAGTTGGCAACTGTTTCAACTGCTGTGGGGCAACTGTGTAGCTGTAACACAGACTCCTGTAAAATGCCAACCCACACGCTATAAACGTAAAATACCACAATATTCATGGACATCAACTATATAATAGTAGGTATCACATAAACTACATTTTACTTCATGAGATCACGAACTCATCATAACATATCATTATGAGGATGCTTCTTCTGAGAATTCAAAGCATAAGAAAGAATGTGATTTGGTTTCTGTCCTGAAGCCAGAGAACACAGAAAATATTGGGAAATAAATGCATCCTGTTGATGAAATATGTAAAATAAGTCATTTGTGCATATATATTTCATAGGATATCTCGAACTGCTTAGAAGCAAATATGGGAAATAACTTTATGTGATTTCAAGATGTGTGTGTGTGTGTGTGTATGTACACACAGAACTGTAAGTAAAATTAAAGTGTGTAAAATGAAAATTTTATACTATGACTGTAATGATTCCGTCAAAGAAGTCTTAAGATGTTTTTATCATATGTGCTATTACTACTTTTGTTCAATTAGATTAGTACAGTCATTCAGAAGATGATTTCACAGTGTTTGTGCTGAAGTGGATTGTGTGCCAAAGCCCATAGGTACCATGTAGAAAGTCACTGAATATAGTATTCTATACCCAGATGACACACAGGCATTTCAAATTCGATACATCAAAAGCTAAACTCAATATTTAATCTCAGTAAAATTGTCCCTCTTCATGTATTTTCTGTTTCAATTCATGACAAACTCTCTGTTGTAGGCAAAATTCTAAGATGTCCCCCAATTGGCAATACCCATCAGTGTTTGGATAGGGCCTGTGAATATGATGGGATCATATTCATGGGATCACTTCCATGATTATGGTACACTATGTGGCAAAGGCAAAGGGATCTTGCAGATGTAAAGTCCCTAACTGGTTGACTCTGAGTTAATCAAAAAGGAAATGAACCTGGGGCAGGACTGATATAATCGGGTGAGCCCTTTAAAAGAGGGTCTAGTAGTCAGGGAGATTCTCCTGCTGGCTCTGAAGAAGTAAGCTACCATGTTGGGAAAGGACCTGTCAGAGGGCCACATAGCAAGGAATTGTGGATGGACTCTAGGAGGTAAGAGCAGTCCCTGGCTGACAGGTAGCAAGAGAACAGGACCTCAGTCTTACAAGGGCAAAGGATTGAAATCTGCCAACAATCCATGAGCTTGGAAGGAGACCCTGGACTCCAAAAGGGAACACAGCCAGCTGCCACCTTGACTATAGCCTTGTAAGACCTGGGCAGAGGACCAGCTAAGCCGTGCCTGGGCTCTCCATGGAAACTGACATAATAAATGGGTGTGGTTTAAAGCTACTAAGGTTGTGGTAATTTGTTAAACAGCAATAGAAAACTAATATATTATCTCCCCAGTTTCCCAAGGCAAGGCAGAAATCTTGGGCATCATCCTCAGCCATTCTTTGATCATGATTATTCACAATCAATCTTACTTCCAAAATATATTTTTATTCCTCTTCCCATTATTTTCTGTCAGGTCTGTAGTATTTCTCACCTAGATTGCTGTACTAGGTTCTCCAACTGTAGAGTCAAACCTCAATAACCAATACTTCAGAATCTGAGGCCAGCATTCTTTTATCACAAAACTGATCAAGTTGCTCTCCTTCTAAAATACATTAGGATAACCCTTGTGTTCTTAGTCTGATATTCAAAATTCTTTCTGATCTATTACCCACCCTGCTGGCTAGCCTCCTCTTCTGGCACTCTCCAACTTAGACTTTGTGCTCGCTGGCCTTACCAAATGACTGTATTTCTCCCCGCATGCTCATTCAAACCTCTGTGCTTTGCATAGACCATTCACTTTGCTTGAAACATCCTTCCTTTTGTGGGCCACCTGGAAAACTTCCTCCTCCGGTCTTCAAGATTCAAATATCTTCACCTTATCCTTCAGTTCCTCACTGAAGCCCTCCCTGGCCACCATCCGCAGACCTGTAGTTTGCTTTCCCCTACAGTTTTTCCATCAGACTTTGGCCATAACTCCTTCACTATTACCTCAACGTAACATCATTATTGGATTCCATGCCTATCTTTCTTCTGTTGTCTTTTATTTTTTTAAGTAATCTCTACACCCAATGTGGGGCTCGAACTCACGACCCCAAGATCAAGAGTCACATGCCCTTCCATGCCTATCCTTTATCGATAAAAGCTTCCTGAAGACAGAGCCTCTATCTCCTTTCACATTCCTTCATCTCTCCACCCCTAACACACTGCTTGGCACACTGCAGGCAGTAAGTACAAATACACAAATACAAAAAAGACATAGTAGAACCCACTATCCTAGTCAAATATTATTTATGAAACTTCCACCTAGATTTGGCATTGTGCAACACACCATGAAACATTTAAAAGGCACAATAAGTTAAGATCATTAACTAATATTGCTGATGTAAGACAAATCACAGAAACACAAGTAGGAAGAAAACTAAGACAAACTAAAGACTAAAAAGCAGACATATTATTAAATTTGTGCTATGCACCAGAAAGGAAGAAAATTAATTTGGGCATTAAAATACGCAGATCTGGATAAGAAGTATAGAACTTCACCCACAAATGGGAAAGACCATTATCACAGAAACTCATCCATTCCCTCTTCTATGCTGTGATGTAAAAGTCCCTGAGTGCCTACCATGTCCCAGACAGGGAGACAGGATGCCAATAGAACATGTCCAACCCAGTCTAGCAGAACTTTTAGTGAAGATGTGTTTTTGTTATTCTACCTTCTTTGAAAAGAACTGCTTGCCTTTACAAATCTTTAAGGAATAATTCAACATTTTATAACAACGAAGAATTGAAGAAAATCCAATTGTTTAAACCAGATGTCTAGGAATTGGTTAAATAAGAGGTGGTATGTTCACACAATGGAATAATGTTCAGGTATTTTAACTGATGCTAAAGAGTTGCCTGGGTGGCTCAGTTAGTTAAAAGTCTGCCTTTGACTCAGGTCATGATCCCTGGGTCCTGGGATCGAGCCTTGTGTCGGGCTCCCTGCTCAGCAGAGTCTGCTTCTCCCTCTCCCCCTGCTCTTTCCCTCTGCTTGTACTCTCTCATGCTCTCTTTCTCTCAAATAAATCTTTAACTGATGCTAAAAATTAGTATATCCAGAACATGATGAAATAATATTATAGTAGTATCCCATTTCATATGTGTGTAGTGTGGTATTTAGATTATATTTGACCGGAGGGGAAAATCTTTGAGAACATATACAAGGGGTACCTGGATGGCTCATTCAATTAAGTGTGGGACTCTTGATTTCAGCTCAGGTCATGATCTCAGGGTTGTGAGATCAAGCCCTGAGTGAGGCTCTGCACTGAGCATGGAGCCTGCTTAAGATTCTCCCTCCTTCTAACATAACAATAAAAAATTAAAAAAAAAAAAAAAGATTCTCCCTCCTTCTCCCTCTGCCCCTTCCCACTCTCACTCTTTCTCTCTCTCAAAAAAAAAATATATACAAATATATTAACAGTGGTATCTGGTTGTTGGACATAGAGCTTTATGTGTTTTTGTTTGGAATATTCTTTTTTTATTATATTTAAAATTTTCTTCCCTTAAACTCCTCTAATTTTCCTACATATTTAGTTTTGAAGCAGAATATATTAAAAAAAGGAATTTCTGATTAAAAAAATAACATGAATGGGGCACCTGGGTGGCTCAGTCTGACTGATTAAGCAAGCATCTACTCTTGATCTCAGCTCAAGTTGTGATCCCAGGGTCATGAGATGGAGCCCCACGTTGGGCTCCACACTGAGCATGGAGCCTGCTTGAGATTCTCCCTCTTTCTCCCTCTGCCCCTCCCTGCTCATGAATTCTCTCTCTCAGAAATAAATAAAATAACATGAATGCTTTTCTCTATACATGCTCATGGCCAGTAGGAGATCAGTGTTCTTGCAGACAAACTTTAGATAAGTGGTCCTCATTCAACAAATATTTACTGAGTACTTATTACATGTTAGGCTTACTACTAAATTTTGGCAATATACCGGTGATAAAATTCCTGCCCTCAAGAAGTTCACAGTGTAGAGTGGAGGAAGACACTTGGAAGATGCAATGTAGTGTAGGAAGGCAAGACCCCATATATAGGAGCATGAAGCCTGGGAGGGGGAGAGCAGGGGAGGCTTCTCAGAGGAACTAACACTTAAATTGAGCCCCAAAGATCAAAAGTCAGGAGATTTCTTAATACAAAAAATAACACCTTCCTTCCTTCCATAGTTCATGAAAACCAAAATGAATGAGGATGTGTACTGACTTAACTGAGGCCATTAACCTGAACTCTTAGATGCCTTAGTTCAAGGCTGGGCCTGGTGGTAGCTCTCAAGGTGCTAGTATTCCTTCTGTGTTTGCAGATGGCCCCACCAACAGAGAGCTTTGAGGCTCCCGTGTCATACTTTTGGCAGGGAGTGTGCATGTTCAATCACTAAATTCTTACTAAAAGTTTAACCTAAGTTGCTCTTACTGTTGTTTTGAATTACTGCATATCATTGTGTCATCTGTGAAACATGGAAGAGCTATTTTCCCCATACAGTCTCTCTTTTACTTACAAGGTTTGCTTGCTTGTTTGTTTGTTTTTAAGGAGCCCCCTCGGGCTTTGCTTGAACCCTTATAACTGTCACTCCTTTCACCCTTCATCACAGCACTGACTTCACCTTGTTTTAATTAAGTTTCTTCCACCCTCTTCAATATATCTGCATCCTCTAAAAATACTAAAATCCAATGGAACCTACCTGACACCTAGACTCTGCAAAACGAAATATTGCATTTCCAGCTTTCCCATATGATGCCTCTATTAAACATATCCGGGTCTTGTAGCGGAATCCACTGCATTGCTTGGTCATATTCCATGGCACTCCAATACGACTGTGCTTCTATACCTTATGTCTACTGACTTGTGCCCCCATCTTATGTGAAGCAACTTTGTTTGCTACCTTCATAGCTATGAATACAATGCCGGCTTTTTAAAAATATTCCTTAGGTAAAATTTACATAGAGTAAAATGTGCAGATCTTAAGCATACAACTTGGTGAATTTTGATAAATGTGCACATCTGCATAACAACATCCCAATCAAGATAGGAGTATTTCTAGCAGCCCAGAAAGTTCTTTTGTGTCCCCTTCTAACCAATTCTCACTGTTCATATTCTTATAGCCATGGATTAGTTTTGCCCATTCTAAAGCTTTGTATGAATGTGAGGACACGTCATGTATGTCTTCTTTTGTTTACCATAATATTTTTGTGATTCATCGATGTGGTTACATATATCAATACTTTGTTCCTTTTCATTGCTGAGTAATAGTCCATAATGTGAATATACCATAATTTATATATTCATTCCCCTATTTATGGTTTTTGCCAGCTTTTGGCTATTATGAATAAAACTGCTATGAACATTCTTATTCAAGTAAAATGTCTTATGGACATATAGGCTTTTTCTCTAAGACAAAGACCTATGAGTGGAATCATAGATCAGCGAATGTTTAATTATACAAGAAACGGACAATAAATTTTCAAAAGTGGCTGTGTCAGTTTGCATTCCCAACAGCAATGTATGTGAGTCTGAGCTTCACATTCTCACCACTTAGAAACTGTCAGTCTTACTAATTTCAGCCATTCTAGTGGATGTGAAGTAGTGTTTGGCTGTGATTTGTATTTCCCTGATAGCTAATGTTGTTGAGCATCTTTCTATGCGGATATACATCATGCATATAGCTTTCTTTGTGAAGTGTCAGTTGAAGATTTTTGCCTGTTTTTATAAATTAGATTGTATTTTTTCTTATTTATTTGTAGGGCTCCTTTATTTATTCTGGATAAGGTCCTATGATGGATATGTGTATTGTGAATAGTTTCAGTCTGTGGCTTGCCATTCATTTTCTTCATGGTGTCTTTTGAAAAGCAAAAGTTTTGATTCTGATGAAGCCCACTTCATCAACTTTCTCTGATGCTTAGGGCTTTTTGGCTCTTAGGAAATTTTTTGCTTACCCAAAGGGCACAAAATTTTCTCCTAGAAGTTCTGTAGTTTTAGCTTTTATATTTTAGGCATATTATTCCTCTCAAATTAGTTGTTTGGGTGTGGTATGAGATAGGAGTCAAGGTTCATTAGTTCATTGGGGTTTTTTGCACATCTGTGCAGTTGTTTTAGTAGAATTTGTTGCAAAGATTTTTCTTTGCTCGTTTAACTGCCTTGGCATTTTGTTGTAAATCAATTGACTATGTAAGTGTGGGTCAGTTTCTGGACTCTATCTTCTGTTCCATTGATCTATGTTTACAGCAAGCCATATCATCTTGATTACTCTAGCTTTATAGTAAGTCTTTTTTAAACTTTTAAAAAAGATTTTATTTATTTGACATTGAGAGAGAGAGAGCACAAGCAGGAGGAGCGGCAGGCAGAGGGAGAGGCAGGCTCCATCCCAGGACCCTGGGATCATGACCTGAGCTGAAGGCAGCCGCTTAACTGACAGAGCCACCCAGATGCTTTATAGTAAGTCTTAAAATCATCTGAGTTCAGTTTTGTTCTTATTTTTCAAGATTATTTTTTCTACATCTTTAAAATTATATACTGTTTAAGGGGCCCCAGGGTGGCTCTGTCGGTTAAGCAGCTGCCTTCAGCTCAGGTCATGATCCCAGGGTCCTGGGATCAAGCCCCACATTGGGCTCCCTGCTCAGCAAGGAGCCTACTTCTCCCTCTCCCTCTGCCTGCTGCTCCCCCCTACTTATGCTCTCTCTCTCTCTGTGTCAAACAAATAAATAAAATCTTTAAAAATAAATAAATAATAAATAAATTATATACTGTTTAATACAATAAATATAATCTTTGAAAAAAAGTCAATTTTAATAAACAAACAGTTCCAAGACGCTTCTTTTAGCCAAAATAATGTCCTGAGGGTCTTGCCAAGTCTGTTTAAATAGATTAGCAGCCTTATATTCCACATTGATATTTGTACATAAAACTATTCAGGGATGGGTGTGAACAGAACAAACATTGAGTCAAATTTTAGAATTTCACTTAAAAATATTTTAAAAAGCAACTGTGATGAGAGAAGCACGTGACAATGCTGATGTGCTATTGCTGAAGGGAGTATTTTACAGCCCTGGCAAGTGACACACCTCTTTTTGAGGCTATGATCAACCTCTTTATGGAATACAAGGTTACATATTTGCCAAGAGATTTAAAGAATGCTGAAAAGCTACACTTCTAATAATGGGATGAAGAAATATACAACTTAAAAACATGTAACAAAATGTAAGAAAAGAATCTAATTTTTTTTAACATAACTCAAGGAAAGGATAATATTTAATGAAAAATGACCCGGTTGATGAGAAAGAGGCAATGCTACCAATAAAAATCAGACATACAGTGACCTGGGAAAATGGAATGCAAACAGAAGCAGTGACAGATTCCTCCCATCAAGTGTTTCCCCTCCTACTTCTCCCCAAAGGGACTGTGGATGTTCTGGCAAGTCCATCAAAGTATCTTGTGCAAACACGAGATGCCCAGGATGCTCATTTCCTTGCAGTAAAAAATAGCTCACTCAAAGTTTGTTTTAATTACAAGAAGGGAGTGTAGCAGCTCATAAGCTTTTTTTTTTTTTTTAAAGATTTTATTTATTTATTCATTAGAGACAGAGAGAGAGAGGCAGAGGAAGAAGCAGGCTCCCAAGGAGCAGGGAGCCCAATGCGGGACTCGATCCCAGGACCCTGAGATCATGACCTGAGCCGAAGGCAGACGCTTAACCATCTGAGCCACCCAGGCGCCCACAGCTCATAAGCTTTTGAGCCTGACACAGTCTCCATTCTGTCTTACCTGTGTAGCATTGGGAAAATTACTGAATCTATTTGAACTCATTTCCTCTCAAGGTTGTTGAGAGGATTATATTAAATAATGTGCACTTGGTCACTGCCTTGGACTCCAAGTGATGAATAAGTCATCAATGCTAGCTTTTTTTTCCAGATTTTTCCCAAAGTAGATAAAGCAAACACTTAAAAACACATTTGCGAAATAAACACATAGTTTATAAATTGAGCACTCTCAAAATTACTTAATGACCACAATCTTCATCATGTCCCTGAATGCCAGGAGTATGAAATAGCAGAAAGGGCATACTAGAATGGGACCCAGGGGCCTGACTTCTATCTGGGCTCTGCCTTTATGTGACCACGTGATCTTCAGCAAATTATTTACCCCCGGAGGCTCTCTAGGTTCCTTTTCCATCAAATGAGTGGATTGTTTCAAGAGAATCTCTAAGACTCCTTTTCGAATCTATGATTTTAAGATTTGACTAAGTAATAGAATTGCTACTGTGCTCAGCTCTAACAAGTCAAATATTTAGGATAAAATATCTCACATATCCTCACTCTACTCTAGCACTTGGGGAAGGTGCCAAAGCTATGGCAAAGCAGGCGCCAGAGTTGTTTAACCAATCTCAATGCTTTGGCAGAAAAACTCTTGCTAGCTATAAGACGTTACACTTAATATGGCAAAACAAATGTCTCCAAACAGGTCATTCGAATGTTACTCAGATTGGTAGGAAGACATGGCCTCTGATAAGTCTCAGGTTCATCCCCCAACATAATACCTTTATCATCACTTGAACTAAAGAATTCTCCTAAAAAATTATCATATGAAACCTTTCTTCACTAATCTCAGTTATAACATCTACAATTTCACTCTAGTGTGTAGAACAGTCTGGATATTAAAGTTCAAATCCTGGATGTACTGGACTAGAAAGTTTCCTCATCTTTCTGTATTCTCACTTGAAAGAATAACGTCTATGTTTCATTGATTCTAAGATGCATCTATTTTTCAAATTTTAAGATCTTGAAATTGGATGCATCTACAGTCAATGTGTTAGAAAACACTGCATCATAATTTAATTAGCAACACTTATTCTTTCTTAGTAAAATTAATGGTGAGTCTTAAAAGCAATGGAATCTTAGATTGAGTTAAATACAGTAAAATCCTGCCAACCTAATACAGGGGTTTTTGTAAGGCTCTGAGGAAATAAATGATCTTGAACAAGTTTTTTTCAATTGTAAACAGGAGAATGGACTGACCATTATCTAAAGTTCCTAGTCCCTAGTGCCTTTAGAAATCCTATATGAATGTAAGATCTTATTATTAAATTGATTTCCCTATACAAAGCGAGCAAATGTGCTAACACAAGCTAAGATAAAACCATACCTACTGTTACGATTCTCTCATTGACCAAAGCAATCAAAAACTGAAATATATAGATTCTTTTTATCAATCATCTCCAAACTGTATTTCATTCTCAGAGATAAGTGAAGTAAAAAATTTAATAAATTTAAAATCAGTTATAATTAAATCAATAAGTGTATATAAAATGGATAAACATCTATTAAGCAAACCTTATGTATACCAGGGCATATGTCCTCATCTAACAACCCACCTTTGCAAACTATAGCCTTATGATTTTGTCACAATTAAAACATTTCTCATACTCGTCTATGTACTGTTTAAAAAATGACTAGAAATTAATCTTTTAAAAAAATTAAAGTTCTTTTGCAACCATTTTTTTCTCATTATAAAGAGTAATACATGCTGCTTATAGAGAATTTGGAAAATGCAGAAAAAGATAAATGAGAAAATTTAAATCTCATTACCTTGAGATAATCGCCATTAAAATTTGAATGTATTTTTTAGTCTTTTACATAGTACTATATACATTAGTATAAAATTAGAATCAGAGAGTACTGGCATATGTGCATACATATAAAGTTTATATCAATATTTTTTCACTTACGCTCATTTTATCATGACCATTTTCATATCAGTAAATATTCTTCAGAACATCCTGAAGAGGTGGATTGGAACAATTTGGAAAAACAAAACACTGGATCCATACCTGAGTCAACCTATTGATTCTTGACTCTGGTTGAATGTCACAAATCACTTGCAGGAATTCTAAAACAATGCTATGGCCAGACCCTATCCTCAGAGATTCTAAATGAGTTTTTCTGGAATGGGATCTAGGCATGAGTTGCTGGTTTGTTTTTTTTTTTTCTTTTTCTCATTTAATTCTAAGGCATAGTCCTGGATGAGAACTATTGCTTTACATAAAGATAAATTTCAAATAGATTAAGAAATGATTGTTAAAAAAAAAAACCCTGTGGAATTAGTGAATAAAAATATAACTAAAATATAACTGTATATGTAATCTTAGGGTACTAAGGAACACTAAAGGCAGAAATACCAAAGGAAAATATTCATATTTAGCTACATAAAAACCTTTAAATTTTTTTTTTTAAAGATTTTATTTATTTATTTGAGAGAGAATGAGAGAGAGCACATGAGAGGGGGGAGGGGCAGAGGGAGAAGCAGACTCCCTGCCGAGCAGGGAGCCCGATGCGGGACTCGATCCAGGGACTCCAGGATCATGACCTGAGCCGAAGACAGTCGCTTAACCAACTGAGCCACCCAGGCGCCCAAAAAACCTTTAAATTTTTGAATGCCGAAAAACATCACAAACAATACCAAAGCGCAAATCGCAAAGTAGAAAAAATATTTCCAATATATACTATAGGCAAAACTCTTAGGAAGGATAAAGGAAAAGATGAAGAACAGAAAAGGTTAGGTATAGGTAAATCACCCAGAAAAAAAAGTCACTACATATATGGAGATAAAAAGCATTTCCTTCTTAAATAGCAAACAAGCTGATCTTCACTTCAGAATGTATTCCTCTTTTCCAGACTCTTCCCCTGCCACTCATAACTCAGGGGTTATATAGTAGCACTTACATTCATACCCTGAAGCTTTATCTCATTAAAAAAAAATCAAACCCTACGCAAATATATTAAAACTAAAATATGAATACATAAAGAGGACAGTCACACTGACACATAAAGTTCTCATAAAATCAGATGCAAAGGAACGTAGCACCACTTTATTACTGCCTGAGTCCAACTCTGCACAGGTTCAACTTGCAATAAAAGGAAGTCTTTTCAATCTTCTGCAGTGACTTTGCCCTTATTAGAATGCATACTCATTATTTTCTGATTATTCCCCTCCATAAAACATTCCATTTTGTACCTTGGTTTCCACACCCCTTGTACAGTATTCATATTTTATCTCTAAAGATTGTAATAAATCACTTCAAACACAATAAGCCGTTTAAGAATGGGTTTTATAGGCAAAAAGGCACACCTTTAGTGATGTGATTGCAATCATCAGATGCTCCAATCTCCCCAAGCCCATATTACCCAGTGTGTACACAAATGATGCAGGAGCACAGCACAGACTATTGCAGAAGGAACGAGCCAACTCAACCCAATGGGTACTTCCTGGTTGCAGGATGTAGCCATAGGAACCCTTTGAGATGTTTTGTTTTATTAATTTGGCTCCTTCTATTTCTCACTAGTGCCAACACTTTAAAGATAATGCAGTTTAGACATGTCACAGCTGTTGAAACTCATAGCATAAGCTTAAGCTGACAGTGGTGTATCATCAAGCACCAGAAACACCAAAACAACATTATGATAAAGAGCAGAAGTATGAAAAATAAGAAGAAGACAAAGGGCAGGAAATATTACCTTACCGACTTAAAGCAGAGCCCTGGGGGGAAACATCTGGTTCAGAGCAAACAGTGATCCTTTCAGTGCAGTGAGGGGGTCTTGCTGGAGAGAGTGAGGGCTGACCACATGTGAGAGACGGAGACCCAGAAGCTGAAGACCAGGCAGTGCAGTGTTGTTCTCTGTAAGGGAATTTCGATATTTAAGGAGGCGAGAGATCTATGATCTTGAAATCCAGATGGGAGCCGTAATTTGCGATTTTTACTATTGTGTTTAAATCCCTACCTATGTCAGAAGCGCTTTCTCTTTGAGTTCTCAGGTTAAGTTTATGAACAATTTTATATGCATTGAGGAACCATCAAAGGTAGACTCTCCAGGGGTTTAAAAGTATTGTTGGTTTAGAAATATTAAACGTTAACAACTATTTGAATATCATTTATTTCTACAAAACCTGACGTCTTTACGAAAGGAAATAAAGAATATTACAGTTTACTAATTTGATAAGGAATTTCAGTCCTACAATTGGTGTATCTGAGGAAAAACCACTTTTCACTTAAAAAATTCACCTCCCTCCCCCAGCCCCCATAAACCTTTTACAGACACTCAAACTTCTGGGTAAGTCTTAAAAACTTATCTTCTGAAAGATCTATAAGGCTCACAGGCTAGGCAAGAGATATAAAAGTTTATTTTGTGTGGGTGTAAATTGGAATGTAGTCGTGTGTAAATTAGATAGAATCTTGAACGTATTCCAATCAAGCCTACTTTCTGTTCTAACCACATATGTATGATTATTTAAAGCAAACACTTTCATCTCATGGACATTTAAATATTATCTCCATGAATGAATAGATTAGGAAGAACCTCAGGTTCACTGAAAGTTTTGCACACAACCTTCAGGTCTGTAAATAAAGAACGTCGTACTGAGTAGGCACGAGTACCATACATAATCTTTACAACAATCCCATGAGTTAGTAATATTAAAACCCGTCCCTCACATCTGGCCACTCCTCACTCTAGTCAGGAGGACCCCTTCTCTGTGCTAAAAGAGCCACTGTTTGCTCCAAAACCAGATTACATATGAGAAAATCAATGAAACATGGCAGAGTCAGGATTTGAAATCAGTCTGTTGTGCCAAAAAGTCCCCGCTCTTTCCAGTGGGTCATAATACCTCCTAAAAATAAAAGAATTCAGCACCTTTTATACCTAACCAGCTATACTCTAAAGCACCTACTGGCAATAAACCAAATGTAAGTGACACATAAAGCAAACATTCAAAATAATACACCTGACTTTAAATGCACTTCTCAGAGCAAACACAAGTCTTGTCTTTCCAAGACAGCCTAAAGGAGTAAGAGATCTGAATATTTCCATTCTCTAAACTGCCTGAAGTTTCTACCCTATTAGAGATCCCAGATTTTTATTTTTTAAATTTTTTTTTTTTAAAGATTTTATTTGACAGAGAGACAGAAAGGGAGGGAGGGAGAGTGCATGAGCAGGGGGAGAGGCAGAGGGAGAGGCAGAGGGAGAGGCAGAATCAGATTCCTCGCTGAGCAGGGAGTCCGACACGGGGCTCAATCCCAGGACCCTGGGATCATAACCCGAGTTGGAGGCTGATGCTTCCCTGACTGAGGCACCCAGGTGGCCTGAGATCCCAGGTTTTTAAAAATCTTATCAGACTGGGGTGGTAAAACTTCCAAAAATATATTGAATGATAATTCTACATCAGGAAATTTGTTAACACTACTCACCATATTAATAGAACAAAAGAAAAATTGTACTATCATATTTTTGGATGCAGAAAGGATTAGGTAATACATCCAACATCCATTTTCAAAATTTTATTTTATTCTTTAAATTATGACACAGCAAAATTGACTTTTTTGGTGTGCAGTTCTTTGCATGTTAATACATGGATAGATTCAATGAAACCACAACCACAATCAGTATAGAGAAAAGTACCATTACCCCTCAAAAACTCCTTGGTTACCCCTTTGTTGTCATACCTTCCTCCCACCTGTAACTCCTGGCAACTATTGATCTTTTTTTTCCATCACTACAGTTTTCTTTATTTGAAAATGCCATCTAAATGGAATCATACAATATATGACCTAAGACTGGCTTAAAAAAAAAGATTTATATATTTATTTGGGGGTGGAGGGGCAGACAGAGAGGGAGAGAGAGAATCTCAAGCGGACTCCCCACTGAGCGTGGAGTCTGATGTGGGGATTGATCTCACAATCCATGAGATCATGACCTGAGCTGAAACCAAGAGTCAGACCCTTAACCAACTGAGCCACCCAGGTGCAGCAAGACTGGCTTTTTTTACTCAGCATAACGTCTTTGAGACTCGTTCAAGTTGTGTAAACCAATAGCTTGTTTTTTGTTTTTGTTTTGTTTTACTACTGATAGTATTCCTTTGTATGGATACATTATACTTTGTCAATTCAGGACATTTGGGTTTCCAATTTTTCATGATTGTGAATAGCACTGCCATAAACATTTGCATACAGCTTTTTGTGGGAATATAGCTTTTCACTTCTCTAGGGTTAATACCTAGAAGTGGGGTTGCTGGGTCATATGGTAATTTATTTAACTTTGTAAGCAACTGCAAAACTGTTTTCCAGAGTGGTTGTGCAATTTTGCATTCCCACCAGCAATGTACGAGAGTTCCTGTTGCTCCACATCCTTGGCGGGACTTGGTATTTTTATTTTGGCCATTCTAATAAGTACATAGTGGCTATCTCACCATGATTCTAATTTACAGTTCCCTAATGACTAATTATGTTGCACACCTCTTCATGTGCTGATTTGTCATCTATATACTCTCTCTGGTGAAGGGTCTGGTGAAGACTTTGGTCCATTTTTTTTAACTGGGTTATCTTCTCACTGTAGGATTTTAAGAGTTCTCCATACATTCTTTATGTAGAGTCCTTTACTGGATATGTGATTTCCAAATATTTTCTCCCAGACTGTGGTTAGTCTGTTTGTCCTTTTAACAGTGTCTTTTGTGAGCAAAAGTTTTGAATTCTAATGAAGTTGAATTTATCAATATTTTCTCTTGGGGTTTGGGCTTTTGGTGTCTAAGAACTCTTTGCCTAACCTTAAGTCACAAAGACTTCATCCTATGTATTCCAAAAGTTTTATAGTGTTATGCTTTACATTTAAATTTTGATTAATTCTGAGTGAATTTTTGTATAAGACGGGAGGTTGCAGTCGAGGTTCATTTATTTTGCATATGAATGTCCAATAGTTCCAACACTGCTTGTTGAAAAGGCATTCACTTTTCTACTGAATTGTCTTTACTTTTTCTCTCCCTCCTCTTATATTTTTTGGAAGAGATTGTGTAGAATTGGTGCTATTTCTTCTTTAAATATTTCGTAGAATACACCAGTGAAACCATCTGGGCCTGGAGATTTCTGTTTCCGAAGTCTTTTAAACAAGAATTCCTTAGTTGTTACAGGACTATTTTGGACATTTAGTTCATCTTGAGTGGGTTTCGGTAGTTTGGTGTTTGTAGTGATATGCTCTGGGTCCCAGGCATCCCTGCATGCCCTTGCTGGGTATGCCAAGAATGCAAAGCTCTAACCACTCTTTCTCTGGGCCCTTTCTCAGGGCTGTGTTTGCAGGGAACAGGATGAGGTAACATTTTCCTTTCAACACAGTGCCAGGGTTTTTTGTTTGTTTTCTTTTTTAGATAGAGAGAGTGGGAGGTGGAGAGGGAGAGGGAGAGAGAATCTTAAGCAGGCTCCATGATCAGTGTGGCGCTAACATGAAGCTTGATCTTATGACCCTGAGATCATGACGAGCTGAAATCAAGAGTTGGACGCTCAACCCACTGAGTCATCCAGGCATCCCCACGGTGCCAGTTATACAAGAGATAAATTTCCCAACTTTGGTGTTCCTTGGGGGCCACATGAATCTCACTGTATGTGTAACATCTATCTAGTCTCACCACAGACTATACCTATTGTCCCAATGGACTTAGGAGTTATGTGTAACTAATGCCAACCAACAGGAAGCTCATGATATTTGCTATACTAGGAGTAACAAAGTCCTTCATCTCTGACCTAGGAGTCTCGTGTGTTCTGCAGCCTTTATGAAGCAGTAACAGCTTAACTACCTAGCTTGTAAGTATGGTAAAATATTGGAGTCTTCATAGTTCTTGACATATACTTCCCAGAGAATTGGTTATTCAATCTAAACTGTCTAGAGGACTTTTTTTTTTTTTTTTGCAGTATTTCCTTATTGTCCTGTTAATGTCTGCCAAGTCTGATACATCCCCTTTCATGACTGATATTAGTAATTCATGTCACCCCTTTTTTTCCTTTTTCAATTTTGCTAGAAGCTTATTAATATTATTGATCTTTTCCAAGAACCAGTCATTAATTTTCTCCATGGATTTCTGTGATCAAGTTCATTGATATCTACTCTACTATTTTCTTCCTCTTGCTGCTTTGGGTTTATTTTTTATTTCCTTTTTGTTTTCTTAAGTTAAAAGCTTATTGATTCAAGACTTTTCTCCTTTTTTCTATAAGCATTTTTGTTTTTTAAAGATTTTATTTTACTTTTTAAAAAAGATTTTGAGAGAGAGAGCATGAGTGCGGGGAAGGGCAGAGGGAGAGGGACTAGCAGACTCCCTGCTCAGTGGGGAGCCTGATGCAGGGCTCAATCCCAGGACCCTGATATCATAACCTGAGCCAAAATCAGATGCTTAACTGACTGAGCCACCCAGGCACCCCCAAAGATTTTATTTTTTTTATTTTAATCTCTACACCCAATGTGGGGCATGCACTTACAACCCTGAGATCAAGAGTTGTATGCTCTACTGACTGAGGCAGCCAGGCACCCCTCTTTATAAGCATTTAATGCTATGAATTTATTCCTAAGCAATATTATTCCTTCCATATATTTTGATATGGTGTATTTTCATTTTGTCAGTTCAAAATATATTTAGTAAGTATTGTTTTTCATGTATTTGTGGATTTTCCAGCTATGTTTTTGTTATGGATTATGATCAGAGAGCATATTGGCATCATTTCAGGTTTTTTTTAGATTTGTTATGGTTTATGACCCAGGTTATGGTCTATCTTGATGAATGGTCTGTGTGTACCTGAAAAGACTATATTATGTGCTGTTGGGCTGAGTGCTCTATAAATGTCAAATAGATCTCATTGATGGTGTTTTTCAGTTCTGTATTGTAGCTGATTTTCTACTAGTTCTATTGATGACTGAGAGATGAGTGTTGAAGTCTCCAACTACAAATATGGGTTTGTCTATTTCTCCTTTCAGCTTTGTCAGTTTTTGCTGTATGTATTAAGATCTGCTGTTTGGTGTATACATTTAAGATTGTGAGGTCTTCTTGGTGAATCATCTCTTCTATCTTTCCATCCTTTGTTTATCCCTGGTAATTTTCATTACTCTGAAGTGTACTTTGGTATTCATACAGTCATTCCAGCTTTCATTTGATTATTGTATGCATGGGTATATCTTTCCTGTCATCTTAACATTATATTTACATTTAAGTGAGTTTCTTGTAGATAGCATACCATTGGGACATTAAAAAAAAATCTATTCTGACAATCTCTGCCTCTTACTTGCTAAATTTAGAACATTTACATTTAGTGTGATTATTGATATGTTTGGATTTGGGGCTATCATTTTATTATTTGTTTTCTGCTTATTTTTGTTTTTAATTCAAAAAACAAAATTTATTTTGTTTTTAATTTCCCATTTCTTCTCTTCTTTTGGGTTATTTGAACTTTTTTTTTTTTAGCATTCCATTTAAATTTTCATATTGTAATTTTGACAAAACAATTGCTCTGTGTGTGTGTGTGTGTGTGTGTGTGTGTAGTTGTTGCTCTAGGGATCACAATATATATATTTAACTTTTAACAAAGTCTACTTGGAATCACATCATGGGGAATGTAGAAATCTTACTGCCATGTTACCAAAACTAACACGATTTGAAGACATTAGCAATAAGAGGGTAAAAATGAGAGGTAAAAAAGAGAAAGGAGAGAATAAATATGATCACTATATACAGCTGACACAATTGTTTGCCTAGAAAATACAAGCGAACCGGCTAGAAAATTATTACAACTGTTAGGAGAATTCAGTTAGATTGGAAGCAAAATTAAAATACAGAAATCAACAGGCTTCATGTGTTAAATAACAGCCATTTGCAAGATACAATGAAAGAAAACACTAAAATATCCAGAGGGTATCATGAAATGTATAAGGTCTATATAAGGAAGTCCTTAAAACATGACTGACAAACACATGTTCACATTAAAGAAATAGAAAGGTATTTCATACCAGTTTTTTAGATCACTCTGAGAGCAACCACAGGTTCACAGTTAATGAAATGCTTTGCTAAGGAGCCGAAAAGATCAGCAACCATCTGTGGGATTAACATCCAACATGTTAAGGAAGTCAAATCTCCCTAAATTGATAAAGAAATTTAATTCACTAAACTAAAAATAGTAAGCAAGATTTTTCATTGGAAAATCAGAAAAGTTGATTCTAAAGTTCATATAAGAAACCAGTAGGGGGGCACCTGGGTGGCTCAGTCGTTAAGCATCTACCTTCGGCTCAGGTCATGATCCCAGGGTCCTGGGATTGAGCCCCGCATCGGGCTCCCTGCTCTGCAGGAAGCTTGCTTCTCCCTCTCCCACTCCCCCTGCTTGTGTTCCCTCTCTCGCTGTTTCTCTCTCTGTCAAATAAATAAATAAAAAATCTTAAAAAAAATAGGTATAATCATAAAAATTATAAAAGAAGAGCAAGAGCACTAACAGGTAACTCTCCCTACCAGACAGTATGGCATATTTTAAAGCTACAATAATTGAAATGGTGTGGTTCTAGATCATGAACCAAACAGTTCACCGGAACAGCCTTAAGTCCAGAAATAGACTAGCAACAAATCGATAAGGAAAAGGTAGAATACACAATCTATGATGTTGTAAAGGTGGGCAATCATCTGAAAAAAATTAAGTTGGATCCCTAGTTTATTTTTATAGCAAAATAAATTCCAGGTGGATCAAAACTTTAAACATACGAAGGACCAACTGAATCACTGGCCACAAGGCTGAACTTAATCTCCAGTGCCTCTTCCCTCCCCAGGGGTCAGGCTGCTATCACTGCGACTCAAAGGCCCAACTTTCTAATCACAAGGTTGGTCTTTCCGGTGTGGCCAGTCTTCATCCTGAGTCATCTCATTAGCATAAACTATCAGGTCCACCATGAATAACAAAGACACTTCTCACACTCAGGAAACTCCAAGGATTTACATCCTGGGAAGGTGGGGGTGGGCTGTGGTGCTGGGAAGAGGGGAAGAGGGGAAGAGGGGAAGAGGGCCAGGCAAATTTTTTATTCATTTTATTCCTGTTTAGAAGCTACCTGTAATAGCAAAAGAGTGGAAACCAACACTGTCCAGTGACAGAGAACCGATTTTAAAAAATTAAAATACACCCATATAATGGGGTTCTATGTGGCCAATGAAAAAAATGGAGTAATTCTGTAGATAGGGATACAGCATAAACTGCTGAATGTGCAAAACATTGTGTATGGTATACTATAATCTGTGTTTCATATATATGTGTGTGCTTATATATATAGGAGGCCATCTGGAAGAATAAACAAGAAACTGATAGCAGAGGTTGGATCCAAGGAAAGGAAATGGATGGCTGAAAGAACTTAATTTTTTACCCTTTTCAACCTTCTGATTTTTGCACAACATGCATACATTACCTGTTTGAGAATAAAACATTACAATGTATTTGCACATTTCTCTGAGGATACTGAACATAATGTTTAGTAATTTATAATTTAATCTACTAAGAGCCATTGTCCTAAGTTATATTGAACAATAAGGCTCTAAGAGTCTATTTAGGCACACAGAGCTGTTTTCACCCACACTAAATGACCCCAGACTCCTGTGATATGAGTTACTGTCATTTTTAATTTTTCTGACTTCTCCCAGCTACTTCTCACTACCATCAACCTTCTTCCTCTAGTTGACTCAAACTTTTTACATTGGTGCTTTTAGTTGTTGTGGGCTAAGAAACAAGGCACATGGTCCTAATACTATATAGAGGAAAACTGCCTCCTTGACAACTTGAGGAAGCCTCTCATAATTGGTGAGTTTTAGAGATTAAACTTCCTAACAACTACATGACTACGCAAGATTTTTACAAATTCTTGGTTCCATGTAATTGAATAAAGAACAGACAAGGCATTATTTTAAGCCATTACGGGAAGTCCTATGATTTAATTAACACTATATTGCTAAGTACATGTCTGAAACTTTCAAAATTGCTTTCATTCATTAATTCAAGAAATACTTTTGAGCATCTAATGTGCATCAGGGAATGTTCGAGGTGCTAGGGATACACCCAATGAACAATACAGACATGGGCCAAACTTCCTCAGAATTTACACTCTAACTGAGGAGAGAGGCAGCAGGCAGAGATAAAAGTGGTAAGTACTGTAACAAGAAAAGGGGAAATGCGATGGAGCAGTTAGGACAGGGTAGCACCATAGAAAGGATATCTATCAGTCAGCAGCTGATCAGAGAAGAACCACTAGGATATCACACACACATACACCATTTTAATATATAAAATAATATATAAAATAAGGGACTATAGGAGGCTGTTCTTTTGTGTCAGGCAGGTGGGAGGGAAGATGAGTGTGAAGGGGGGGGAAACGAAAACATACTGGGACCTGCCAGGATAAGTAGAACCCATGGGGATTCATGCCAGTCTCTCACTGCCTCCAAGCCTCCAATCTCAATGACGGGGCTGTGCTGCAGAACCTGGCACCCTTTGTCACAGAGTGAAACACGCACCTGGCCAGGGAGAAAATAAAGGAGGTGATCAAGTAGGAGCTGCCGTTCCTGTGTGCCTGGTTGTTGGCCCACAGACCAAAAAGATAAGCCAGCAGATAAGCAATAATGTGGGTGAGCTGCAAAAATGCATGGCCTGCTTGGACCTTTCAATTATAAAAAGAAGCTGGATCTGGCTACTTAACTTCTGCCTTCTATATCTCACACCACCCATCTCTTGTGACCCACACTATCCTAAAATTATGCAGGGAGAATTAAGAGGAACGTATCTCCAGCTTAGCCCCATAGGCACTATATAAAGCCACTACAGATGGTCAAGTCTCTGAAAGATATTGGAGCCGAGAACCTGGAGGGTGAGGAGGATTCAGCCATACAATCACGCCAAGACTTGGAGGAAAGTATTCCAGGCAGAAGAAGTAGCTACTGCAAAGCCCTGAGGCAGTGATATAAATGAGGTATTTTTTAATGATGAGGCTGGAGTATGGTGAGAGGGAGAGTGGTACAAAATGAGATCAGAGATAAGAGGCAGGGACCAGATCACGTGGGGCCTTGTAGACTATGGTAATGAGCATGGATCACTTTTTTTCTAAGTGCAATGGGAAGCAAATGGAGAGTTTTTAACAAGCCAGTAGTAGTTTGATCAGATTTATATTTTTTTAACTTTATTTTAAAATAATTTCAAACTTAAAAAGAGGCATAAGATTAGCACAAAGAATTCCATTATCCAACTGATTTCCCTTCCCTTTGCAGAGAATGGGCTTTGGTGGGCAGTGCCACTCCTTTCTAGGACTCCTCCATCTCCTGGTGTCCTACGTGAACAACACTCCTACAGGGCAATGTGCATGATGCCCTGGGGGTTGTGCAGAAAAGGCTGCCCAAGTGTGGAGGCAGGAATATTCTTTCGAGGACTACTGCAAGGAGTTCAGGCCAGTGTGCTTCCACAGTAGTTTGCAGATTTCACAGGAAAGCTAATCTTGTTATCTGTCTCAATTCTTGACTTCATGTTGGAACAAAAACCAGTATTACCTCTTAGATCTGGTCTCAAATTGATTGGTTACTGCATTACTTCTCAAAAACAAACAGAAAATCTCACAGATTTGACACCATGGAAGCTATTTAAAGAGAATGTTAGGGCGCCTGGGTGGCTCAGTCGTTAAGCGTCTGCCTTGGGCTCAGGTCATGATCCCAGGGTCCTGGGATCGAGTCCCACATCGGGCTCCCTGCTTGGCGGGAAGCCTGCTTCTCCCTCTCCCACTCACCCTGCTTGTGTTCCTGCTCTCGCTATCTCTCTCTGTCAAATAAATAAATAAAAATCTTTAAAAAAAAAAGAGAATGTTACACTTAATAATTACAGATTTCCTAAGAATTTCTAGGGAATAGGCACAGCCTCCTAAGGGAAACAGGCTGAAGGGCCACCGTTCATGTTGAGGTATACATTCCAGTCTCTACATTATAGTTGGCCTCAGACTTACAGATCTTGTCTTTTCAATAGACTTGGCTTACAAGTTGCAACCACAGAAAACCTTCCTAAAACAAGCTCTTCTGCCTAGATTCTCTCTCCCTCTAGCTGAAAGCCAAGGTTCAAATATTGAAATGTGCTGAGGTGCTCACTTACAGAGAGATACACAAGCTCATTTCTGGCTCCGGTACAATTCCGGTTTAACATTAAAATCAACTAAAATTAACTATGGATAGCCATGCCTTTTCACTAAAAGCATACACACCTAATAGGTGCTCATTAAATCATGAGGGTAAAAAGTAGAAAAGTGAAAGAGAAGTCTGGTGCATTTAGAGAAATCATTTCTTCTTATACTCAGTTAAAGGGGATCTCTGCTAGCACAGTAGGGCTCAGTGACGAGAGTAAGTGCCTGATGCACAACAGACATTCAGTTAAGTAGGAGCTAATATTACATGTGTCAATAAAAGTAAGTATCTTCTACACCTTCCTAAGAAAAGAAACAAAATGCTTCTGAAAAAAAGAAAAAAAAGAGCTCTGCACACAACCATTCATCTTCTTTAAGAAAAAAATGTAAAAATAGATTTTAAAAAAGCATGATCTGACAGAAAGAAAAGTAGGGAAGTTTTGATCTTTAATGAGAGTTTGCAGTATATGCTTATCCTTCCAGGCTCTGTGCCGACAGAGCTCCATGCAAACATTCAGCAAGAGAAGAGTGGATGCTGTGCTGTGACTTACGGACTATAAATTTTCAGCTCTGATTACTAAATTTATTAACAATGTCTTATACGTTATTCATTAATTATTAACAACTGTTTTCCTTCATTTAACAATGGCTCTTGAATAACAAAATAATCAACAAATTCAACCATAAATTAAAAAATAATAAAGTAAAAAAAAAAAAGACCTGTTAAAAGAGTTTCATATACGCAAGCGCAGTAACACATTTCATGTATTTGGATTACAGTTTCTATGTTCTTTGTGTAAGGTAACAGAAAAATTGTTCCCTATTTCTACTGGTGCCAAGTTCATAAAATTTATGAAAAGGCTTCCCCTTTTTTATTCTGCTTAATTCACTGTACCTCAGTTGAACACAACAGACAGTACCTGGGGTTATGAGTGAGATGTGGTTAAAAGGAAGGGTCATGATCACACAACAGATCATGTAAACCTAAAATATACCTCAGACTTCTTAGAGGTAACATGTAGCCCTCATTTATTAAATAACTTACAAAGAACCGTTAAACGATGATTTAACGAGCAGGCTGACCTCTGTCACCTCTGTCACTCATGAACATATATATTTTGCCTTTAAAATGAAACAGAATACTGTTCATTTCCAATGAGACTAGGTGTAAGGTAAGAACAAAGATGAAGCCATAGGTACTTTAAAGTTATGCTGTGTTATTTTAACTATTTAATTAAAAACTTAAATTACCAGATCAGCACACCATTTCTTGCTTAAAAATGTAGTACCTTTGGAAGTAGATAAAAAATATAAAAAAAAAAATAAGCCAGATGTAAAAATGAAAAGGCCTGAACAGCATGACACACAGAAACAGAATAATTTCCAATCAGTGACTATTAACGGGAATACTCATTTTATACAGCAGGTATTGACAACCACTTAGCAATTCCTTACACAGGCACTTGATAGAGTATTTTGTCGCTAGCATACTCAATACTGGGGCATCACATACACAAAAAAATATGGCTTTATTACAAAGGATTCAAGATGGCAACTACTTAGAATCCAGTGCCAACACGGATTATAACAAATCCAGTGAGTATTTTGTTTTTCAATTATTCATAGAAAATTTAATCCTGATTAAGTATCCTTGGGCAGGAATTCATGGATAGTTGATGACTGAAACCAACATTTATGTGAAATGCTTCTGTTAATTTAATCTGTGTATACGGCTTAATTATGATTGGGGATTCAATGTAAGAGAAATGAATTATATCAGGATTAAAATTTTAGTACCATATCATATAGTACATTTTTCTTCTTTCTTTTTAAACACGTTACCCTGCTTGTCCCTTCACCTAAGTGCTCAGATTTTAAAACTCTTCATAAGGAACAACCAATGTAATGTATCTAAGCTTTATTTTTCATAAACTATCTGTCAAAAACCCTTTGCTAATCAAGCCAGAACCTGAACTAGAGCCAAAAGCAATCGAAGAAAATGGAGAAGAACCCCACACATAAATAAACAAAAACTTATTCATTTAGCTATAAATATATTTTACATTCACATTCTGAAGTAATTTCATTTTCAATTCCTTTAAACTCCAATATGAAATGCATTTTCCTTAAAGCGTAAGAAGAAGCAGTTTTTAATCAGTGCATTACACTGATTTCATAATTGGAGTTAGATATGCATAAGCAAGTAATCATTTAACTGATTACTTTTTATAGGACTATCAAACCTGAGTTAACTATTGATATAAGATGAGGCATTACAAGTGGTGAATCTCTTACCAAAATATCATATAATTCTTTTTCATCTTAATTTCCACAGAGAAATTGCATAAGTCACCTTATAACAACACACTTCCTTGAAAGTTTATTAAGCATATTTCAAAACATTTCATTTATTACCTTTTTTCAGTTTGATACTGCTTAAATGCAGTTGTATAAATAACATGCTCTGCCTTCTTTGTTCAATTTTTCATACCAAAAGTATGAAAAAAAAAGTCACTGTATTTGGATCCTTATTGCACTCTTAAATCAATTCACTTTTCCTTTAAAGAAAATCAAGTATCAGAAGTGAGGTCGACTTTTGTGCCCAGATGATATGGTCAGTGGTAGTGTTACTGAAGAAAGTGAAGAAACTTCCCAGTATAAACTGTGGGACAGAAAGAGTCTGTAGAGTATAACCATGGAAACAGACTGGCAAAGGATAACACCTATTGTAATAACCTGAAAAGAAAAGAAAGGGAATGCTTTTACTGCATGCAAAAACAGACAAATTATATTCAATTTATCAGGAGCCTATATACTTCCCATTTACATACAAAACACATATGTAGGTATCCTGCTCTATCCTCTATCTTTACCATGGGTACATTTTATTAAAGAAATTTTCAATAGGAAATATGACTGATGTTCAGAACTGTAATTGTTCAAAGGCAAAATTTATTGAACAGTTAAGTTTACAGACTCCAAAATAAGACACATTCAGTTTGCTAAACCATTCTCTCCTCAGGTGCACACGCTACAGAAAGTGGTAAGAAAAATCAGGTTCCTGGCTAATCTGGTAAGAGGAGGAAAGCAGGCCCCACCTGAATCCTGAAAAGTATTCTAAAAGCCCTTTCAAATATTCTCAAGTTGCTTCTTTAGTTTTGCAGACTACCTTCCTATCTATTTACCCTTTGCAGACACCTCAGGTCCAAGAGCCCCCTGCGCGTTCAAGCCCACACGGCGTCGCTTGTAAGAGGTGGCTGGCAGAGCTTGCCGAAATGATGGCGCTGGTGACCTGAGAAGGCGGGGCTCAACACCATCCCATGGGGCCCCTCGAGCGTGGCGCTCCAGTCCGCAGTCTGTAAAGCAGCTAGACTGATTTTTCATAAATCTGTCTTGACTTGTAACCACTGTGTCGTACAAAAATTGAATCAATTGTTCTTAACAAAGATGGATTATGGATTGTCTAATTTATAAAACAGTATTATGAAATAGGCTGAAATAATAAAAATGATTTTCATCCTTTTTTAATTAACTAAAATTAAACATTTTTCTTTTATATTTTGAAGTTCTTATTTATATACTCACCAGTTCAATTATTTTGCTTCAAAGTTTTGTTTTAAAGAATTCAGAAAACCTGATCAGTGGATAAATAGGGCTTTTCTACTTTAATAATTTCTCAATAAAGACAACAAAAAACTACTGTGATCATGTATATTACTTACCTTATCTCTTTGGTAGTCACTAAAAATGACAGAAATACATGCAAGACCTGGATGGCATAAAAACCACAAGATACAGCCCTGAAACAAATGACAAATAAGTCAAATGAGTACAGCTGTATGTTTATTTCCAGAATGTGCCAGATAAAAAACATTACTAACCTATTTAGGAGGTCCTGATTGACCTCAATTGGTCTTTAGAAGTTCTACCTAATAAAATGTAAAAATAAATTTGCTATTGCTATGATAATATTTTGTTTCTAATCAAATGCGGATTTTAAATTTTGCATTTGTAAATCTCTTATATGTACACATTTTAATATACTACAGTGTATATATTACAAATTTAAACATGAAAATACATTAATATAAGCAACATCAAAAATTGAGAAAAGCAAGGTACAAATGTGTAATATTCCTATAAAAAGAAAAAAAAAAGAACGCACAATTATATTTGCATGTAGAGATACACAAAGAAATTCTGTAAGAATACCCGAAACACTGAGTAATAGTGGTGGCCCGTCCGCAGGTTAGTATATGAGAGTGGAACTGGGCAAGTAAGAATGGGAAATTTTTTAGCATTATACTCTTCAAGCATCTCTTTTCCATGTCTCCAAGAATGGCCATGTTTTTCTTTTCCAAAATTAAATTTGAAGTAAAAGAACAAGTTAATAAATAGTAGCTGTTGAGATGCTCAGTACATTGAAGATAAAGGAAAAAACAAGATGTAAAAAAAAAAAATGTGTTTAGCATGCTACTGTTTGTGTAAATATGGAGGGAAATACACAGGAATATTTAAAATTCTCTAGAAAGATAAGTTAGGAATTAAGAGCAGTGATTATATGAGGAGATAATAACTGAGTAGATGGGAGAGAAGTAAAAAATACTTTTGGTTCTTTTTAAATACTTTCAGATGTTTGAACCCATTTAAAAAGTTAAATTAAAACATATAAAAATAATTTTCTTAAGTTCAAGAAAAAAGTTTGGACCAATTTTAAACACAGAACAAAACAGGAAATGTAGTTTGAAAACATCTTAAATATATATTATCTTTCCAAACAAAAAGCACTCCCATCCCTGTGAAAAATTAAAAAGCAAAGTGGCATTTTCTTGCCTGTCTGGTACTCAGAAAGCTGAAGTGGGTTCCTGGGGCTGCAGGAGCAGCTTTAAAATGCTGAACGCTGGGAATAAGGAATCTGGCCCTCCTTCCACAGCCGCCTTGGAATGCGGAGCACTGCGCACCCGGGTTGGGGGGATGCTGACGAACAGCTTATCTGAATGCCGTTCTGAGGTGCCAGGATGAAGGTGTACGGATTCTCTCAATCTGACAGAAAAATAGAACCTTCTAGGGAGGTGGGCTCCTGCAGTGTTACTACCCCGACTTCTCTCATCTTTTCTTTTGTTAAATGGGTAAAGAAAAGAAATCAAATTTGCTTTGAGATCCCACTTGTATAAGAAGGACATAGAACGGAGGAATAAAGTCAATGTGACCTCACACGGAGGTACTGAAATGGCTGAAACACAGTATGTCCTCAGCCTCCTGCTTCATCTGCTTATGCTAAAGACAGCTCCTCATGGTTAGAAAACACTGCATAACTCTGATGGTAACAGTTCATAATTAGTAAGTGTTTTCTGAGAAATGTAAACTGTTTTCTAATTTAATTTTTTAAAAACTCTGATACTACAGGAAAAAAATGTGAAATTCCTATTGATAAAGAAATTATGATCCAGGCAAAACCGACCTACCTAAGATTACATGGAAACTATTATTCCACAGGTTCTGTAAAATGAGGTAATATCATTTACATCTCATAGGTTGTAAAGATTAAATGAGTTAAAGCACATAAAGGGCATATCTTAGTGCTCCAGCACATCATAAAAACTTAACCAACATTAGCACGGGGTTGCTCAACCTCCCCAAAACAGCAGAACAAACGTGATAATCAGAAGAAGCCATTTTCTACCCAAACCCATACTTTGGCAAACGTGATGTAAAACTCCCTTTTTAGCGTGCTTCTCTCCACTGTGATGATCTGGTAGAGTCCACAGCCTAATGACAATGCTAGGCAAATCCTTAAAATGATTAGCAAGATCCCTGCTAAGTTGTGATGTGAATGGTAGTTGTGAGGACTGGTATCTTCAAACTGTTCCCAAAGTAGCAAAATACTCTGCAAAATACAATATTACATTTAGAGAAAAAAAATCCTGTCTACTCATACATACTTTGTCAACTCTTTTCAAACATCCCCTTAAAGAGTATATAAACATTCCTAAGAGGTTCTAAGATTTACCAGACTATAAAGGTTGTTGACGAATAAAGCACAGGCATCAGGGATAGACTTTTCCTCTGCGATACCCTAAGCTAGAGAAAAGGGATTTTTATCAAATAAGACCACACACAAAAGATAAAAAGTGCAATTGCGACCACGATTCAAGTAAGACATCTCTAAGGATGAAAATAAGTTGAAGGGGCGCCTGGGTGGCTCAGTCGTTAAGCGTCTGCCTTCGGCTCAGGTCATGATCCCAGGGTCCTGGGATCGAGCCCCGCATCGGGCTCCCTGCTCGGCGGGAAGCCTGCTTCTCCCTCTCCCACTCCCCCTGCTTGTGTTCCCTCTCTCGCCGTGTCTCTCTCTGTCAAATAAATAAATAAAATCTTTAAAAAAAAAAAAAGAAAATAAGTTGAAAATACTAAGAGAAGAAACCCGAACTTTCTTCTAAATCTCTCTTCCTTCAGCACCATATTAGGAATCAATGTATTCAAGCCCCTTATCTCAGGATAACTCTGAAATATCTCAGTATCTTCTGTAATCCAGAAGGGAACAAGTCAGAATTGTTGATTTCAGATGTCACTCCCCAGGGTAAAGGGAACTGTGTGTGTGTGTGTGTGTATTTCTTTTTGAGTGTGAGAGAGAGAATATGAGTACTTGCGCACGCACAAGCAGTGGGGAGGGGCAGAGGGAGAGGGAGAGAAACCCCAAGCAGGTTCCATACCCAGTGTGGAGCCAGACAGGGAGCTCAAACCCAGGACCCTGAGAGCATGACCTGAGCTGAAATCAAGAGTCGGACCCTTAACTGACTGAACCACCCAGGTGCCCTGAAGAAGAGTATATTTTTAATATTCACTATAAGCAACCAGGTTATTTATGAATAACCAGCAGTTACTCATCCTTTTGTTTGTTGACTTCCTTTCCCCATATTGTTACCATTAAAGTAAAAAGCTCAGCAATTCCTCATTAGCTGTTCTGTTTATTGCTATTCAATGGAAACACATTCCATCTCTACCAAACGTCAATCACAAATTACCATAATGTTTTTGCCATCACACGTCAGTAGCCATGTGTTTCCTTCATCTGCCAACTCAGCCCTCAGAATGGTCTGCAGCGGCTTCCAAAGAATTCAGATCAAAACTCAGTCATTAAATCCAATTCTTAGGCTTTATGGGGTTTGTCAGCAACCTCTTCCTCTTCTCACTCTCAAATCTTCCATCCTGGTCTTACTCCTACTACCATGCTCAACAGCTGAACTCCTCTGTCATCCTGGACAAGTGCGTTTCCTTCTTAGGCTGAATATTTGCTCTCCATTACTGAAGGGCTACTTCTTCACCCCCCCCAAATTATTATACCCTCACAATTCCTTAACCTCTATTTTTAAACTTAACTTTTGCAATAAGGACGTGCTATTGTACAACTACTATCTCCTGAAATCTATGTGAGGTGATGGATATGTTAACTAGCCTGATTTTGGTGAACAATCACTTCACAACGTATACATATACCAAAACATCAAGCTGTATAACTTAATATGTACAATTTCTATTTGTTTTTTTTTTTTAAAGATTTTATTTATTTATTTCAGAGAGAGAGAATGAGAGAGAGCACATGAGAGGGGGGAGGGGCAGAGGGAGAAGCAGACTCCCTGCCGAGCAGGGAGCCCGATGCGGGACTCGATCCCGGGACTCCAGGATCATGACCTGAGCCGAAGGCAGTCGCTTAACCAACTGAGCCACCCAGGCGCCCTCTATTTGTTAATTATACCCCAATAAAGCCAATAAAAACCCTATCACTTCCCATGATTCACATTTTTACAGATTCAAACTCCACATTTTCAGATGTGTATATAACATGTGACCTGTGGAAAATACGCATGTATTTATGTAGTTGCGTGCACCTTGCCTGGGTGGTTGCTGAGGACCAGGGCCGTGTCTCATGTATTCTTCCCAGATGCTTACATAAACTCTAGATTAGTGTCATCATCTCAGTTCTTATTTGTCTATGATAATGGGTTAAAATTACAATGAAATAATGAAAATTCAATTTAAAAAAAGCTATTTATTGAGAAATGAGAATTTAACCCAACATTAACACTACTCTCCATAAGCCCTGGATCAAAAACATCAAGTCGGTAGAATCTTGCCCTTATTTTAATCACTTCTAATTCAGTTGTCATTAGCCCTTTGTTCTAATGCCTTAGAAAGGCATTATTTGCTAACTCAATATCACCACCTGTGATATGGTCTCTTTCTAACTCAATCATGAAATTCAATATACCTATTTCACTTAGCACCTACTACACTAAATACATACAATGAGTATAAAGATGAATAAAGCACAGGACTTATACTTCATTAATGAATTTTTCACTTTATTTAATGCATTAAAACTTAAGATTATAATGTCCTTTGTAGAGCCCACATACATATTTCATTTTCATCTATAGCTAATGATGGTCACAAGCTCAGTATAAATTTTTCTTTATACTTTCCTTAATAATTTTTATAAAATCCATTGCACATAGGCATATGGAGATCCTAGAAGAGAAGAAAACGAATAAAAAAAGGCTAAGAGAACTAAATTTTCTAAAAGATTAAATTTGATTTTGGATTTTTCAAAAACTAGATCCCCTTCTTTCTCATTCTGTATTTTGCTTTTTCATTAACCTCAGATATTCATTTGAATTCTTTCCTGTATAAAGTAACAGAACTGGACCTAAAAAAAAATCCTTGCCCCTGGATGAATCTCAAATTCACTGATTCACTCATTTAAAATGTTGAGTTCTTACTATGTGTTAGAAAATATGAAAGAAAGCTATTAAGTAGGAAATAAGAATCTATCCTAATATTAAGCATTCTGGCATATTTTTAAATAAGCTGATTGTGAAAGCTCAAGTTCAAGTAAATTACAACTAAATTCTGCAATCTACATATACCAGCACTCGGAAGATTACAGGTTATTTGATCTATCACTCTTTATTTTTTTAAGATTTTATTTATTTATTTGACAGAGAGATAGAGAGAGAGCACAAGTAAGTTGAGAGCCAGGCAGAGGGGGAGGAAGAAGCAGACTCTCTGCCGAGCAGGGAGCCCAACGGGGGGCTAGATCACAGGACCCTGGGATCATGACCTGAGCCGAAGGCAGGGAGTCACTTAACCAACTGAGGCACTCAGGCGCCCCAGATCTATCACTCTTTAAATTCATACTTCAAAATGACAAATTCTTCATGAGTCCCAAGTTTCACTTTTGAAATGAGGTTTGTTCAAGTTTGCATTTCTGCGTATTGTAAAGTACAAACACTGAGTATCAATACTCACCTGTGTTATCACAATGAATACAGCAATGCCAGTGGATGCAGGAGTAGAATCCCACTGGAGAGGTCTGCTTTGAGACTTCTTCATTCTGACTATTGTCCAACCCATGCATAGACTCAGAAGCAGGTATAACATTTGAATTTGGGAAGCAATGTCAAAAACTAATGGGAAATGAAAACCAAAGTCAACCAAGTTTTCATATTACAAAGGATTTGGTCCTTTTTGCATTGAGAATATAATTATTCTTTTAAACACAAAAAGATAGGCATTTTCAAAGAGAAGTTGATAAAATTCAGTAATTCAATAATAAGAGATATTCAAGTAGAGCTCTAAAAATTAAAATTTTGCCATTAAGTTTGTAAACATTTCTTAAAATAGAACATTGGCAATACTCTCTCTATATATATACATATATCTTTATTAAGACCAACTTTAAATCTCTTTGTGCTTCCCATTTTTCTTAGCTTTTCTAACTACATAATGCTGTTCTCTATAACAGACTGCTTATTAAAAATAAACACATTTTAAATGTAATTTCTGCAATGTGGAGAATACTAGTGCCTTCATTTCCAGGCTGTTAATTATTTTTTGATGGTTGAACTATATAATGTGAACTTATTTTCTAAAACTATTAATCAGAAATAGCATGACAATAAAACACACGGCTACTGTAACATTCAATGATGTCGGCTTTGGTGCTGGAGTCCCGAAGACAAACAAAACGGTCCGTGTGTTAGTGTGACACGCCACCAGGTGGCCACCACTGACACTGCAGGGGACGCCTGCTGCTTCAAAAACGGAGGCAACAGGACCACCCATCCAGTTCCAGACTCGAAGAAAACAACAGTATATATAAATACTCCAAGTTCCATGCATTTTTATTTTGGAAACTAGTATTTATTGACTTAAAAAAGATGATCACTTTCTCATCATAGGGTATTTTGATGAGGATTTTGGAATAAACGTGATCAAAATTTAACAAAGTGAAACTTTCTTCAAATTGCCAGCCATACCTTTGACGTCTACAACTTTTACTTCTTTTATATAAAGATATTCTTGCAAAAACAGGTAAAACTAGCTGTACTATAATATATTAAAAAGTTACAAGCTGAAAACCTATTAATGATATACTTTTCCAGATATATTTTGACCATTTTCCCTCTACTCTGCCATGCAAATTAAAACTGGATACTCGACATTTGTGCTCACATATTTGTAACAGTAAATTCTGATAATAAACTGTTACTACATTTGAATGGTACAAAATGTCATGGCCTTTCAGATCAAGCACAGTTTTCTTTCATCACAGATTGTAAATGATTGTGATGCCAATTACTTTTATTAAACATCTCACAAATAAATATTCAGTTATTTAAAGAAGTCAGCCAAAGGAATAGTCCTGCATAAGTTGCTAATTAGCAAAAACAAATACCTGGGGGGGGGAACCCCTGATGTTCTGGCTCAATTCTCTGTATACTAAGTAAGACACATATTGACAGAATACTGTAACTGTAAGCATGGGTAGATAAGACACTGCTTATCTGCTGTCACTGAAAAATACCTAACTGTAGACAAAATACACAGGTCACACAAAAATCCCATTCTGTGTGATTTTACTAAAAATCTTGACGTTTTAATCATTTAACTTATCAAACCTGTTATCAGAACACCAAAATTTAGCAGCATTTATTGTAGCTTAATTAAAAAAAAAACAAAAACTTTTGCTTTTTAACCTACAGTGAAGATGCCAGACAACCTAAAACACTATTTTGTATGCAGCAAACACTCACAAAAATTCAAAAGTCCTTGATTTTAGTAGTAGCTTCCACTGATGGGCTTCTGTGCGCTTTGCTTCTCAAAAGGCATAAGCTAAATTATTTCTGAGGTTCTGTTCAGCTTTAAAATTCTATGGTTCTATTAAACATCCTGAGTCACCTAAGAGACAAGAGCAGGAGAAACCAGCGCTCTCAATACTGTTCAAAAAGGAGAAGCAACTCGCGTTCGTGTCCAAGAGGTGACCAGTACACACCCTCTTTAGGAGGAAAACAAAGGTAGTAGGTTTAAAATCTTAAAATAGGCAGCAAGATGAGGATAAATGGGTCCTGAGATCATTACAGAGATTACCATGAGCTACCCTATTAAATAAAGAGAGATGAGACTAAAAGAGAATTATGGAAATATTTTAAAAAGTAAATCCTGGAATGGTCTCATATTCAGAATTTGCTTTTTTAGAGCAAATCTTGACTACTTTTCTGGGACTGAGAATGGCATTATAGATCATGGGAACTTTTAAATATTTTTCCCATCATGCTTAGTTGAAAAATTATTTCATCAGAATTCTTCATATAAATAAAGGAAAGAAGCTATGAGATCAATTCAATTATAGGTATATTCTCTGGCTCTGCAGCAGAAAAAGTAAAAAAAGGGATGAAAATAGGAAAACCACCTTCAGCTTTGGGATCAGAAAACTTGGGTCTGAGTTTGGTCTCTACCGCGTAACAGCTGCTGACATTTGGAAATGCGCTTCCTGTCAATGAGCCCAGATGCTTTATGTGCAAACTAGGGATAAACATCTCCACATCACTGAGTTTTTCCTGAGATAAACTGAGGGAATGCATATAAGTAAGCTCCAAAACAATGAAGAACTACACATTTTACCTATTATCAAGAAGAAACTAAATGGGACAGATGGGAACTAAATCTGTAACCCTCTTTACAGTTGGGCTGAATTCTAACCAACCCTGGATAGAAAAATTGTATCAGGACGAAAATAATTTACAAAAAAAGGAAAACAAGCCAGGAGCAGACAGCAAGGTTAGGTTTCAAAAAACACATCTCAGAAGGATACTCACATTCTGCCAAACTTCCCATAAAAGGTATCCCTATTCCATCTTTGGAGTAACTGAGGAATTGAAGAGAAGAGTATTAGTGTAAATTACAAATGCGCGAAGAGGGTTCATAATCAAAGTGAGCATAATTTTGGCGAACTAATTAGGATTAACTAGATGCAATGGCGAACACAGTTTTAGTGGTTTCGAGTTACCTGGAGAAATGAACATAATTAGCTAACGCCGAGCCGGCCTGTAGCAGCAGTGCGGCTGTCAGAACCTTTAGGATCACGTGCATGGGCCCTCCCTTCTTGATAGCCTGCCACAATGACTGAGCATAAATGCAAGCAAGCACAAAGTACACCAGGACTAGGAGAAAAAAGAACTCATGTAACCCTGTGGAGAGAAGAAAGGAGTCTGCTTCAGTACAAAGCCAGCGACAGCGTGGGGTTGCTTTCAGTCTTCCTTCAATATATTTCTAGAACTTGCTATTTTAATTGGGAGTCATAGCATTCCCTTTTGTACGGAAAAAAGGGAAACTGTTAAAATGTAAACAATTTTTTACTTTGGGATAAAGATTTAAATATAAGAAGGCAGATTAAACTAACGTAGATAAAGTCAATCTATAAAATGGTCTATAATCATGGTCAGGGGATAAGCCAGAAGACTAACCATAAGAGCACAGTTTTGTTAAAAAACAGGAAATTAAAACAAGGATTTTAGCATTCAGTTAGACATACTTTTTGCCTCCAAAGTGGATGACTTTAGTATGAAATTTAGGAACAGATTTCATCAACAATAGTTAAATACACCCTGACAATGGTTCTCAAAGTGCGATCCCTGGGCCAGCAGCATCCAAAGGGAACTTGTTAGAAACAGAAACACACATTCTTGGGCCTTATCCCAGCTCTACTGTATTAGAAATTCTGGGAGAGGGGAGCAGCAAACTGTATTTTAATAAGCCCATCAGGTGATTCTGATGCAAAAGCACAGCTCTGGGATGTACCATTACCTTACATTTCCAGCTAGACAGTTTCAAAATACCCGTTATGACCAGAGTCCCCTTCTGAAGTCAACTGTCTTTAGCTCTTGTCAAAGAGGAAATCCTATGGAGACCATGAGACTCCATTCCACAGTTGACTAAAACTAAGACCTGACCAAATGGCCACCAATCTGAAGACTAGCCACTGACCACCAGAGTAATTTGGGTCTCAAAGATAAGTCAGGCTAATCATATTCTCTCAGGAAATGAAACCACAAAACATGGAAAGAATTAGGCAACAGAAACTGAAACTGAAAGGAGCTGATGTTGGGACAGACCAAAGACATCAGATCAGGCCACAGTGAAATAAATATTTTGAGTAAGCAGAAATTTCGAATAAGCAAAGGGAGTTGGTTGGTAAAGACAAGAACAAAGTAAACGAGCAGACTTTGTATTAAAAACGGTGCCAGTCATTAAGCAGCTTCTAGTTCCTACTAACAGCTTTCTAGTGCAGTGTCCATGCATCCACATGGATGGACACCCCCTTTTTCTGCAGTACCTGGAATCTTTTGACTGTGTCTTCATTTTTCAGAAATTTCAGAAAATTTTTATCATAAACTAGAGGGCTAGCTTTGAGTTGAATAGCTTACTTACACCGACTTGGTGACATCTAAAGCTAGTCCCTAATATTAGGATTTTATATTGTATCTACATAACACCGGAGTACAGTGCCGGTGGCCGTGAAGGGGGCTGCCTCTGCTGAATCTGTGGATGAACAGTCTAAACTGTGATCACTCCCATCCAATTGCGAGTGCTGAATCTGCTCCAGTTTCCCATGTGAGGTAAGCTCCAATCAACAGGCAGAGAAGGGCGTATTAATCTTGAAAAAGCAATCCAGAAGATGCAAACGGTAGGAAAAACAGTCATTAAACACTTCAATCTCAATCATGTTTTTGGAATGGTTAGGAGGAAAAAAAAAAGAGAGAAGTAGTATTTCAGCCACTGGGTGTCTCTCCTGCTCTACACACAAAAATGTCACTAGTTACTTCTCTCATCCAGGTGAAAAAGCATGTTTAGACTTCAGGAAGAGAAGATCAAATAACTGAAAAGGCATAATCTCTTTTTAAACTCCTTACATAGAAAGTATTCCAGCTTTAGAAATAATGGGATGATAAGCCTGGGATTGTTATAGTAATAGAACAAGACAGAAAATACACTAAACATATTATCACTGAGTGTCAGTAAAATTCTTTATGTGGTCCAGTCTTTTGAATCTTAGTTTTTATTTTTCCTTCTTAGTATAAAGAATTAAATATGGCATTCTTTTGTTTTATTTACTTATAATACTTTACAGAGTATCCATTACAAGATAAAGTTTCAGACTCCATCAGGTTACAAATCTATGACGAAAAGAAAATCCTCAGACTATTTACTGAGTAATCAGAATAATGTAAGAGGAAGGTACTTGTGGAAAGAAGACCCATGTCAGTTGCACAAAACAGGACTATTCAGTATGAAATGGACCTTCCAGAAAAGCTAACATTATAAGCAACAAATTTTTTCATTCAGATGATATATTAAATAACTTGAACTAGCTCAGGACATTTGTATCCTATACTTTATTCATTCATTATTCTTACCTTGACCCTGTCCACAAGATAGTCTAAAGATAAAATGCTGATTCTGCACGCAGTTCTCTTAAATAAATCCCCTCTAGAAAAAAGAAGTCTGTTTTTTTCTCTTCAGTGATCAACTTTACTTTATTCTGTCATCATGCTTCACAAGAAAACAATCTATATTTGTTCACTGTGAAATTAAATTCTAATTATAAGACAGGTGGGAACTAAGTATTAACTCTCACCTATATACAAAAGAAGAAAAATACTGTCAAATGAGCATGCAACAGGCGGCAAACATGTATGTTATAAGGAAATGTGTAGATTTTAAGGCAAGCTTAACGTGAAGAAGCACTGGCAAAATTCAGCAGGAAGAAAACTTACAGGACAGCTTCAAAAAACAGTTCCAGCTACATGATGGGAGATGGGAGAAAAGAGGGTAAGAAAAGGGGAGAGTCACTGGAACACTCCTGCCTACCCCAATGCCCATGCCACCCACAAGTGTTTCAAGATATATCCTGATTAGCCTCAACTGACCACAGAAAATTCCAACACCCCTGCCAATAAGAGGTAAGCCTAACCCTGTACTCGGACATACTAATCTACCCTCATCTCTTTCTGACACCTTCACTTATATTTGTCTTATGATGTTGTAGAGCAAGGGCACGTGACCTAGCTCTGGCCAGTGAAATCTGACGAGGGAGCTTCTGAGAAAGGTTTCCTTGCTCTCAAAAAAGAGCTACTGAATATTGTCATTATCTGGGTGTGAAGCCCACAAAGTGAACTGCAGTTACCCTTGAACATGAAGGAGCTAGCCTAACGACAAAGCTGACAGTCAGAAGATAGGAGGGTACAGAGATGCTGAATAAACCACTGTGAAGAAGCCTCAGAAATTCTTGTTACGTAAGAATCTAATTTCCTTATTGTCTATACCGCTTGCATGAGAGTTTTCCATTATTTTAAATCAAAAGCATTCCAACATGTTACCAGAGCTAATATCTGGAATCTTAAAAACAATGAGATAGCAGATGTGACAAAGAATAATATTACAATATTATTCTGATGAAAACCAGCCTACTTTAGATGATAATGCTTTAACTTTCGGGATTCTGAGTACTTCTTTTGGTCTCTAACAAGAGCACAAACATAGTCAATGAAGATTCTAATTTTTTTAAGAAGCAGTTTTACTTTATTCTACCTTAAAACATAATATTCCTATGTAGTATTTTGTCAAGTGGCATCATCCTTGCCTTAGTGTTTTTTTTAAACCTAGACCAATCTGTAAAATATGAGATTAACCAAAGTCTGATAGATACAAAATACATAATTTGTTTGAAAGAAAACAAATTATAAAATCTAACCAGAATAACACGTAACATTAATTGCAGCTATCTGTACCAGGTTATTCTAATTCAAACTCCTTAGACATATAGCTTAATAGTCAATTATCACTAAAAACCATAGCAAATCAATTTTCCCTACTTAGGGCAGAAAATTAGACAAATGAGCAAAAGTTTCTAAAATAAACTAACTGGGGATTCTTTCCTGGAAAGAAATTCCATACCTGAGGCTACAGAATAGGAAGAATCCCTCTCAAGGCTCTACTGTAAAACCAATATAACAAAGCAATGTGGGATATGGACTTTTTTTTTAAGATTTTATTCATTTATTTGAGAGAGAGAGTGGGAGAGAGCACGAGATGGAAGAACAGAGGGAGGAGAAGTAGACTCCCCGCTGAGCAGGGAGCCCAATGTGGGACTTGATCCCAGAACCTGGGATTATGACCTGAGCTGAAGGCAGACGCTCAACCAACTGAGCCACCCAGGCACCTGGGATATGGACTTTCAGATCACTGGTTCCGCACATTAGAATCAACTTGGAGCTGGGCGCCTGGGTGGCTCAGTTGGTTAAGCGACTGCCTTCGGCTCAGGTCATGATCCTGGAGTCCCGGGATCAAGTCCCATATCGGGCTCCTTGCTCTGCAGGGGGTCTGCTTCTCCCTCTGACCCTCCCCCCTCTCATGTGCTCTCTCTCTCTCAAATAAATAAATAAAATCTTTAAAAAAAAAAAAAAGAATCAACTTGGAGCTTCAACAAACCACAGTTGCCTGGCTTTCACTCCAAAACCAAATCCATCTGAATCTCAGGGGGTGGAGATTTGTATTTTTTTTAAAGCTCTCCAGATGCACAGTGATGGGTTGAAGACCACTGATTTAGACTTTGATGTAGAACTAATCATATGTCATGGCAATGTAGAATTAATCATATTTTAAGGGTTTTACGTACCTTAATCAATAAAATGATGTGATCCCTAGGAATTAAGCCAGCCATTTAACAACTGAATACTTCTGAGTACGTCTGGCACTTGTAAATAATCAATCCCCAGATTAGCCTTGCACAGAATCATGCTTAATGAAAATACATACTGTAGTGAGGCTTTATCCCTCATTTAAATATTATTGGTGACATGACCATGTAACTTTCTCCATTCTAGTATAAGACAGATTTTAAACATAAACATAAGCATCAAATCAAAATCAGGCTTGGAGAAGGCAGGTCAGAAAGAGTCCGGACTAAGAGCTGAATTAGAATGGTTCCTGTGAACCCTAAAGAAAAAGCTAGCCATAATTCAGGATGCTGGAAAAAACACTGGAAGACGTGGGCAAGGTTCAGGGTGAGGCTGGGCAAGTATGGCTGACATTCAGTGGCCCAAGGGTGGTACAGGCCACAAATGTGATCACTCTATGGCCTACAGTCTATGTTCAGATGTCTATAATTGGGAATGAGGAAAGTGACCAAAAATGGGAGCCTGGAT
>NC_138371.1:161846582-161863376 GCF_054177405.1 Leptonychotes weddellii | reverse complement strand
AAAAATGGGAGCCTGGATAAGGAAGCAAAAAAAAGTATATCAGGATCTAGTAGAGTCTCATGGGTCCACAAAATAAATAAAACAACCTCTTGAGCTACAGGCAAATTGCCAGGAAGGCAAGAGGGGGAAGGGCTTTTAGACCGACTACACTATAGGCTGTAGTGTTTGCACATACAGTGAATGCAGCAGAGTATTACTTCCTGCTGAGCCTTTACCAGTCCTAAAAATAACTGTCATATGAAATAGTAAAGACTTAGGGTTAAAAGGGACCTTACAAGCAATTTAGTCCACCTATCCATCCAAAGCTATCAGTTAGACCTGGGTTTCATCGATGCCTTTCCAAACTACAGAAAATAAATGTCAACATCTTTTATAAAGATAAAAAAAAAATGGGATCCCTGGGTGGCTCAGTCGGTTAAGCATCTGACTCTTGATTTAGGTCAGGTCATGATCTCAGGGTCGTGGGATTGAGCCCCATGCTGGGCTCTGTGCTGGGGGCTTGGAGCCTGCTTGGGATTCTCCCTCTGCCTCTCCCACCCTCCCCCCTCTAAAATAATAATAATAATAATAATAATAATAAATAAAGATAAAAGAAACGGTAGGACTGAATTGACTTCCTTTTCTTTTTTTTTTAAAGATTTTATTTATTTATTTGACACGGCAGGGTGGGGGAGCCAGCACAAGCGGGGGGGGGCGGCAGGCAGAGGGAGAAGCAGGCTCCCCGCTGAGCAAGGAGCCCAATGTGGGGCTCGATCCCAGGATCCTGGGATCACGAACTGAGCAAAAGGTAGCCGCTTAACCGACTGAGCCACCCAAGTGCCCCTGAATTGACTTCCAATAATGATCCATACTGATCCAAAGTACTGTTAGGTAAAATTTAATCTTTAAATTCGCTTGCATTCAAAAGTAACTTGAGTAGCTTACCCTTCTGTTATTTCCTTCACAGAAAGAACTTTTAAATTTAACTATTTAAGAATGTTTGGCTCTCCATTCTGTTGCTATGTAAATATTTTTTTCAGACTAGAAGATACTAAAAAATATTTATCTCTTCATACATTAAGTTACTGGTGACCTCCTGTCCATAACACATGCCCCTTGAGTTACATTTCTAGCTGTGGCAATTTACACTTTGAATTAAACAATCGGTTTCATCTAATGTAGCCTCAATTTCTTTCTACCTGCACCCACTCACCTTGATGGCCAATGAGATTTAATGGGACTGAATTTCTAAGCAGACTGATTCTTCCAGATGGGTAATGAACTCATTAAGAAGCAAACTCCTAGTCCTTTTCTTTGATAGACATCCTATAATCTTAGTCTTCATTCTGACATGTCAATTTACAAATCTGCTATAATACTGTAGAGCATGTTTACCATTAATCAAAAGAAGTCATTCATTTCTGTTTGGGCTATGAATCTTACTTCTGTAGGGCAATACGCAGCCAACCCTAAAATTTTGATGAAACATTTTATGGGAGTAAAACAGATTTTGGAAAACATTATAAACTGATCATTCCTAAAATGGTTGCAAGCTCCCATGAAGACAATCCTTACTATCTTTAAACAACTTGGTGAAAGGACAGCCATACAAAATAGTGCAGGTTCCATCTCACTTAAAAATTGATTTTCCTTTCTCCCGCTCCCACTCCCCCTGCTTGTGTTCCTGCTCTTGCTATCTCTCTCTGTCAAATAAATCTTTTAAAAAAAACCTGATTTTCCAATTTAGATTGCTCAATTTATTAGCATTTTTCTGTTTATAAAAATAGTGCTAGGTTATCAAAAAAACCACAAAAACGTTTAGAATGCATAGAGAAAACTAAAAATCCATAATTCTACTCCCCAAAATATAGAAACAATCTACTAATATTTTTGTACTTCTTTCTGCTTAATTCTGTCTTTTTTAACATACTTGAAATCATAAAATAAAAAATTTAGTGTTCTGCTCTTCTAACTTAATAGTATGGCTATTATTAAAATGCTATAAGAGGATTCACTTACCATCTGCATACTGTTGGACACAAGTTGTTCTTCATCTTTAATATTCAAAAAACATAACATGAAGATATTTGTGCACAAGTTTTTTCTATATTTAGGACATCTATTTAAGTATATATTCTTACCAGATTCTCCAGCACTAAAATGATCAAATGGATTCCCTTCAGCATCCGGGTTTAGTAACATCATTTCAAATGGGATATCTTCCGCCTGAGAATTCTCATTGTCATTTTTGCATGTATACTTGTCAGCATAAAACACGTGCCACGTTTGTGGATATGGAACCTGGGACACGGTCAGATTATGTTCAGTCTGATTCATGGTCACTTTAAAGAGAAAGAAAATAGCACTTTCAAAGCAAAACTCTCAAATATATTCACTGTTTCAGTCATATAATCAACTCAAGAGTTAGATTCTTTTGTTTTGTTCGGTCTTGAAAATCGAAGCCCTGGTGTAGTACTGAATAAGGCCTGTAAATCATAAGGCAGATAAAAAATAATGTATCCTCACCAAAGAGGTCACTATAAAAGTACTGTGAAACACCACAAATGAGTAGAATGGTTTCAATGAAGTTTTGAATCTGAATTTTAAATATTTCAAAGTTTTCAAGTAGATTAGTAACATTAAGAATTTTTTATTGTGGTAAAATATACATAAACACAAAAGTTACCATTTTAGCCATTTCGAAGCATACAGTTAGCTCTGTGGCATTAAGTACATTCACAATGTAACAACTTCATGACAATAGGTAACAACTACAGTGACATTTTTGAAAATTATATTTGAGTTAAATTTAAAATGGAGCATTCAACTCAGGGATTCATTAGATCTAAAAACTATGACCCACAAATACTTTCAAAAGATTTTCCAAATCTTTTTCTCATTGATTATTCTTTACAAAGGTACTGAAAGGAGAAAAGTAGAAATTACCAGAATATAAGAGTTGTTCTACTGGGTCAGGTCTACACAGTGTGGGGATGGGGAGGCTCATGAATGTTGGCATTACACAGATCTGTGTTTGAATCCTGGCTCCAATACTTACTTACCTTCTGTGTAAACTTGGGCAAGTTATGTAAGTAATGACACTTTCTTCATCTGTAAAATGAAGATAGTACTTAGAGCAAAGAGTTGGTGGAAGGACTAAGTTACATGAGTCATTTACCACAATACCTGTCCTATAGTAATTGCCGAATGAAGGTTAATTCTCCTTTTCCTTTCTTTGAAACAAGGTAGTTATACTAATAAATGGTTCTTTTTTTTTATTATGTTCAGTTACCCACTGTATAGCACATCACTTGTTTTTGATATAGTGTTCAATGATTCATTAGTTGTGTATAACACCCAGTGCTCATCACAACACATGCCCTCCTTAATACCCATCACCCTGTTACCCCATCTCCCCTCCCCCCTCCCCTCTGAAACCCTCAGTTTGTTTCCCGGAGTCCAGAGTCTTTCATGGTTTGTCTCCCTCTGATTTCTCCCCCTTCAGTTTTCCCTCCCTTCCCCTATGGTCCTCCTTATGTTCCACATGAGTGAAACCATATGATAATTGTCTTTCTCCGATTCATTTATTTCACTTAGCATAATCCCCTCCAATTCCATCCATGTCGATGCAAATGGTGGGTATTCATCCTTTCTGATGGCTGAATATTCCATTGTATATATATGTACCACATCTTCTTTATCCATTCATCTGTTGAAGGATATCTTGGCTCCTTTCACAGTTTGGGTATTGTGGACATTACTGCTATCAACACTGGGGTGCATGTGCTCCTTCTTTTCACTGCGTCTGTATCTTTGGGGTAAATACCTAGTAGTGCAATTGCTGGGTCGTAGGGTAGCTCTATTTTTAACATCTTGAGGAACCTCCATACTGTTTTCCAGAGTGGCTGTACCAGCTTGCATTCCCAACAGTGTAAGAGGGTTCCTCTTTCTCCACATCCTTGCCAACATTTGTTGTTTCCTGTTTTGTTAATTTTTGCCGTTCTAACTGGTGTAAGGTGGTATCTCACTGTGGTTTTGATTTGTATTTCCCTGATGGCTAGTGACGTTGAGCATAATAAATGGTTCTCAATCCAGGGTAACTGTGCTCCCCTCCAGTGCATTTGAAAATGTGTAGGGACAGTTCTGCTGTCACAATAGTTAAGAAGGTCCTTGGAGGGAGGCTGTGCTAAACTTCATGCAATCCAAGGTAAAGTTTTATACAATAAAGACCTGTTTCACCCAAAATGCCAATAGTACCCCCTCTGAGAAACACTTAATGATGTCTACGATGCCTTCCCAATCTGAAACTATGATTCTGAGGCACTCACTAACACTACCACGAAGTAGTAGGAGAATAGTGTCTCAAATGCTATGTATAATACAAGAGTAGAAGAGTTAAAAGAGGAAGTCTTGGTGTTATTACTTAATAACCTTGCAGCTCAGCAAATAAATTGCTTAACCTCTCGAAATCTGTTTCTTCAGTAGTAAAATTAAGATACCTGACCTGTTTAACACAGAGTTCTTGTGAGGAGCAAATGAGACAGTATCTGAAAATCCTACATGAAGAGCTTAATTCTATACAAAGTAGAGTATTCTTAAAATATAAGATTATTCCCAATTCTAGACTGCCCCCATAGCATGCCAGTTAGTCTTGATCTTTTTCTCAGTTGAAGAAAAATGCTTTTTAATAAACAAAAGACACTTTCTGAGATAAACGTGGGGCTCTGCATTGGGGCATTATGAACTTATTCATTTTCTTAGGTGTCATGATGGTATTGTTATTGTGGAGAATTGCTCATGACACCTACAGCTTATTTTCCCATGCCTTGATTAAAAACAAAAATCACACACACAAATGTAAAGCAAATGTAGCAAAATAGTAACAATTATTGAATCTAAGCAAAGGATATACTGATATTAGTTGTACTACACTTTCAGCTTACCTGTATGATTGAAAACTTCCTGAATAAAATGTTAAAAAACACTATTTTTAAGTTGTCTTTATAAATGAGATACGGATTTATCTAGTCAGGATTCAAATTTTGAGGACTTAGACTTTACAACTGGGAATTTCATTAACAGTAGTTAAAGGGGACAAGATGATTTTTATTAACAATGCCACAGCATTTGGGGGGGGGCTATATTAATTTAGCTGATATTTATACTACTGTTTTTGGTTTATTTTTTTACTGTATAGCTTCTTGAAAAATGTAGCAAAGACTCTAGTTTCTGTTAAATATTTGAAGACCTTTAATAAGAATTCAATATATGAGCAATAGTGGCTCAGAAATTAGGCTTTTGAAATGTGCAGCTCACAATTACATAATCCGAACTTTATAATAGAAAGGTTCTGATATGTTGCCGTTTTATCACTTGCACTTTTTTCTTAGATAAAACAACATAAAAATTAACCATTACATTTTTCACCAATATACTTTTTAATGTTTCATTTTCAATTATGCAGATTTAAATAAAATAAAAACAAAAGTGTGCTTTAAAAAGTGATACTGGCCTTCAGTTATTTGTCTTGTGGTCTTTATTAGCAAGCCTGGGAAACAAGCATCTTGACAAAACTGTATGTTCATTGTTTTTGAGACAAAAGACTACCACACAGCATACGTAGTCCATGCTGATGTAATTAGTATCTCACATATTAACAAAACTTGAACTGCAGAGAATGGTGTCACATGGCTAGCTGCCCAATCATGTTATAAAAGAAAATGCACAGAATAATAAAATGCTAACAGCTTTCAATGATTTATAAAATATATCAAATGTACAAAAGGAATTATTATGTGTGATATAGAAATACTGAAAATGTTTTGTAAGCAAAATACTTAGCTCTTGTAACCTGAACCTCCTTGTTAAATTTTTTTACATAAAGTCATAATTTTCAGTGCTTTTAAATGTCTCATTTGCTTTCTTTAAAAACCTACAAAATAGCTTTTGTCATTTTTAAAAAATCTGATGTTTTATGACTTTACTGAAAGAGGAAAAAGGAAGACTGAAAAATAATTTCTCAAACATTAATTTGGGGGAATGTATACACACAAGCAACATTCGACACTACAGAATTTTTCAAATCTGCTAGTCTTTTCATAGTTCACAGCAGCAGTAAGGTTTTACATAGGAGTCTGGCATAGTTAATGAACTCATTACCAACTAGGTGAAAGGCTACTAATTCTTTTTTTTTTTTAAAGATTTTATTTATTTGACAGAGAGAGCACAAGCAGAGGGAGAGAGAGGGAGAAGCAGGTTCCCTGCTGAGCAAGGAGCCCGATGTGGGACTCGACCCCAGGACCCCGGGATCATGACCTGGGCCGAAGGCAGCCGCTTAACCGACTGAGCCACCCAGGCGTCCCATGGCTACTCATTCTTAAAAGTCTCATTAATGGCCAGGAAATGAGAATTATTTCTACAAGAAATTATTTAAAAATATGTGGTACTACTACATTGTCATGAATTTAAGGATATGCTTTTTGTTTCAATGCACCAAAGCTCCTGAATAATAACATACTATAAATATGGCAGCTAATATATAAAAGTTAGAGAATATTTCTTAAGACTTGGCTTTTGTTGCTGGGAAAAGAGTTGATCAAATTTGCAGAAAGCAATATATATATCACCAGTATTTAATTTTTTCCAGGTCCCAAAATTTAACAAAACAATCTTCATTCCTCACAAATTCCTATTTCCTGAGATCTTCCATTCCAATAATTCCAAAGAATACCCTCGCACTCAACAGAAGAATAGAGAAGAAGGAAAAATAGCCTAAGAAACAACTGCAAGAGGTTTTTGGAAGCTGCAGCCTTGTATATATATGCAACTCCATCCTAAAGAGTTATAATTAGAATGGACTTTCAGGAACCTTAATGAAAACTTATCCAACTTTCTGGTTGTACAGATAGGTAAAGTGAGGCTCAAAGAAAACAGGCAGTGATTCTCAGTTTAGCAGTCTTTCCACTGCACTGTGCTCTCTCCCTGCACACATAAGGTCTGTGACTGAAGGTATATAACTGATACAAAATTTATGTTTTTGCAAGTGTACATAGTATATAGTATAACATTAACAACATAATATAAAAAACTAAATTCCTACAGCTCAAAGCTTTAAATTGCCTGCTAAGTTTTTACTGGAAGAAAAAGACCAAATACAAAGCAATCAACCTACCAACCAGATATGAAAGGTACCAAATACAAAGCAATCAACCTAGCAACCAAAAAAACCCCTCAATCTCTTCCACAAATGGTGTTGGGAAGACTGGACAGCTACAACCAAAAGAATGAAACTGGACCACTCTCTTACACCATACACAAAAATAAAATGGATTAAAGACCTAAGTGTGAGACCTGAAACCATAAAAGTCCTTGAAGAGAGCACGGGCAGTAATTTCTCTGATCTCAGCTGTACCAACATTTTTCTAGATACGTCTCCTGAAGCAAGGGAAATAAAAGCAAAAATAAATTATTGGGACTACATCAAAATAAAAAGCTTCTGCACAGTGAAGGAAACAATCAACAAAACAAAAAGACAACATCGGAGAAGATACTTTGCAAATGACATATCTGATAAAGGGTTAGTATCCAAAATATATAAAGAACTTATACAACTCAACACACCAAAAAACCACAAATAATCCATTAAAAAATGGGCAGAAGACATGAACATTTTTCCAAAGAAGACATACAGATGGCCAACAGACACATCAAAAGATGCTCAACATTATGCACCATCAGGAAAATGCAAATCAAAAACAATGAGATATCACCTTGCACCTGTGAGAATGGTTAAAATCAAAAACACAAGAAATAACAACTGTTGGGTGCCTGGGTGGCTCAGTCGTTAAGCGTGTGCCTTTGGCTCGGGTCATGATCCTCGAGTCCTGGGATTGAGCGCCACATCAGGCTCCCTGCTCTCTCTCTCACACACACACACACGATGTCATAAAAAATGAAATCTTCCATTTGCAAAAACTTGGATGCATTTATAAAGTATACTGCTTTTCCCTCTTCCACTCCCCCTGCTTGTGTTCCTGCTCTCGCTCTCTCTCTGTCAAATAAATAAATAAAAATCTTTTTTTTTTTTTTTTAAAGATTTTTTTATTTGACAGAGAGAGAGAGACAGCGAGAGAGGGAACACAAGCAGGGGGAGTGGGAGAGAGAGAAGCAGGCTTCCCACGGAGCAGGGAGCCCAATGCGGGGCTTGATCCCAGGACCCTGGGATCATGACCTGAGCCGAAGGCACACGCTTAATGACTGAGCCACCCAGGCGCCCCCATAAATAAAAATCTTAAAAAAAAAAAAAAGAAATAACAACTGTTGGCGAGAATGTGGAGAAAGAGGAACCCTCAATGCACTGTTGGTGGGAATGCAAACTGGTGCAGCCACTGTGTAAAACAGTATGGAGGTTCCGCAAAAAATTAAAAATAGAAATACCATATAATCCAGTAATTCCACTATGGTGTATTTACCCAAAGAATACAAAAACATTAATTTGAAAAGATATACACACCCCTATGTTTACTGCAGCATTATTTACAATAGCCAAAACATGGAAGCGGCCCAAGTGTCCACTAGTAGATGAATGGATAAAGAAGAGGTGATACACACACACACACACAATGTCATAAAAAATGAAATCTTCCATTTGCAAAAACCTGGCTGTATCTAGAGAGTATACTGCTAAATGAAATAAGTCAGTCAGAGAAAGACAAATACCATATGATTTCATTCATATGTGGAATTTAAGAAACAAAACAAACTAACAAAGAAAAAAAAAAGACCAAAAAAAGACTCTTAACTACAGAGAACAAACTGATGGTTACCAGAGGGTAGATGGGTGGAGGGATGGGTGAAAAAGATGAAGGGGATTAAGAGAACATTTATCATGATGAGCACTGAGCAATGTACAGAGTTGTTTAATAACTATATTATACACCTGAAACTAATATAACACTGTATTAACTATACTGGAATTAAAGTAAAAAAACAAAAATGAAAGCCCTTCAACCCTAAGCTCTATGACAATTCATCCTACAAACACTTAGTAAACTAAGCACTAGGGTATGGTAAATTTTCATTCTCATACTACCATGTAACTAACATTCATAGTACTTATCACAATTGCAATTTCACATTTATTCCATTGATCAGATTCATTTCTGTCACCCCCACTAACCTTAAGAGTATATTTTGGTCCCTGATTTATCACAGGTGCCTTGCCTAGTATATGAAACAATGGAAGGGCTCAGTGAATGAGTGAATGAGTAGACCAAAAGAGCCCTGCTGCTCTGACTGATTTCATAACAAATACATACGATGTAAAGTGGTAACTATAATATGTGCTGTGGGAGAAAACAAGCTATAAAAACTCAAATGTCAACTTAGTATTGGAAGGGCCAAAGAGGAAGCGAAGAACAAACAAAGTCTGTGCAAAGGCCCAGGATAGCACTGAAATAAGACAAGCCTACAAATAAAATGAGGGAGGAGGGGACAGTGCTGTGAGATGGAACTGGGGGGTAACAATGGCTAGACCCTGATGGCTTTGCTGATCAGGTTAAGGAGATCTGTCTTGTCCTAACAGCAAAAGAAAATGACTGGAATATTTCAAGGTGTGGTGAGGAAGTGAACGTGACATGATCAAATCCGCTGTTTAGAAAGATCACTCTGGTTACAGGGGGCACGAGCATGGCTGCAGTAGCCGGAGAGGAGACTACTGCAACAGGCAAAAGATTATGGCAGCCTAGAATAACAGGGTGGGGGCAGAGACAAAAAAAATAGATGAATTCCAGAGATATTCAGAAGTCACTTACTGACAAACTGGAAGAGGATGGAGAGGTCAAAGAGGGAGTGTTGGAAGACTCCCTGGATTCTAGCTTGTTTATTGGACAGATGGTGGCGCCAGGTCCTGAACAAGGAGCGCTGGAAGAGGAAGAGGACCAGGTTTGGATGGGCAAGATGATGAACTGGTTTTGGACATTATAAGGAGTGGGAATGGAAGGTTAGAACTTTTTATCCATATGTGGAACATTTAGATGACCAAATTGGTATAGAAAGGAAAAGATAACTGATAATGAACATTTGCACAAATTTCCCAGGTAAAAAAACAAACAAACAAAACGAATTTCCCAGGTAAGTTCTGAAAATCGGGGGAAGGGTAAAATGAGTTTATGTAACTATCTCTTTGATGTCTGAATCTAGTCATTCAAGACTTCTTCAGCATACTGTCAATGTCATCTCATTAATCTAGATAAGAGATCCCCACAAGAGGTGGCAAGGATTGGGGGGCTTCTACTCTTTTTTTTTAAACTATTTATTTATTTATTTATTTGAGAGAGAGAACATGATCCGGAGGATGGGGGTGGGAGAGGGATAGAGAGAATCTCAAGCAGACTCCACGCTAAGTGTAGAGCCCAATGTGGGGCTCGCTCTTGCAATCCTGAGATCATGACCTGAGCCGAAATCAAGAGTCAGATGCTCAACCAACTGAGCACCCAGGCACCCCACACCCCAGGGGCTTCCACTCTTATCCCTATTCAGCTAGCTGCCTTATGAGGGACCCAGAGAGTTGATGAGACTAGGAAGACTAAAAGTTCAGAAAATGGCAATGTTTTACTTGACTAGATTAAAAGAAGATTAAAAGTCATTGATATGCAGAACATGGTAGGGGAAAAGGGGGTGAAATAGGGGGAAAAGAGAGGAGAGAGATAATTCCTACTTTTTCTCATGGATGCTTCACACTTCTAGTATCGCCTACAACCAATTAACTTCCAAGGGGTAAAATGGGTAGCATGGTATATGCCCTTCATTTCTACAGAAATTAAAAAGAGTTTCACTAATTCTGGATAGTGCACCCTAATACTTGGGATAGTGTTGATGAGAATGGAAGGGTTCAAGGATACAGGCAACTAGGATAATAAAATTAGAGCTTCTCCAGAAACAAATCTGGAAGTTTACAAATGATGTGGTGCTGGTACATCCTAAAATGACACACTTTGTCACCATGACTAGGTCCCATGTTCCAATAACATGTTGCAAAACAGCATCACTTGGGCTAAATCATACAATTAATGAGATAATGCATATTTAGTGCTTAGCTCAGTGCTAGCAGATAATAAGCATTCAACCAATGCTATTGTTCATTCCATGCTGCCACTGGGCCAAAATATATTTGCCATACTGGTATGAATTATGTGACTTACTGGTAAGAAGTCCGAATGAAATAAAGTATGCCTTTATACACTATCTGGATATTTTTCAAAAATTTTTAATGAGAAGGGGAGGGGAGAGGCATTCTATCCTTTGATCAAGGAAAACTTCAGCTTAAAATGTACTAGACAAAATGTCATCACAGTGTGATGTGTCATGAAACATCTTGGTATGAAAACAAAGATTTCAACATTCAGGAGGAAAAAAAAAAGTATCTAATGATCAAAGAAAAAAGGATATACTCACTTGTCAACTGAGCTTTGGATAATTTTTCACCACAACTATAACCATGACTGCTGTCCTGTAGCTTTAGCCATTCCTGGGCTTGGAACAGGTAGAGTTTAGCTTCTTTTCCAACAGCTACTGCTATATTGTTGATTCTGACACACAGAAGAGCATGGTCACCTTGACATTAAAACAAAAATTATTAACTAGTTTGGTCTTGTATGGAACTGACACGGTAAGACAATTCAACACCTCTATCAAAATAGGAATTTAAAGAGCACAGAGTTTTTCTTTTTTAATTTTTTAAATTTAAATTCAGTTAATTAACATATAGTGTATTATTAATTTCAGAGGTAGCGCTCAGTGATTTATCAGTCTTACAGAATACCCAAGAACACAGTTTTTCTTAAATCTCACTTAACTAGGTAGATCATACTGGAATGAGCATCCCATTCAGGTGCAAATCAAAAGACTATTCATATTAATTATCCAAATTAATGTGTGGTATCTCCTTACACTTCCAATGAAGAGTGATGCCATTTCACTGAATAAACGGCAACTTCTGCTTTATCTGGACATTCACTATAACAGATTTTTTGCCTCATTTTACCACCACTCCACGTCTTTAATATTTGTTCATAAACTATCTATAGAAATTTCCCACCAAAGTTTTTCTTGTTTTCTAATATAACATGTGTGTTAATATTATACTTTTAACGTAAAAAATTGGCATAGCTAATAGCGAGAAAGTTTAAACAAATTAGTTTGGGGGTAGACATCTTACACCTGATAAAAAATTTGACATCTGTGACTTTTACAAAGGAACTTGCAGAATAGATGGTGTGAGACATTATAGAATGAGCCTGGTTGCACACACTGAGTACATTTAAGGCCCTGAACAGAAATGGCAAAAAGTAGTTGCCTCTAGGGAAAGGGACTCTGGGTGAGGAGAAGTAAAGCAGGAGACTGTTTTCATTTTAAGATCTCTTCTGTGCTGTTGTCATGTTTGTTATTATAATTACCATTTTGTTAAACATTTTAAATAAATTTAAATGTATAGTATGTATCAAGGAATGTCCAAGTCTCCTACATAAATTGATTACATTATAAATTATCCAAAATTTTAGAAGTGACTCGAAGGCTTAACATCTTAAATCGCATTCTGAGTTAATTATTTCAGTATAATTTAGTTTTATTATTTTACTGAATTCAAATTCACTGAAGACTGGTAATAATAAAAAATATATGTATACACACACATAGAAAGAGCATTATGTGTGTTAATATACTTGGAACACTCAATTCCTCAATCTTCCTTGAGATTCTGGATTTCCAGCACTGTCCAGCTCGTGCCATTTATTGTACTGTCTTTGCTATCACTGTCAATATTCAGTCAATATTCAAAGTACAGTTACAGACAGCTGATTTAAGAAAACTAAAAATGTGACCTAAAAAATAATAAAGTTTCTAGAGTTTCTTCTTCACCCAAGGTCTGTGCCACACTGGATTTTGGAAAACTTTACTGAACTATTTTAAACACTTTGATTTTTAAAAAAAATTTCAGGTTCCCCTCCCTTTACACCACCAATTCTGTAATTTTGCAATACTTTAAATTCCTTTCCTACACCAAAATAGTTTCTTGTTTCTATTATCTTCTCTTAAGAATCCTCCCTGGGACAACAATCTGACAGTGCATCTTTTAATGCTAAAAACTGTATTAAGGATACCAACCTCATCAAGGCAAATAATTATTTGCAATACAATACCAGTCAAATTCAGTACCAAAAGTATGTACCAAGAAAATCACTTAAATTTCGAGAGTGCAAATAAAGCAAAAATTAGAATGAATTGCAAATTCATTCATTTTTTAAGACTGATTTTTGAGGGAGACCAGGAAGTAAGAATCAAATGCAGTTCTCCTTTCGGAAGGGCCAGATAAAATGATGAAGCTTTCAGGACACACCTACATGCATTTCTGTCAAGTGAATGCTAGGCCTCCTGGTCCATGGTAAATCTACTCCTTTAGTAGTGAAGTAACCAAACTGTCCTAGCAATTGTGACCACTAGATTAGCAGGTATTTTATTTGGTTTCCAAAACCTCTCTGCTTCAAGTAGGTTTTAGCAAATTATCTTAAAAACAAAGACTAAACCCAGTAAATCTAAGTTCTGGAGCTTAAATGCACACGTTAAGTACAGTGCCTTAGTGTATATAATCAGGCTGAGACAGGAGTGAGCAAACGATGCTCCCTTGAGGGAAGGATCTCGAAAGATGCAGCAGAGAAGTCCTCCGTACTTTCGTTCGTGAGCGGAAGGTGGGGGAAATGGTGTTTCAAGTGCAGAATACAATCACTAATCGGGCGGGAGGGTGCTGACCAGGAAGTGGGGAGCAGCAACAGCAGCGTTGGCATTAATGCATCCCTCGATTCCCGCAGCTGCGGTCGGGGATGGGCCGCCGGCGAAGCGGGAAGTGCAGGTGGGGCTGGGGTCAGTCCCCCGCGTCGCCGCCGCCGGCTCCAGGCCTCCTCCAGCGAGGCGGAGAGGCGCGACCCGCGGGATGGGCCCACGCGCCTGCATCCCGCTCCCCGCCCCCGCACCTACCGTGGAACTCGAAGTGGCCGATGCTCTGGCCCTCAGCGTCTCGGGCCGCGGCGCTGCTGAAGCTGCCCCGCAGGGTCTTACCCTGACTGCCCGGCGGCCACCAGCAGCAGGTGAGGGCCACCGCCAGCAGCCGCAGGGCCCCCATCCCCCTCCTTCCCTCCCGGCACCCACACCCCGGCCCTAACGGCCTGCTGCCGCCCTCCCCGCGTCGGCAGCCGGGGCTGTGGGAGGAGGGAGCAGGACCGGCGTCCCGGATCCGCCCCCGGGAGACTGACAACCTATGTGGCAGGCCCCTCCGCCACGAGCCCAGTACACCCACCAATCAGAGGCTGAAATGGGCGGGACGTGCGGAGGCGCGCGTCCCATCACTCCCCAGCCTGCTGGCTAGTTCCCGCCTTTTTTATGGAGACTCAGAAGGATGTTGCTTTAGGTTACGGAAAAAGCCTTGCCCTCCGTCGGCCCCGTGCGTGGTGCTACTGCGCATGCGTGGGGTCGCCCGCACGGCTCCCGAGGGCTTTCCGGGGTGGGGTTTGTAGGATTCAGGAAGAACTGAGGATCGCAGGATGGCCCCGGTTCTGATGAAGAAAGGAAAGCTCCCGCAAAGCCCGAGGTGCCTATGCAACCTACTGAACGTTTCTGCTTTACTGTCTCAAAGACACCTAACTGTACATGTACAAGTTTAACGCATGAATTCTCTTGGCACGTCTAACCGATTTTAACCTCTTAGGTTCCCTGTGTTCTTGAGTTTTATCGTCAGACAGCTGGGAAGTATAGCTTACATCCGTACATACAATCATCTCAATGATTCTGGGCGGCGATGGTAGGAAGGAGTTGTCAATGTCGATATCCAGACCATTATGGTATGATCTTACTTGGCCTGTGGCAAGTAACTTGCCACCAGTCTTAATTTTCTCCAGTTGGCCACACACAGCCCACCTCTACCCTAGAGCCACAGAAAGCTATGGGGAACGAAATTTGACTGCATCACTTCCTTCAAAGGTTTTTGATCGCCTGTAGTACACAAGCAAAACTCTTTAGAATATAGCTTTCAAGTCTCTCAAATTTCCATCTCGACTTTTTGGCTCCATCCTTACCGAGCCACGGTCAGTGCGCTGAACACTCCCAAGTTCTCCTCTCTGAGCCTGTAGCCCTTGCAGATCCATTGTATTTAAGAAGTGAGACTATTACTAGATTGTATGCAGTTTTTCATTATTACATATAAGCAGTGTATTGGTGAACATATTTGTGTTTTTCTGCAATTATCTATATTATACATCATGGAATTTGGGAATCATAGGTTATGTGCATTTGACCTTTTCCTATATGTTACCATTTTGCCCCTGAAAAAGGTTGTAACAAATGACATTTCCACATATACTGGGTATTCTCAGTCTTCTTATACTTTGCCAAACATTATATGAAAAAAGAAAAAAAAAAACCCAAGGTATTTATTTATCCATTCAACATTAACTGATCATTTATTCTGTGCCAGGCCTGGTCCCACGGCCTTGGGATTATAGCAGGAAACAAAACAAAGCCCCTGCCCTCCCTAGCCAGTACTAATGAGTAGTTCAACATAAATGTTGATGACTGCTATGGAGAAAAAAGAAGGATAAAGTTGTTAGGCTGGGCTGGGGTAGAGCTTGCTATTTCAATTGGGGTGGTCAAGGAAGGACTCTCTACAAGGGTGACCTTCAATCTGAGAACTGAAGAAGTAAGGGTAGGGGCGTCTGGGTGGCTCAGTCGTTAAGCATTTGCCTTCGGCTCGGGTCATGATCCCAGGCTCCTGGGATGGAAGCCCACATCGGGCTCTCTGCTCTCTCTCCCACTCCTCCCCGCTTGTGTTCCCTCTCTCACCGTCTCTCTCTCTGTCAAATAAATAAATAAATAAAATCTTGGGGAAAAAAAAGAAGTAAGGGTGAAAACTAGGCAGACATCTGGGGAAAGGGCATCCAGGCAAATTCAAGGAGATACAAGGAGTGGCAGGCAAGCTGGGGCACAGTGAGTATGAGCGAGAATAGTTAAGGGTAGGCTCTAGGGACATCTTCACCATGATTGCCAGCAGCATGCATTGTCGGTAATAATATTAACAACAAAGGAGAAGGCATTTTGCAATTGCAACCTCCCATTTCCACACTTTGCAAGCAGAGAACTTCTGGAGTTAGCTCAACTGGTGAGTAATCTGTGGAGATGCTTTAGCAGTACAAGAATGAAAAGAAGGTAATCATTCATAACTCTGACCATCTGCGTATTAAGTAAAGCCCGATTTTATACTGGTGTCACTTGACACGAAAACGTTCCAGACCCCACTTCCCAGCCACCCCAATTACGCCTAGCGGGCCAGGTTTGGGCAGAGAAGAGATGCGCCTGCGCAGTAGCGCTGCGCCACCCGCGCACCCAAGGGCCCCGCCCAGCCCGCAAGTGGGCGGGGATAAGTCGGCCGGGCTCCGGAAGCTGCTGCCGCCTGCCCTACTGACGTGTCGGGGCAGCGGGACGCGTCGCGAAAAGTCGCGGTGGAACTTACCTGCGGTGTACAGATCTGGCGCTTTACGCTGCCAGGCACTGCTGAGCTGGGAGATGTCAGCTGCAGTCCGGACGGAGCCTTTGGGTCCTCCCAGCAGCTTTGCGAAGCGGCTCCTGGTGACCGGGGGTGCTGGTTTCATGTAGGTAACGGCGCCGCTGGCCGAGTAGTGGCTCCCCAGAAACCCCAACCTTTTCCTGAGCCTCTGCTTGCTCTTGGCAACTTGGAACCAGCTTGGGGGGGGGGGTTCTGATACGGGGCGG
>NC_138371.1:161786283-161846482 GCF_054177405.1 Leptonychotes weddellii | reverse complement strand
GTGCCCCGACATTGCAGTAAGCTTCTCACCAACTGCCCCAGCCTCCATCCCGCCCCCTCCGTACACAGGCAGGCCTTGTACGTATAAGCGCCAAGAAACGAGTTTTGAATTATAGTAGGACATTCATTTATTCAGAGGGCTTAAAAACAACAACAACAACAATAACAACAAAAAACTCTCTTTTGGTGCTTTGACCTGGATGAGATATGTGATGCCTCTTTCTCTCTCACACCCACATGCAATCAGTGAGCCCTCTTTCACTGCTTCCGAAGCGAACACTTCTCTCCCCTCCCCCTCCTCTTCTAGTCCTCATTACTGTCTTCTGTCTAGATTACTACTGTAGCTTCCTGATTGGTCATACAGCTTCCCCTCTTGTTCCCTTAAAGTCTGTTCTGCACAAAGAAGTCAGTGTTTGTTAAGTAAGTGCATAAGAGTCTTACCCCAGTGGTTCCTGTCAAACTTAGAAGACAATCCAAACTCTTTAGCATATCTAGAAGACTCAAGTGTCCGGGCCCTACTTTTCCAACCTGATCTGCCATTCTGCCTCTTTGCTTTTCTGTACCTGCCACACTTAACCTTTTTGGAGTTCCTGGAACACATGAGGCCCATTCCTCCTGTCTTGAGGCCTTTGCACTTGCTTCCCCTTTGGTTAGAGTGCTTGCATCTCTCAGTTCGGATGGTTACTTAGATATCACGTCCTGGGACAGGCATTACCTGGCCATCCCATCTAAAATAGCCCCTTTCCCAACTAACACACTAATCACTACCTGAAGTTTGAAGTTATTTTGTGTATTAGTGTTTACTTGCTTATTGTCTGCATCCCCGCTGTAGAATGTCAACTGGATGAGGGCAGAGACTACTGTTCACTCAGCATCTATAAAAATGCCTGGCTTATTTTACAAAGGTCTTCAGTAGTTATTGAATGGACAAATGCACAGGTACCAACAGGAAACTCCCAATGTCTAGTGGAAGAGGAGCATGGGAATCACCTCCCCCATTAGCACCTTAAATCACCTCTTCAAATCTGACAATAACTTGGAGGAGGGTATCAGACAGGCAGGGTTTATCTAATGAGAAGAGGGGCATGGGCATAAAAGGGTGGTCCTTGTGTGAGAATGCTGGTCCCGGAAGGGCAAGTTCTAGAAAATGATGTGAAAGGGCCGTCAAATACAAACTCTGAGTTCATAATTTGGTCAAGGGCTGTCCTTGTTCCTGGGAGCCCAATGTTTTTGTGTCTATGAGAAAATCTGGTGGATCATCTCACTGACAGATGGTTCCACTTCAGGTCCTCGGAAACCCAGGAGCCACTATGGCTTTCTAACTCAGGATGGCCTCAGCCATTATTAGCCTTGTAAACCTAGGTTTAATCTAGAACCTCCCAGAGGATTCTAGTTTACACGACCAAATTCTTGTACCAAGAGATAGCAAGGGTTACTGTGAACATAGACAACTCCTATGCTCATACTAACTTAAGTTTTGCATAGTTATACCTACAGTGTCTTAAAAGGTATGTTACAGTTTAAGTCTATCTGTACTGACCACCTCCCATTGTATTTATCCTGCTTTGCTCCCACACTCAAAGCACATGGACAAAATCATTTGGTTAAACTATTTTTTTTTCCTTATACCTAGGACCAGTAAATTCTCTTTTCTACACAGTGCAAAGGGATATCGATATATCAGTACCGATTATTGATACTGTGAGAAAGTTAGTGAAAAGTGGGGGTGGGGAAGGAGTGTATTCAGTGTAGTTATGTTATTTCTGTTATTTTGCAGAAACTTAAAGGTATCTTTGAATGTTTCCTAATACTCAACAGGTTAAGGTAACATTTAAGAAATGTGAAGAATTTAGGGAAAAGGTTAAGTTTTCTACTAACACAATATACTTTTTTCTTAAAGCGCATCACATGTGATTGTCTCTTTAGTAGAAGATTATCCAAACTATATGATCATAAATCTAGACAAGGTGAGTTTTATAAAAATGAGCTTCATGCACTGACATTTATGTACATTTTTTTTAAGTATTAGAATCTTATCACGCTGATATTTTAATTTTTTAGTCATTTTAACAACTTAGAGGCCTACATAGTCATGTGATCATGCTGTATTTAATCTTAGTCTTTTAAAAGTTTTTCATTATGATAGCCCATAAAGTAAAGGTTGTAAGTGCAGTATTTTTACCAAAAGAAAATCTTCAACCTAAATATTTAGTGTAATCTTGTGATTATTAACCTTTTTCCAGAGTTGGGATACTCTCATTATTTGATTTTATTATTTTATTATAACTTATAATTTATTATTTTATTAGAACTGCCACCTCTGGAAAATTACACATTTACTTCTTAAATTAAAACTAATTTAGCTTTGAGGATTTTTCTGTAATAATTGAAGTCTCCCTGGAGAGTCTGAAAGCCATGATTGGTAATCACTGGATTTTTTACTTTAAACACAGATGCGATTAGTTACCTTAGTTTCATAAAATGTAATAGTAAAAATCTATAGACAGAATAATCTGTAGGTCTTATCAATTTTTGCCTGCCTTACTATCAGGGGCAGTAATTTTTTTCCCCCTTTGTATGGGGATTTACCAGCAATTAACTCAGGAAACAGTGTAATGAGTTATAATATGTATAACACAGGTGTAATTGTTTTCAAGTACTAATTCCTTTGCAGTAAGAAATGGTAAGCTTTTCTGGTGGCTGGGGGCAAATCTGGGCAGAAAAATTTTTTAAAGGAGGGGTTTCTAAAAAGTAATTTTTTTTGTATTTTGAAAAGGTAACAAAATTGCATGGTTTTTGTTTTTTACTTTTTAAGATATCAGAGACTTCTTCTAAAAACACAAAGAACAAACACTTTAAAAAGACATGTTTTTATATTATGATCAGAACATCTACAGTCTTTAAAATATTTTATAGGAAAAACTATTATCACTTTTTGTGTTGTTTTCTCCCCCTCCCTCACTTAATTGTTTTAAGCTGGATTACTGTGCAAGCTTGAAGAATCTTGAAACCATTTCTAATAAACAAAACTACAAATTTATACAGGTATGAAACTTTTCTTATAATTATGTAATTATTATGGTGTGTCTCTAGCCATTCAGACATTTTATCTTTCTACTTCGCAAGCTTGTGTAATGTGGGCTTGGAAAGCATGCTTATTAAAGACCTTTTAATTTCCAGAAGTACCACGTGCTATAGAGAATACTGATTTTATTTATTTTTTATTTTTTTTTAAAGATTTTATTTATTTATTTGAGAGAGAGAGAATGAGAGAGAGAGCACATGAGAGGGGGGAGGGTCAGAGGGAGGAGCAGACTCCCTGCAGAGCAGGGAGCCCGATGCGGGACTCGATCCTGGGACTCCAGGATCATGACCTGAGCCGAAGGCAGTCGCTTAACCAACTGAGCCACCCAGGCACCCAAGAATACTGATTTTAGATTAATACCACTATAAAGCTGCATGTGATTTTTGGTGCCTTGGCAGATCTATGGGGAGGTGATTGAACTTACGTGGTTTATGATTTTTAGGTCCTCACTAGCCTTAATGAGGCCTTGCTGGGATTTAAAGAGATTGGTATAAAGGGGACTGTTAATCAGGCCAGGCAACAGCCAAAAAGCCCAACATACAGCCCATGGGATGATCTTCTTCTATGAGGGTGGATTGATTGGCTCTGGAAGGCTGAGTCTTACTAGGCACTCTTAGAAGAGTCCAAAGTATAAACCAGAGAGCCAGGTCATTAAGTTGCAAAGGGAAATTTTAATGTCAGATGAAACTATTTAACTCATGATTTATGTTTTTCTTTAAAAAAGATAATCTATAAACTCTCTTTTTCACCACAAATTATAAAGAATATACTGAGCAAACATTTTATAATTCTACTCTTCTATATGAAAGTGTTTCTTTCAGTCACCAAAGAATTGTTGAGAATACATATTTTTAGAAGAATTAAATGTACATATAAAATCAAAAGTACTCATAAGTTCACTTAGTTGTGGTGAAACACATTTTTTAAAATGTCATTGTAATTGTTACACTTACTTTAAATATATTGCAATAATGGTTACCTCAAACTTTAAAAATATGTTTTAAAGGTTTCCTGTTAACATGAGCTTGGCAAGAATGTTATGGGAAAAAGCTAGCATGGTTCTTAGTCGTAGTTGGTGTTTGATAAAATACTGTTTTAGACACATTTGCAAAAAAGTATCTTGAATTGAATATCTTATATCCTAGGATGCTGGAGAAATACATCATTACTATACTTACTTGACCCTTTGGTTGGATTTTCAAGATATTCTCTATTAAAGCAGGGTGGTGGTGGTGGGGGATTAATTTTTTTCTTATCAATGTTTGGGTTCATGTAGTAAAATAGTTACTACCAATGGGAGTGCTGAATGAAATTTTGCTTTTTCCTGTTTGCTTTTCGTATAGGGTGACATATGTAATTCTCACTTCGTGAAACTGCTTTTTGAAACAGAAAAAATAGATATAGTACTACATTTTGCTGCACAAACACATGTAGGTAAGCATTGTTTTATGTTACAGTTACGAAGGGCATTTTTTTTCCCCAGTGACTAATTAGCCTAAATCAAAGTCCAGTATTGAAGTCAAACAAGTAGGGGCTTAATATGTCTTTGAAAGAGCACATGCCATGCCCTACCAGGAAAACTGGGTGCTTTTCCAGGCACTTTTATTCATGTAGGTTGAAATATAACCTTGAATGCTATCTTAAAACTTTGAGTTTAACTAAATTCAATATAGTGATTACTTCTGGGGAGATGGGCCTTCAACTGTGTTTTTAATTTTTTTTTTTTTTTAAAGCTGGGTCTTGTGTATACACAGTTGAACATTATATTATTATCCATACTGTTTTGTGCATCTGAGATATCTTCTAATTGTCTATCATTTTATATTGTGCAATATACCATACTTTCAGAAGAATTTAGAAGTAAAGCTAAATGAGTAATGATGATATGAATACCCATATAGCCATCACCTAAACAAAAGATAGAATGTTGCTGAATCCTCATTGGTAGTTAGCATATTATTGCCTTATTACCTGATTTTAAAATTATAATTTCCCTTGGTCTTCTCCACAGTATATTTAGGAGAGTATAACAGAATATTGAGATATTCCTCATTCCTTTTTATTTTCATATACTCCATTGCGTAGATGTACCACATTTGTGTTTGTTTCCTACATTTTGCTATTTAAATAGTAAGTACTGCAGTGGATGGCTTCGTGCCTGTGTCCTTTGTATATTTGTCAATTGATGTTGGGTAGGGGTTCCCAAAAGGAGGAATTCAGGGTAGATTAGTTTGCTAGGGCCGCCATAACAAAATACCACAGATTGAGGGCTTAAACAACAGAAATTTAGTTCTTACCTTTCTGGAGGCTGGAAGTCCAAGCGCTGGCAGGGCCGGCTTCTCCTCAATCTTCTCTCCTTGGCTTGCAGATGGCCACTTTCTCACTGTGTCCTCACATAGTTTCCCCCTGCGCATCCCTAGTGTTTCTTTTTGTGTCAAAATTTCTTCTTTGAAGCATACCAGTCATGTTGGACTAGGGACCCGAATGACCTTATTTTTATTCAGTCACCTCTTTAAAGGCCCTATCTCCAAATATAGGCACATCCTGAGGTACTTGGGGTTAGGGCTCTATCATGAATTTGGGAACACAGTTCAGCCCGATAACCAGGCTTAAGGGATAAAAGCATATGTAATTTACCTAGATATTGAGAAATTTCCTTCCCTAGGGGTTGAAACACATTGTATTCTTACTCCTAATGTATAAAGTATCTGCCCCCATAGCCTCACCAACAGAAGGTATTGTCAAATTTTAAAATTTTTTGCCAGTCTGATAGGTAAGGAGTGGTATGTATGAGTTTTCATTTTGGATTTTCCTTATTGTAATTGAGGCTGAGCATCTTAAGCTTAAGGACCTTTGTATTTCTTGTCTAAACTAGTTGTTTATGTCTCCTATCCAAAAGGGTTGTTCCTTTTTATTTTTTATAATTTCTTTATAGATTGAATATATTAGCCCTTTGTTTCTGATAAGTTCAAATATTTGTCCCAGTTTGTCATTTGTCTTTTTACTTTGTTTATAGATTTTCTGGTTGTTTGTTTTTTCTATGCAAGAGCTTTTACATAGTCAAACTGATCAGTTTTTTTTTTTTCCTTTTGTTTCTGGATTGTGAGCCATTTTTAGTAAAGTTCCCCTCATTCCCAGATTATAGAGAACCTATTCTTCAAAGTAAATTTATTTTAAAAATAATTTATCCAGCATTTATTGTGTTTTCAGCAATAACAGATTGATCTGAAAAGCCTTGCCGTCTATTAGGAGAAACTAGAAGTTTCAAGTTTTAAATTTAAGAATGTTTTAAATTTAGATGTATCATTTTTTTCTTTTTAGAATAAGAAAAAAGTGTTTCCTGCAAATTTAGCACTGATAGTTTTCTAGGTTGTAAGAATTTTCATGTACTTCATAATTTAGGCTTAAAGCAATCATAAGTAGCAATGTATTTTTGTTATTTTTTTAAACTATTGCAGTTGTGGTGAATGAAGAGAAGTGAATAAAGCTTTCCTTAAACCCAAGTCTACTGTTGGGTATTTGTTTTTTCCTTTGGATGGAATTGTTCTAGCTTTTTCTCTTTTTTTAGATCTTTCATTTGTACGCACCTTTGAGTTTACGTATGTTAATGTCTATGGCACTCATGTTTTGGTAAGTGCTGCTCATGAAGCCAGAGTGGAGAAGTTTATTTACGTGAGCACAGATGAAGTATACGGAGGCAGTCTTGATAAGGTAAGCTCAGAAATGGTATGTTTCACCTACTTACCATGGACCACAATGCAAATCTGTCTTACTAAAACCTTTTGTGGGCTTTTTTCATCCCCTCATTATACACACTGAGGGACTCCAAAATGTTCATATTGTGACACAGGCCTTCAGGGTTCTGCATGTTCTGGCCTCCCTCTAGCTTTCCAGCTTCATCTCCTGTTTCTCTTCTCTAACATCAACCTCCTTGCAGTTCCTTTGGACACAGTTCTGTCCCAGGACCTTTGCACTTGCTGTTCTCTCTGCCTGCCTTATAGAGTTGTTGTGAATGCTGCTCTATAAAAAATGCTTAGAAAAATGCCAGGGACATAGTTGGGGTTCAGTAAATGTCTTCTAATGTGCAGTAATTAACATTTCAGGTTTATAATATGTTTCTGATTTTTCTGCTTAGAAACTGTGCATAATAGGTGTATTTTTTAATGCATCTTTTTAAAATTAGGAATTTGATGAATCTTCACCCAAACAACCTACAAATCCTTATGCATCATCTAAAGCAGCTGCTGAGTGTTTTGTACAGTCATACTGGGAACGATATAAAGTAAGAACTGATTTCAGAACTCCTTTTGAATCATTTTTCTTTTGACTTAGGTGATACAACTCCAAGTTAGCATTAGCCACATTCCATTTTTAGAGTTGAAGACATAGATTGAGGAGTTTATATATTAAGGAGTTTAAAATACTTATTTCCTATATTGTGTGGACAAAGTAGGACCTACTTCTTGTTCAGTTCACCACTTAAAGGAATAATTTATGTATATGTTTTCTACTTCAGTGGTACGTAGAGTATTACAGGTGTAGGGAAAAGCCCTCTTGGAATATCCTGATTCCCAGAATCCTGTGGAAGACAGTGGGGGCCAGATTCTGTGACCTGCCACATGCTCGTCTCTGCATGGTTCACCTCTCTTGGCTCCTCGTGAATGGGAGTTGACATTTTCTTGCCTTTTGTTTTCCATAGCACTGGCCCTTTTCCCTTTTGTAGTAGCTCTTTTTATTTGTAAGTGTTGGTGCATCAGGGAAAGACAACGTGAAGTTTCACATCTAACCAAACCTAAGGTCCAAGACGCAGTCTCTGAAATCATCGGGTAGACATTCCCTTAATTTCCTGCTATCAAACCTAACTAACCTGCCCCCATCTATATTCATCCTGCTCTTGTCCCAGGAAAGAAAATATTCCTTTTCCTTTTACGAGCCTCTGCCTTTCTCTGAATCCTATCTTCTCCCATATTTTCAGGAACCTTACATCAGAAAAAAATCCCTTCGCTTCTGTCCTTAAGGTGTGTGGAGTTACTTAGCTGCAGGTGTCCATCTTTTAGGACTGCCTATCTTCAGAAAATCATTACAATTGGACCTCTTATTGCATTAACATTGACTACTTTTTTAAGTTTCCAGCCGTCATCACGCGAAGCAGTAATGTTTACGGACCACATCAGTATCCAGAAAAGGTACATTTTGTGAATCCGTGGTGTGTTTTTAGTGATTATAGCTTCTCATTATTTAAGATAATCTCTCTTCAGTTATTTGTCTGGAATAATTTCTGCTGTAATTGTACATAATTATAAGCACTGTATAGGCCACACATGCAAATCTCATCAGGTTTAGAGTCTGAAGACCTGAGTTCAAGTCTCAACCTGACACCAGATGGCGTGACCTTAGGCCCTTGGAGCATCATCTTTGAATTGGGGGATAATGAAAATACTCAGAAGGGATTTTTGAAGGATCCAGTGAGATGATAATGTGGAAATGCCTGGTGCTCTTCACGATTCTGAAGCACTATAGAGCATTCTGTCATGTTGCTGAAGACTCCTTCCTGGTTTGCAATCTAGAAATTTGAGAGCTAGTTAGAGAGTCCGGCGGGAAGCTTGTACAGAAATTTGTCTTCCCGTCTGCTGACTCACTGTTCCCCAGCTCCTCTTTACTGTTGCTGGCCTGAATGTCTTCCAGAAAGTAGTACAAGTAGTGAATAAAGAAATGTAGTTAAAAGGCTGAACCAACTGTGCAGTTGGTTCTGTTATCATTAAGCCTAATTGAAGTAACCATTACCTTCTGTGCCTAAAAATTTGGAGATAGGGTTTTTCACTTTCCAGCTCATTGCATTTATCTATTCGGCCAAAGAAAGGGGCCATGTCATGATCTCTTGGTCTTAATATCTACTTTGCTTAATTTGGGAAGTATCTTTCAGAGGTGCGTTGTAAGTTTAATAATATATCTCACCCTGTTTAACATGACTTTTCTTTGAGGTCAATGGCACTGGAATTTACTTCTTATTAATTTCACAAGCACTGATTGAATAGGTGCTGTATGCAAAGCAATAAATAAGATATGATTCCTGCCCTTATGAAATCAAAGGTGAGCTTTTGTGATGAGACCAAACTGTTCATGAAGACTTTTTCTGAATTTTTACACTATTTGTATCATTTTGTCTTTATGTTTGTCCAGCAGATATCTTGTTTTTGTGAAATAGGAAGCTATTTTAGAGTTCTCTCACTTATCAAAATTACAATAGCTTTTTTCTTGAACTGATAAGAATTAGAATTTACCTCTATGTATATTTCTTAATAATCATAATCTATTAATCTTAAGATGAGTTAGATTCATATTAATGAGTGAATTTCCAATGTCTGAAATGATATTTAAATATTCTTTTAGGTTATTCCAAAATTTATATCTTTACTACAACACAACAGGAAATGGTATGTTATTATTTACCTTTGTACCCATATGTTTTTCTGGTATGTGGATAGTATTCAGTGACAGCCTTTCTTGAAAATCATAGTCTTAAGAGTTGAAGGCCATAGAATGGAATGTTTCAACAAATTTATGAATTCCTTCTACAATCAATGTGATGGTTCTTTAAATAATTACAGTCTGTTACTCATCTTTATAATTTACTTAGATAATTTGAATTTTTTTTATAATTTCAATTCTTAAATAATGTATCCTAGAACTTTGAATTATCGCATTAAGATCTGACATCAGTCTTTATATAATTTTACTTTTCCAGAGGATTTATCTAATTCACAGAGCTATACATATTTCTTCAAGATGAATTTAAGGTAGAAAATTGATGAATAACTTATTTCTCAGGGGTCATTTATATGTTTGCAACTTACCCCCTGAGTGCTGTAGGAGGTTCGGTGGTCATTTAAAAATTACGGATAAAATTTAGAAAAGTCATGAGAATTTGTGTTTTCAGTAAGAGATTTCTAGGCTCCCCATGGGAATTGGCTTCTCTGGAGTTGTGTTACCCTGTTTGGGGAGAGCTTACTTTTTATACTTTATGATCCCTTTCATTTAATCTTTTTAGCTGCATTCATGGATCAGGGCTTCAAACAAGAAATTTCCTTTATGCGACTGATGTAGTAGAAGCATTTCTCACTGTCCTCAAGAAGGGGAAGCCAGGTGAAATTTACAACATCGGAACCAATTTTGAAATGTCAGTTCTCCAGCTTGCCAAAGAACTAATACAACTGGTATGTATATATTGCAAAAGGGTAGTGTTTTCAGAATTGTCATTAAATTAGTGGCACTAATCATTTAGTCAAAATCAGCAATTTACAATTTACTCAGTTGGAAAGTGAATGAGTAAAAAAATGAAAAGTACATGGAGATATGTCATTACTGGACGTTCTATCACTCATTTATAACAGCTTTTCAGGAAAATAACAATCCTAACACATTCAGTGTAGATATTCATTATAACAAATACCTCAATGTCAGAATACAAAACTGTGTGTGCTAATCTTAAGGATCGATGACCTGTAAGTAATTATAGTTGGGAGTGTATGTATGTATGAGGGAACATCAATTCTCAGTCTCAGGATTCAGTAGAAAGGGAGACTTGGTGTACTGAAATACTCTTCCTTTACACTGCTCTCAGAATACTTTGTACTCCAAACATGTGGGTTTTCCATACCAAGAAATTCTCAGAGACAAGCTGGGTGACCTCTTATTTAACTCAATTCTGACATTATCTGCCTGGAGACGGCTTCAGATCCCATAGGCTAAGGGCTTAGTCCTCCCAAGGACGATCCCCTGCTTCATGCGCCAACCACAAAACCTGGTTGTCCCCTGTGCTTCTGACCACTGGCGATAGGGCAGAGGTGTTTAGCCAGAGTGACTCACAGAAGTCACACACACAGCGACTCACTGGCTCATTGCAAAGGATAGAAGTCAGGAACAGCCAGAGGGAGGAGATGCCTGGGGCGAGGTATGAGAGAGGAGCGTGGATTGATCATGCATTCTCTGGGCTTGCCACCTTCCCAGTACCTGCATGTTTTCAGCAGCTCAGATGTTCTCCAAACCCCCTTGTTTTGTTTTTTTATGGAGACTTCATTAAGTAGTCATGATTGGTTAAATCATTGACCACTGGCTATGAATTCAACCTCCAGCCCTCAGAGCACAGGGTTGGTTCCCTTGGCAACCAGCCCCCATCCTTAGGGGCTTTCCAAAATTCACTCATTAACATAAACTCTGGTGTGCTTAAAAGGGGCTTGTTATGAATAGCAAAAGACACTCTTATCTCTCATCACTTAGGAAATTCCAAGGGTTTAGGAACTTGGATAAAGACCAAATATATCCTTCATATCATAAATTACAGTATCATACTGAATAATAACCAAGAGTCAAAAAATTAATTTTCTCCCCTAGTTTATGCAACGTGTATTCTGTGTGAGCTTCAGATGGAATGTGGGTTATAAAGCATGGAAAGTGTTACTAAAATGCTCTTCATTTTAGCTGTCTCCTCCACTTTGAAGGGGTTATTTTTCTTTTGTAAAGATTTATTTATTTATTTGAGAGAGAGAGAGATAGAGTGTGCGCATGGGCAGGGGAGGGGAGAGGAGAGGGAGAGAGAATCTTCAAGCTGACTCCGTGGGGCTCGATCTCACGACCCTGAGATCATGACTTGAGCCAAAATCAAGAGTTAGGTGCTTAACAGAGGGCATCACTGAGGCACCCCAAGGGGTTGTTTTTCTTGTCTTTTTAATCAGCTATTGAATACCTTTGTTATTCTCTGGTCTTGTTTTGTAATTTTGACTCAAAAGCCTTCTCCATTTTGACAGATCAAAGAGACCAGTTCAGAGTCCGAAATGGAAAACTGGGTGGATTATGTTAATGATAGGTGAGTTACAAGTTAAAACATTGGGGAAAGGTTGTGAAATCTTAGATACTTACACAATTCTAAAATATATGGACTTAACCAGAAACTACTATTATTGCTCTTGAATTTTCAGCTAAAATACTTTTTCCTAATTATGTGTCAAAGAATAAAGTGTAACATTATTGCCTACTAGCTGTGTGACTAAAGAAAGTTACTGACCTTTTCCAAGTCTGACGTCTCCTCGAATGTGAAATAGGGATAATAATGTCTTGTTAACAGAAGTATTTTAAGGTCTTATTTATAATGTATATAAAGTACCCAGGGTGTAGAACATAAGAGCCCTAATACATTTATGTGGATTTATTTATTCATTCATCAAACATTTAGGTATGAGGCACTGCATTCATACCCAGATCATGGCTGAAAGCAGAAAAGGGTGAGCCACGGAGAGGGTTAGGCCTCTGGGATTACAGATGCTTTTTTTTTTAATATGTACTTTATTTTACAAATTTTCTATAAGTGTGTCATCAGGGAGAATTTTTTAAGAAAAAATTTGAATTATGGTAAAGATTCATGGGCACACATTAGTTCTCTTAGTATTAAATTTGTAAATATATATCCACAATGTCATTTTAAATCTGTTTTGTTTTCCGAGACCTACCAATGACATGAGATATCCAATGAAGTCAGAAAAAATACATGGCTTAGGATGGAGACCCAAAGTGCCTTGGAAAGAAGGAATAAAGAAAACAAGTATGTTATGCATTGATCCTTTTGGTGCGGGGGGAGAGGAGATTCAGAAAAATTTAAAGGGAACATAATTTACTTTTAGAACACTATAAATTCAGTAGAATGTCGTGATGCATCATTTTCACTTTTCAAGTTATTACATCTCATATATTTCCAGCAACAGTAACATATCTCCTAAGCATCTTGAATTTCACACCCAGACTTCTGCTTAGGCTTCCTGTGTCTTATCAGCATTTGTCAGAAACCTAGTTCATTGATACTTAGGTGCAAATTTTTCACTTTTTTCACATCCTTTAAAGGTGTGAGTTTTAATGTCACAAGTGTCTTATTATTATTCCATCTTCCTTTCTTTCTTGGTAATATGTAAAATAACGGTCCATTTTGAGGTCAGTGGCATCTTAGATTTGATGAGATATCGACAGTTGCAATCTTTGAGTGTCTTAAGTCTTTTTATATTGAAACAAACAAAATTTAGTATGTGCAGAAATAGCCATTAAAATGAGCATATATAAAATCTGTATATATGTTAAAGTTTAAAAATGTATTTATGAGAAAAGATAAACTCACATGTAGAAAAGAAGTGTTCATTTAGAGCTTGACACAGAGTAGATGTGTTGAATTTTTAAAAGCCAATTCAAAGATAATTTATCATTTTTTAACTAAAAAAACACTTTACTGGTAGTATAGCCACATAAACTAATTTTACATATTACCAGAAGGAAGATCACACCATCTCATTATGCCTGTAATGTAATATTGCTGCATTTACATGAGCAAAACATTGCATTTTTTTCTGTAACTTTAAAACCAGTGCAAATGACTTATCTCTGTCCCTGAATTTCTTAGAATGTCTTAAACACTTACACCAGCAAATTCAGCACTGAAGGACTTTTGAAGTTAAAAAGAAAACAATAATTGATTTTTAAATCTAAGTTTTCGGGTATTAAAACATCTTGTGATCAATGACATTGGTTAGTTCAGAATCAAATTGTTTTCTTCATGAGGCATCCCTTTGGCAAGACTGATTCTTACTTAAATTAAGAATCTAAGTAAAATTAGGTGAGTAGCTGATGGGCAGGATTTTTCTTACTTAGCAAGAACCCAGTAAATATTGGTTAACTGGTGTTTAGTGTTTTATTTTTTATTTTCGTCTTTTGTTTTTTTCCTACCAGTTGACTGGTACAGAGAGAATTTTCACAATTGGAAGAATGCAGAAAAAGCATTAGAACCCTTTCCAGTACAACCACCGTTTGTATAGAAAGGACAGTTTTCAGAGAAATTATCCTACCTCAACAAGCAATATGAAATCAAGTGACCAGATGAAGTGTCCTCTTCAGATGGAATTAGATTTGTGACTTTTGCATAAAATTCAAATGCAAAAATGCCTCAATATTTAGAATTGTTTTAGTATTGCCATATGAGTTAAATATCAAGATTCTTTCAGAAACCTTCTCTCCTGAAAGTCTGGAACCAGTAGGCCTAGAAAGACCTGTCTGTAGAAGGGGGGCCAGGAAGGAGGAATCTCGTGGTTCTGAGAACCAGGATGGGAAACAGCTCTGCATGGATGACAGCCTTGGCTGGCACTGAACTCAGCTTCCCAGCCTCTCCCACTGCCCAGAAAGTCTCAAGTTTTCATTTTTAGGCAATATAGGATGAGCCATATGCCCACATTCATCTTTTTTTAAAGATCTGATGTGCTATAATTGTTTTAAAATGGGAACAATGGACGAGAATTTAGCACTTTTTAACTTTTGATAATTTTGTAATATTAAGTTAAATGTTTTTTAAAAGAAGGATGTAGTTTTTATATTTTCGAAATCAGTTGTTGAACTATATATAAGTAACAGCATATGAGAGAAATTTTATCATGTATTTACCATTTAAAATGATTTTATTTATAAAAGTATCAATATTTTAATGTATTTAATGTAGAATGTGGCTTTATTTTTAGTAAGGTATGTTTTTATTTTGCTGTAGAAAAAATTTTATATTACTTGATTAAATATTTTTAATTCCTCTGTCTCCTAACAACTTTAAGATGACTTGAAAAAGCAACTGACTGGATATTGCATTGAGAAAGGGAAAGGAGTCCAAGGCTGCCCAGCTTTCTGGCTTCAGGGCATGAATGATGGCTTGTTTCCTCTGTGGAGTGGGTAGCAAGGTCATTAAGTCGGAAGTGGTTAAAGGAGGGGGATAAGAGTGGAGTAAGGGCCTTGAGGAGGTGGAGATCAAGAAAAGAATAAGCAGATCCAAAGTTAATAAGAGGATTTGCCAAACAGGAGTGAAACACAAACTGAAGTTGAACATTGTAGTTCCAGAATTCTGACATGTGTAAAAGTAGATTGATCCAGAGGTGGGCATAGTCGGAGTCAGGAGGGACGGAGGGAGCAGAGGGCTGAGAGTGAGAATGACTGAAGTGATGCCCACTGGTCCTAGTTGTGTAGGAAAGAAAGCGCTTCTTGGGGGTGGCTGGTAGCTAGAAGAAATGGAGCGGGGAATGGGCACCAGGGCGTGGAGGTGAGAGCTTGGAGAGGCAAGGAAGTTATAGGTAGAAAATGGGACCAACTGAAAGCAAATGGTCTTTGGTGAACTTCGGTCATTGAGGGTAGATGACAAAATAAAAACACTTTCTCTGTGTCATTTTTTTTTGCACATATTTTTGTGTACACTTTTATTTCAGACTTCAATATACTCAATATAGCTTAACCTTTATCATTTATCTAGTCTCAGGAGATGACCTTGGCAAGCATTAGGAACACAATGATAAACCAGTTAAAAAAAACCTTTATGCAAAAAGTGTAAAAAAAATGAATGTTCTACATCATATGTCATCAGAGAAGTACAGATTAAAACAAAAATTAGATACCTATTAGAATGGCCGAAATCTGGAACACTGACAACACCAAATGCTGATAAGGATGTGGAGCAACAGGAACTCTCGTACATTGCTGGTGGGAATGCAAAATGGTACAACCACTTTGGAAGACAGTTTGGCAGTTTTCTTACAAAACTAAATGTACCCTTACCATGTGATCCAGCAATCGCACCCCTTGGCATTTACCCAAAGGAGTTGAAACTTACGTCCACACAAAAACCTGCAGATGTTTACATTAACTTTATTTGTCGTTGTCCAAACTTGGGAGCAACCCAGATGTCCTTCAGTAGGTAAATGGATAAATAAACTGGTGCATCCAAATTATATGAACTGTCAAGCCATGAAAGGACCCAGAGGAAGCTTACCTGCCTATTATTAAGTGAAAGAAGCCAATCTGAAGGGAATGTGCAGAAACATGCTCAAATTTAACACCTGTAATGATAAAAGAAGCAGCAAGATTGGGCAGGATGATGGTGCTGCCTAAGGCTTTGCAGGCAGGAAGGGCAAATCCATACAGAAAAAGTATCGTGAGAATAGACCACGGGCCCTTTCGGGCTGGAAAGTGCTTGATGGAGTTAACTTACCACCGAGTAACTGGTTGGTTTCTTCAAGGAGTAGTGTCCTATTGGGAGCTCAGCCTTTGTTGCCAGCAGGTTGGGGGTGTGGCAGTGGCAGCAGCTAGACTGGCCTTGGTAAGTGAGAGTACGTGCTGGGGGCCCGAGAGTAGGTTGCATGTCTGCATCTATGGTGAGTCCATTCCTATGCCCACTGTGGCAGTTCTGCGGTAGTTGATGGTGAAGGCTAGCCAAAGTCAATTAACCTGCTCATTTGGTCTACCTGATGGTTAAGTGCCTCTTGCACGGTGGTTGCTTTCTAGTGGGCATCAACGTGTGACACCTGGATCTTCACACTCCCCAGCCAACCCCATGTGGCCATTCACACACCTCCAAGCCTGCCTTCTTATCTCCGCATCTCTAGTCTTTTTCCTTCCAAGTTTCCGAAGTGGCTAACCAGGCCATTCACTGCTGCCTATGCATTCATACATTTCTCACCTCAGGTCACTTCTATACAAAGTGCAGGAGCAAGTACACTGCTCAAAGCTCTGCTGTTTGACAGATTTCTCCTTTGCACATTCTTTTAATGTCACCCCTGTGTGGTTTTTTGTTTTTTGTTTTTTTAAAGATTTTATTTATTTATTTGAGAGAGAGAATGAGATAGAGCATGAGAGGGGGGAGGGTCAGAGGGAGAAGCAGACTCCCTGCCGAGCAGGGAGCCCGATGCGGGACTCGATCCCGGGACTCCAGGATCATGACCTGAGCCGAAGGCAGTCACTTAACCGACTGAGCCACCCAGGCGCCCCACCCCTGTGTGGTTTTAATGCAGCCCCCATCTATTTGTGGCTTGTACATTACAAGCCAACTGGTCTAGAACGTTGGGTTTTTTCCTCCCCTTTCAGTGGGTTGTCCGGGCCCTTTCACGTGGCCCCACAGACCGGGTGGCTTAAACAACAAATTTATTTTCTCGTACTTCTGGAGGCTGGATGTCTGAGATCAAGTTGTTGGCAGGGATGGTTTCTTCTGGAGCCTCTCTGCTTGGCTTGTGGATAGCCACCTTCACCCTGTCTTCATGTGGTCATCTCTCTGTGCATGCTCATGTCTGTGTCTAAATTCACTCTTCTTATAAGAACAGTGCTCGCCCCAGTGTGATCAGGATTGGATTGGATTGGATTAGCCCCACCCCCAGACCTCATTTTAATTTAAGTTTCTCTTTAACAACGTTATTTCCAAATACATTCTGAGGTATTAGAAGTTAGGACTCCAACATATGAATTGGGGAGGAGGGAGAACTCAATTCAGTCCATAACAGTGAGTCCAAAAGAACCCAGCATGTAATGGACAGTTCTGGAAACATGGTCACTTGATGTCAAGCATTCTGTCCAGTAACCTGCCAGGAGCTGTTTTCTAAAATCATAAAATTCTCCACCGTTCCCCCCAGAACCCTAGGTACTTGCACTGTGATTCTCCCACTGGGGCTCCCCATAAAATGTATGCTGCATCTCTGTCTATGACTGACACCTCCACTACCACAGGGCCTGCCAGAGCAGATGGCCCAAGTGGCGGGGGTACTTGCCCCCCAGCTTGGTCCTGCTGCAGGGCCCTCTCCCTGCCCCAGACAGCCTCTGTGTCACTCAGTTTATGGGCTGGAGCATTATCCCTATGTGTGGAATGTGTTGCCTCCGGAATCCATAGAGGCCTCCCAGCCACTGCGCTTCCTTCTCTGCGGAAAAGCAATTTGATTTTCATCACTGGACTCCTAAGAATTTACTGAAATGGCAAGTCCTGAATATTCATGGAGTTTATCTTCCACCTTCTAGGCTGCATGTGCATTACCAAAGCCAGCTGTGTGCTAACCCCTCCTGCTAATTCTGCCTGATCAGTATGATGCCATCAGTTTAATAGATCAATGTGACATTCTTTTTTTTTTTTTTTAAGATTTTATTTATTTGTTTGACAGAGAGCGACACAGCGAGAGAGGGGACACAAGCAGGGGGAGTGGGAAAAGGAGAAGCAGGCTTTCCTTGGAGCAGGGAGCCCGATGCGGGGCTCGATCCCAGGACCCCGGGATCATGACCTGAGCCGAAGGCAGATGCCTAATGACTGAGCCCCCCAGGCGCCCCTCAGTGTGACATTCTGCATGATGGTCAGAAGACCCAAGTCTCTTCAGAGAGCAGAACCAGTAACATAGCCCTGGGGCAAAACCGTGAATGCACCTGGTTTCTGATGTTCTTTTTTGATTGAGATAGAAAAGAACACATTCACCAGATCCATGGCTGGATACTATGTTCCAGGGAACTTGTAATCTGCTCTAGCAAAAGAGATGCCGCAGGGCACGGCTGCTGCCGTGGGTGCCACTACTTGAAGGAGGCGGCAACTGCCTGTGGCCATTCTCCAGCATCCAGCCAGATTGGTGAATTAAATGGTGACTTGATGGGGACCCGGCCCTGCGTCCTTGCGACCCTTTAGGGTGGTGCTCATCTTCATGGGCTCCTCCAAGTTGTGATTTTTTTTTTTAAAGATTTTATTTATTTGAGAGAGAGAGAGAGAGAGAGTGCAAGCGGGAGGAGGGAGAGGGACAAGCAGATTGCGAGCTGAGCGCAGAGCCTGATGTGGGGCTCCATCCCATGACCCGCAATCAAGAGTTGGAAGCTCAACCGACTGAGCCACCCACGTGCCCCGCGATTTTGTTTTTGATTTACTATCTCCCCTAAAGGAGGAGTTCAGGCTGTTTGGAAAACCCTGGGCCCCTGGCACTCGGGATAGGAATATCTGGGTGGATACCCATAAAGATTTTGACTCTTCGAAGTTTTTTAACTGTAAAGTTCTGAGTTTGGTCTTAGGTTTTTTTCTTTTCTCCTATTTTAAGAAATAGGGCCCCCACACTTAACTGCCACTTGTTTGTCAACTGCCCTCAGCTTTTCTTCACCCGCTGTGGGGCATCCATGTGACTCAGGAACAACCAGCAAATTCCATGGTCCTCACATGACTTGCTCCCTGAACTTTTCAAATGCCTGAATTTTTGCAAGTTTTGGCGTTGGGGTTGCCACCTTGCTCGTGTGCCCCACGCCCCACTAGGATGGCATTCTCGTGACCAGCCAGGCCGACAAACCTAACTTACCACCTGCTTTGTTGCACTAACTCTTGGGACCATCTGTGTCAGTTGGATCCTCTGGGGAGTGGTGACTGAGACAGAGGTAGGGGTGCAAGCAGTTGATTGTAGGAGGGGGAATGCTTGTGAAAGATGTGCAAGGGAGGATGCTTATCTGGGCAGGAGGGATCCCCAGGCTGCAGTGCAGGTCAGACAGCTGCAGAAAGGAAGGGGAGGGGAAGTGTGGGCCGGGAGAGCCTAAGCCCGCGATGTAGATCTGCCCAAACAAACCCCAGCCAACTCCACAGGGAGCCCCAGAGCAAAGACGGCTTGGCAGAGAAGTCTCAAACTGGGCAGAAATGCCGGATGCCCCGTTGTGCTCAGTCATGGGCTGGCGGCTGCGCTGAAAGAACTGAGGTGCATCCTGACGACTCTGCAGACAGAGGCTGTCCGCTAACTGTGCTCGCCGCAGCTGGATGACAAGCTCCATCTTGAAGGGAAATGCAAGTGGTGAGACCTCCATAGCCCCTGCTGGGCTGTCTGCCATGGGGAAGGGGTCTTGGGGCTTATCAGCTCCCTGCACAGACTTCCAACCAAACCACTTGCTTTTCGGCCAGTGCCTTGCCCTCTCCCCCCCCTTCCCCCCCGCTACCATGCCCACCTTCCATGGCTCCTGGTACTCTGGGGACCTTTAGTGAGGTCCGCCAGCCCAACCTAGAGGTTCTGAGAAAACTTTCTGCAGATGACATTTGCGTTGTGCTGTGTTTTTTAAAGGATGAACCACAGTCAGTAGAGGAAACTGAGGAGGATCCCAGGCAGAAGGGCCAGCCCTGTGGAAACACCAAGCCGTGAACGATATTGTGTGTTCCCGGAACAGAGGTCCTCAGCAGTGCTCTCGCACAGATGTTCTCACAATGTGTCTCTAGTCCATGAGCGACATCAAAAACTGTAATGCGATACCACTTAGTACCTTTTAGGATGGCTATTATTTGAAAAAGCAGAAAATAATAAATAAATAATAAACATTATAAATAAATAAAATAATAAATAAAATAAATAATAAACGTTATAAATAAATAAAATAAATAAATAAATAAAACATTATAAATAAATAAAATAAAAATAAATAAAAAAACATTGGTAAGGATGCGGAGAAACTGGAACCCTGGTGCGTTGCTGGTGGGAATGTAAAATGGTGCAGCGACTGTGGAAGACAGGATGGCAAGTCCTCAAAAAGTTAGACATCGAATTACCAGATGACCCAGCAGTTCCCCTTCTAGGTATGTGCCTGAAAGAGTGGAAAGCAGGGGCTCAAACAGATTCTTGCACACCAACACTCATAGCATTATTCACAGTAGTCAGAAGTGGAAACAACCCAAATGTACATCTTTAGATGAGTGGACAAGTAAGGTGTGGTATACACAAATGATGGAATGGTAGAATTCCACTTATACGAGGTACCTACAAATAGACAAATTCATAGACACAGAAAGTAAAATAGAGGTTTACAAGGAGCGAGGGGAAGGGGAGAGGGGGGTGAAATCATTTAATGCCTCAAAGTTTCTGTTTGGAGGGTGAAAAAGTTCTGAAAGTGCATAATAGTCATGGCTACCCAACATTGAATGCACTTCATGTCGTTGAATTGTATGCTTAAAAGTAGTTAATGATGGTAAATTGTATGTTGTGTATATTTTGCCATAATAATAATTATTTAAAAATGTGTCCCCCAGACCAACAGCATCTCTAGCACTTATTACAAATGCCAGTTCCTGGACCCCACCCCAGACTTACAGAATCTGAAACTCTGGCTGGGGCACCCCCATGTTTGAGCCCCACTGCTCTCCAACGTGAGAGGGGAAGTGAAGCTAGAGGGGAAAATAGGGGCCAGGGCCAGGTCCTCGAAGGCCTTGTGTACCCCAAAAAAGTGCTTGGACCTCTTCCTGCCGACAGAGAGCTCACTTGAGATTTTAAGGAAGAAATTGACATTGTTAGATTTGTGGGACTAAGCTTTTTCCCGATTTCAAAAGTAATGTGTACTCATTGCAGAAAGCTTGGAAAGCTAAATCAATAAAAAAAGAAAATCACACTTGATCTACCATTGGGAGATAACCCCTGTTAATATTTAGATGTATATTCTTCGTTTCTTGGAGCATATATACACATTAAAACAACAACAACAACAATATGGGATCATAATGGGGACATACTGTTTTGGAGTCTGCTTTTTTTTACACTAAGCAATGTATCATGAATGTTTTTACATGTTATGAGATCTTTTGCCATTTTTATTGACTGCAGAATTATGTTTTTGATAGCTTATTCTGGCAACAGTATGGAAGATGAATTTGAGATTCTGGCAAGATTGAGCTCCTGCAGGGATCCGAGTTATGAAGTTGTTGCAATAAATCAGGCTGGTGATGATAAGGCCGAAAGCACCGCGCTGCGAACAGGTGGTGTCGAGACAGACGGCAGAACTCTTTAGATCAAAAAAAAAAAAAAAAAAGTGATTGATTATGCAGGGGGGTGCACTTTCTTGGGTGATATTTTAAGGTTTTGGATGTTGAATTGTTAAGAGAATGGTAAATTACATTTGGGGGAGATGTTAAGATGTAGAGATCCGTGGGACGCCCGAGCAGAGATACCTAACTAACTGGCCAACATGCAGATCTAGAGCTCAAATTGCTGGGCAAGGTTCAAGATCTACAGATACATATTTAGGAGTTAAATGGCTATTAAAGCCCTGAGAGTGGATTAAATCTTCCCAAGGAGGGCACACAGAATGGCCAGGTGGGCAACACTGATTCACAGACAAGCCATGAGAAACACCAAGGTCTAAGTCGTAGGTAGAGGAGCCAAGGAGAACATTTAGAAGGGATTATTTAAAAGAAAAGAAAAGAAAAAAGTCAGAGGAGGGGAAGAGAACAGGGGAAGTAATACCACAGAAAGCAAAGGGTTCAACATTCAATGATAAGCAGCGGTCCGGCTGGAGTTCAGCAAGGCAAAGACTTTTAACAGTGTCTGTTTTGGCAATGTGTCGGCAAATTTTCTAGTCATTTTAGTGTAGTGCTGTGGGGAAGGAGAGCCTCTGGATAATAAAAGTTGAGTAGTGATTAGGGATCAAAGATAGGACACATGAAATTTAGACCAGTTTTTCAAAGAGCTGAGAAAAGTCAAGAAATGGCCAGGCCTATGGAGGATGCAGGGTCATGGAAGGTGCGCTTTAAAAATATATTTGTTCTAGAGGGGAGGGGGTGGGGGGATGGGTTAGCCTGGTGATGGGTATTAAAGGGAGCACGTATTGAATGGAGCACTGGGTGTTATACGCAAACAGTGAATCATGGAACACTACATCAAAAACTAGTGATGTAATGTATGGTGATTAACATAATATAATAAAATAAAATTAAAAAAAATATATATATATATTTGGTCTTTGTCCCAGGCTCTTGGCACAGCTCCTAAAACCTTAGGAATTTCCTGAGTGATAGGAGTGTCTTTGTTATTCATAATGAGCAGCTTCAGATCACAAGGGAGTTCATACTAATGAGGTGACTTGGGGTTGGGGCCCCAAGATAGCCTCAGGACAGGGCTGGTCACCAGAAAGATCAAGTAATTAGGGAATGGGATCTTTCAGCCCCACCCGCCAACCTGGGCAAGGGGCCAAAGGCCTGGAGATCAAGCTCTATAAAAAACTCTTGAACCAGGAGATTTGCTGAGCTTCCAGGTTAACGAGCTCTCGGAGTTGCTGGGAGGGTGCACCCGGGGAGGGTGTGGGGAGCTCTGCACTCCTTATCCCACATCTTGCCCTGACCATCTCTTCCATCTGGCTGTTCCTGGGTTGTATGCTTTATGATAAACTGGTTAATTGTCAGTCAAGTGTTGCCCTGAGTTCTGTGAGCTATGCTAACAAATTATGAGGCCCCACAAAGGTATCATGGGAACCTGCAATTTAGAGCCAACTGGTCAGAAGCAGAGGGAACATACTGGACTTGCCAGGGGTGTCTGAAGTCGGGCAGTCTGGTGAGACTGAGCTCTAGTCGGGAGTGAATCCTGCGGAATCTGATGGCCACTCCAGTTGGATAATGTCAATGGAACTGCATTGTTGGACGCCCAGCTGGTGTCCACAGAGATCTGAAAAACTGCCTGGTGTGGGAAAAACCCACACATTTGGGGGCCAGAAGTCTGAGTGTGGTAATAATAGAGAGTAGAGGAGGCAATCTAGTTTTTCTTCCAGAAGGGTTTTCAGAAGCTGCTCTATTTTGTTTTTAGCACCAAAGGGACTTCTAAACTATTCTAAACTGCAGCCTGGGCAGCAGAGGAGGAGAGATTGATGATCAGGGGTGGGTAATTACTGGGGGCAGTGTCTGAGGACATGGGCACCATGGGGAAGGACTAGCTTGAGGGGGGGATGGGATCGGTGGTGTCCAGCTCATCCTCCTAGACCAGTAAAAGCAGGAGTTGAGAAGAGTTTGGATATAGAGACATAAGGGAAGGAACGTGAGGACCGTGGCCTCAGTCTCTACTTGAGAGTAATGAGGGAAAGAGCTGAAGAGCGAAGTGGGGGTTTTGAAAAGGCTCAGGGGCACGTGAGGGCAGGCTCTCTGCCACTGCCAATGTGAGGGCACAGCCAAGTCAAGGCCATGAATCCCCAGTGGCCCCTGATACAGCTACGGAAGAAGCATCTGCGTTGAACATCCCTGTACACACCTACCCACACAGGTGTGCACGTTCCTGAAGGGCTGATGCTGAGAACAGCTGTTTGGGGTCCGGAGGCACAGGTGCCTCGAGTTGGAAAGGCACGGCTGAAACTGCGCTTGTGGATAGTCATAAAGCCTTTAATCTGTGCCAATATTCTGTTGTTTTATTGCACTTCTGTAATCTTTAGCTAGCTCAAGCCTCTCTGTGTATGTTTACGGGCCACTTGTGTTCCTTTTTCTCTGAACTGCCTGTTTATACTGTTGCTGGTTTTTCAACCGGTGTGTTTGAAGCAGATCTTTTTTAATGACATGATTAAACATTAATTGGAGCATCTCCTTTGATGGCGTGAGCTTCAGGGACCATCCAATCCTGTTCCCACCTCAGACCCCACTCAGATCAGCCTCAGTGATCTGTCTCCTCGTGTTCCACGTGGCTTCACGGCTCCTTCTACTCAGTCTGGACCCACCATCGTCCCCGTTGGTGGAAACTCATTCCCAGCACTCTTCATTCTGCTGCCTGCCCTCCTGATGTTTCATTCATCCGTCCATTCATTCATTTATTTATTCATTCAGTCTATAGTATTGAACACCTACCGTGTTTCAAGCACTATCTTTCCTTAGCCCAACCTTGAATGAACCTAACCTTTCTCCTTGCCTAATGCTACACCTATACAGAGGATATTGCTGAAAAAACTTCAGAGTTTTACATATGGGTACCACCAACCTAAATAGGTGGATCCTCAAAACGAAAGCAATGCTTTCATCTGTTCCTGCTGAGCTCCCTTTTATACACCCCAGGGAAGGAGCTCTCAATTTTTATCACAGTGTTACATTCCTGACCCAAATGGGATCTCACTCCTCAGCCCATTCTTCTGTTACTATTGTAGAAAAAGGCAAAATGGTGTAATGGTCACAAGTGCTGGAGTTGTGTCTTCTGGGCCAGAGCAAATGTGAAAACTGGTTCTCACCTTTGAACTTTTTTTTTTTTAAGATTTTATTTATTGGGGTGCCTGGCTCAGTTGGTTAAGTGGCTGCTTTCAGCTCAGGTCATGATCCCGGGGTCCTGGAATCGAGCCCCGCATCGGGTCCCTGCTCAGCGGGAAGTCAGCTTCTCCCTCTCCTATTCCCCCTGCTTGTGTTCCCTCTCTAGCTCTCTCTCTCTGTCAAATAAATAAATAAAATCTTACATCTAAAACTAATGATGTAATGTATGGGGATTAACATAACAATAAAAAATAAAATCTTTTAAAAAAGAAGATTTTATTTATTTATTTGACAGAGAGAGAGAATGAGAGAGAGAGAGCATGAGAGGGGGGAGGGTCCAAGGGAGAAGAAGGCTCCCTGCTAAGCCTGATGCGGGACTTGATCCTGGGACTCCAGGATCATGACCTGAGCCGAAAGCAGTTGCTTAACCAACTGAACCACCTGGGCACCCACCTTTGAACATTCTTGAGTAACCCTGGAGCAGATGTGCTCAAGCTCACAAAATCCTAGATACCTAGATCTATCGATCCTATGAACTTCCTTGCACCATTCTATGTTTGAGGAGATTCTGGAAGAGTGCCAGGACCAGACAGACTTCCTTCTGGGCTGTCACTTGCTTGGAGGGACTGAGCAAGGAATCAGTCACATGGCATCATACAGCTGGTGAGTTCTTGAGGAATCATACACCCAACTGTCTAAACCTGCAATGGAGAACTACAGTGTCCTGGGATTATCTTGTTAGCCTGCTGCTGGGTGTGAACAAAGTGAGCACCAGTGTTAGTTATAAGGCTGTCCTGACCTATTTCTCGAATTTGAACACTGCCTTTGAGCCATCCAAACAGGCAGCTGAAAGTCAGCAGCCGCAGCATCCATACAGGACGACCTTGAACCACCACCAAGCTCAGGACAGCCCCCAGCACTTCCAAGTTCAAAGCCAGTTCATCACTTCCTGTTTCTGTGATCTTTAGCACATTTCTTCAACTGGGGCTCAATATCCCTCTTTGTAAAATGGAAACAGTAGTTAATATGAATTTTAAATAAAGTAATGCATGCAAAACACTCAGACAGTGACTGATACATAAATAAAAACTATTGACTTTTATTTCACAGGACAAAAATAGAGAAAAGAGGAGTCTCTGTTCCCTAAACAAAAAATTGTTCCCTGCCTCCTGTCTTGGTCCCCCTCCTCTATTTACCAACAAACTCAAGAGTGTCCTCCCCACTCAGTGTCTCATCTGTTCACCTCCTGATCCCTTGACTTTTGCCCCATCACTTTCTGAGTCTGTTTTCACCATCCTCAGTCAGCCTCTTAAGTGGGAAGCCAAAGGCCAATTTTCTTTCTCGTTCCCTGGCAGCATGTGGCCCTCCTCATGCCCCATTTATTAAAACTTGTTCTTTCTTGGTCTTTGGAGACACCACTCTCCCATCTCACTCTCCATTCCCCTGCTCTCTTCTCGCTGGCCTCTTCTTCTTCTTCCTTCTTTCTTCTTTCTTCTTCTTCTTCTCCTCCACTTCCTCCTCCTCCTCTGCCTTCTTCTTCTTTTCCATTCCCTAAATTGACATTTTGGGCTGGATCAGTCTTGGTTGTGAAGGGCTGTCATGTGCATTGTAGAAGGTTTAATAGCATCCCTGGCCTCTGCTCTTCCCCCCGTTCTGACAACCAAAAATGCCTTCAGACATTGCCAACCGTCCCCTGGTGAGCAAAATCATCTCTAGTTGAGAACCACTGCCCCAAGTGATGATGTTCCAGAATTCTTTCCTCGGCCCCCTCACTCACGTGCTGTCCTGGTGGGGTCTCATTCATTCCTGTTGCCTCAACTGCCATCTTCATGGTGACCATGATACCCACATTTCATTTTCCCAGCACCTACTTTTTTCTGGGTTCTAGGCTCAGAGGGCCTATTACAGCCTGGTCCACCCATCTGGATTCCAGAAGATGGAATCAACTTCTCAACTTTCACAGATACATGAGAACTCCCCCCCTCCACAGCCCTGGATTAGTCGGCCTCCTGTGTTCGCAGTCTTGAAAAAAGGTATCACCATCCACCCTATCCAAGACCACCAACTGTGATGCCATCATTGACTTACTCTCACTGTCTATAGTCACTAAATCCTGCCAATTCCTCCTTGCCCATCTCTGAAGTCTGACTCTTCTAAAGCTCCCCTTACCACCGCCTTACACTTAGCACTATTCCCTCCCCACTGGTTTCCCCTCCAGACCCTTCCCACTCAGACTTTTCCTTCACACTTTCCTGGACGTGGATTTTTAGAAATCAAACCACTTCCTGGTACAGAAAATACATGCTGGGTCCCCGATGCTCAGTGCTTCAGATTCCAAAGGGTGCTGCACACACAGGCTCTCCCTCTTTCCTGGCAGCTCCATCCCAGCCACCCTCACACACGGCCACCGAAATGTCATCTATTCCCCCAAGTTGGCCTTGCCTGAAGATGCTGAGGTTCTATCCTCTATATTACCATTGCTCTTTATTCAAATGATTCATGAATTTATGGGTATGTGTGGTCTACCAGACTTGATGCTCCTGGCAGTGTAATCATCTCTGTATCCCACAACCTGGATACTCAGCATCTCTATTCATCTGTGGGGTTATAAAGGAGCAGGGTCTTTGTCATGTCTCTTTGTCTGTCTTGGTTTCTCTTTGCCTCTCTTTCCATCCATCCAATCTCCTTCATCTTCTCTCGATTCTCATTCCAGGCAGAGCTCCTTGCTTTTTCACACCCCACTGACCACTTGAAGCTCACTTTTTCCTTGAATCTCACCTGTGAAGAGATCAACCAGTTTTGCAAGACATTAAGAGATAAACCAGTTTTGCAAGTCTTGTACTTGCTACAGATTTCACTTACATTCAGTTGTTGTTTAGATGGACTGATCTATAATCCCCACTTCGGTTCTTCATTGTCGAAATGTATCTTTTGTGAAAATTAATAAAAGGAAACCTCATTTAGAATGGAATGGGTGGGGGGGAGAGGTGGCAGAGAGACCTCTCATGCCAGCACCAGTTTTCCATTGCAGACGCAACAAGAAGAACAGGGGTTCCTTGCTAATCCATACTACCTTCCTACCCCAGCAGGAGAAAGGAGGAAGGAGGAAGGAAGTTTTCTCTATCCCCCTGTCCCCCACCCCCCAACAGCCCAGCCCATGAGAGACAGTCACAGCTCAGCCAGTGAGAAGCTACTATACTTCAAACTCCTGGTTTATTCCAATGGACTTTTAGTTTATAAGAACCCCCCCACCCCCTCCCACCCCCTCCCACCCCCTTTTTTTCCTCTATAAAAGAGCTGTCCTCCCCTTTGTTCTCCAGAGTTGCCTATGGTTTGGCTTAGCCATGAAACCATGGAAATATACCTGATAAATTAGGATATATATTATAGTAAACCTATGGTTTGGCTTAGCCCCTGCTATTCCCAACGAACCCATATTTGTTAGTAAAATAACTGGCAGTTTATTTTTAAGGTTAACACTTTGAATAATGGCTCTTTGATCTTTTCTTGGCTTTAATAGTATTTCTAATACTCTTGTGTTTATAGCAAAACTCATTAGGTTCTAACTGACACACTCTTAAAAAGATGAGTTTTACCCAATGGTGGAAAACCTGTTTTACCAATGTAATCTTTCTATCCTAAATGCAGAAAGTGGGAAGCCCTCTTTCCATCATCCTGACTTAATTAGGTCAATTTTGAGGAGCAAGAAGTAATTCTAATTCATTGTCTCCCTCCCTTGGCTCTAAACTGGTGGAAAACCCTTCAATCGAATGTCTAATAACAGTTCTACACTTTGCTTAGTCCCCCATCTATTGACTTGGAGTGAAAATTTTGCTCACTTAATGAAGATAGCTGTGAGGATTAACTACAGGGGTAGGAGAAGGAGAAAGTACATTTTCAGGTTAAAATGCTGAATAAAATTTACAGAGTTGAGAAATAGTAAATAAAATAGGCCAAATAAGCTCTTGAGGTCTATTTCCAACAAATTTGAAAACTTTGATTAATGGTTCTGGAGTTCTGATCTTCCTTTTTTTTTTTTTTTTTAGTAGAATAAACTTAGGTGAAAATTTTAAGCAATTTTCTTTGCCCAGAAAAAAGCCTCGAAAGTAGAATGTTCATTTCAGCTATCTGGATGTTACATATCAAGTGTGTTAACGTTTAGAAAATGCACATTTCCCTCACATTAATTTGCTACTCTGCAGGTTTTCCTTTTGCTTTGGTAACATTCTAAATATGCTACCTCTGACTTACTCAAATATTTCAGTTATCATAAAAAAAAGGAGTGAATCACATAGCTAAAATTAAATCAGTTTAAAATTCTCAGGAGTTGAAATTATGGTTGCTCAAGTTAATGGATTAATCAAACCATAGTTTTAGATGATGTTTCTGCAATATTCTAATTACTACAATCTGATTTTCCTTAGTAATTGTGAAGGTCAAAACTGAAAGCCTGATTCAAAAAGGAAATTAAAAGTTAAGAATAAAAGACAAGGAAGACATTTTTATTCCCAACATATGTCATGATAGATTATTAAGTTGACCTTGTAAAGCGAGAGAAAGATTTTGCTATAAATCACATTGGAGTTGACTATAAAATATGGAAACTGCATTCCAAATCTTCTTGAAACAGTATAATTTTATTTAATTGTATTATTTTTCTTCGAGAAAGGTGATTCATTATATATTAAATAAAAAAATAACATCTATACATGTTTTCGTTTTTATGCTTTGTAAAGCTTTCATGTGAGTAAAAGCAGAAGTAAGGGGGAGAAACCCTTTGTCAGACCACATTTCCGGATTTGGTAATTCCAAAAATATGGTCCTTGTGCATATAGGACAAATCTTAGTAATAGATGGACAAAGGGACTATTTAGACTGATTATGGATTTTAGGAAGGGCTTCTCTTGTTTCACAAAATGTATCCCTAAGTCACATTCTGATACCGAAAATCCCATTAATAAGGAACAAAGTTCTTCAATCTTTTTTGAAAAGTAGCATTATATTCAGAAATTCCTAGGATCTGTAAGATAGGATTAATATCTACCTTTTTTCCAAATGTTTATTATAAAAAATTTAAAACATGCAGAAGAAGTGAAAGAAATATTTCTCCACCTGGCTTCAACAATTGTTAGCATTTTGCTGTATTGGTTTGATTTGTATGTGTGTCTGTTTGACACATTTGAAAATAAGGTGAGACATCATGACAATTTAACCGAAAATACTTCAGCATAAATCTCCCCCCCAAAAAAACCCAAAAAACAACCAAAGCATTTTCCTACATAATGGCAATATACCATTTCATACTTATGAAAATTGAGTTATTTCTAATATACATATTTACATTTCTCCATATTTCCCTGAATTAGCAGAATATGCCCCCCCCCCAAAAATACCACTTTGGCATAAATAAAAATTATTTTGAGCTGAAGGCAACTGAGAAGAAGCGGAGACAAAAAAAGCTCTCTCCCTTCCCATTATTTGCTTAAAAGCCGGACATAAATTTGTAAAGATGCCCCCTCCCTTCTACCAGGAAGGACAGAAGTTAATCACCAGTGATAACAGGACATCCTCGCCAGCCCACCATTGGCACCAGAGGAATCTATATAAGCAACTTGACTGACAGACCTTATCTGCCATTGGTCTCCCATACATTTATCTTCCCAGAATTTGCTGCCCTAGAAACTTGGTCTTTTTGCTTTGTCTTGTCACCTCTTTACAGATTTATTGTTCTTCTGTTAAGATGTTTGAATTACTCATCACTGGGTACTCCCACCTGTGTGTGCAGTGCCCAGGTTAGTAAATTCCTGTTTGCATTTCTTTCATTAATCTGTCTTTTGTCAGTCTAATTTCTAGGGCTTTTACTGAGAAGCTAGGAGGGTAGTGGGGAAAAGATTTTTCCTCTCGTACATCCCCAAAAGTCTCTTATTTAGAGCTCTTATTTTTTTTCCTATAACAAGATCCAATAAAGGTCCACACATTTCTTTTAGTTACATTATCTTAGCCTCCTAACTATAGAGATGTTTTTATTTGTTTTCATGATGTTGACATTTTGAAGAAGGCAGGCCAGACGTTTTACAGAGTGCCTCAGACTCTGGATTTATCTGGTTACTTCTTCATGGTGTCATCTACCTTATTTCTCCACTTTCTGAATTTCATAGAAACTGGAAGTTAGTTCTACCTCGAGGCTTTGCATAGTTTCAGGTCAAACGTTTTTTTGGCAAGAAGACTTCATAGGTGATGCTATGCATATTATATTATGCACAGCATCAACAGGAGGCCCATAAAAACGGGGAGAAGGATTTCTATTTACAGTGAAATACAAACGGTTTCTAGCGGGTCTTTTTCTGAACGCAGATTTTTATTATAAGGAAGGAAATTGAAAGCAATTCGTCCTCAAGATCCTCAGAGCAACACTGACATAAAGTTTCTTCATGTGCTGGAGGAATGAGCCAGGTTAGCTTATTAAGCAGCAAAATTCAGTGCCGAGTAAGGTCAAGAAGACCATTTGCCTCAAAACCCTAATGTCCTCAAAGTGCACGTGGGTCGTAGATTGAAAGGAACTGCCATATTTTGGTAAAGCTGGCCTCATATGGGACAAGCATGGTGCAAGGTGGCAGCTCTGGCCTGGGAGCTGAGGCTGAGCTGTTGTCACCAAATAACTGTGTGATACTGGGAATCATTAACCACTTTCACCAACTCACACATGAGGGAGAGACCACTGTCCCAGCTGACCTGAGGTCGCTTTGTAAATATTACACAAGCACCAATGTGACTGAATGTCAGAGGTTACTTCTTGTGGAGACAAGCAACAATCCTTTGATTTTATTTCTTGCATTCCTTATGGGGCAAGCGCCAGTCATACTCCCTTATCCAGTCATTCAGACAATCATTGCTCAGAGGACAATAGGCACCGTCTGGAGAGAGTGCTTCTGTCTGGTGTGATGGGTTCCTTCTTGCCCATCGAGGAGGATTTGTACACTGGACTACAAACGGGAGAACACACAGAATGATGATGCAGAGGAGCTGCATGCAGCCTTATGTGTTGGGGAAGACCAGGTGTAGTCAACTTTTCCAACTGCCAATGACAGGAAAGGGCTGGATACCTGAGAGGTGGAATCTAGCGTCAGGACCCTGATTTCTGCCCTCTAATTGAGGAGAGCCCTGGAAATGTGCTCAACTGCAGGACGGAGGAGGGCAAATGCGATGAGGCTTCTGCCTCACACAGGGCAGTCCTGCCCAAGTCTGGACCACAGCAAACCCACTGTCCCTTGCTCTCAGCCCATCCCAGCCACCCACAAACATGCTCTAGAAAAACTCTGGCTTGTGTGTGCAAGGATGACAGGGAGGAAGGGTAGAGCCTTCCCTGACTTGTTGCCAAGGCTCCTGAGTAAAAGCCAGATGAGTCAGGAGTTGGCTAATCAAGGGACATGGAATTGGGGTGTGTAAGGCTACAAAACAACAGGACTAGAGAAGTGGATGAAAGCAGTACAGAATCAAGAAGGGGAGCTACCTGGAAGGTTGGAGGCACATCGGGGCCAAACAGCACAAGGGCGTCTGTGTCCTGGCCTCCCTTCCTGGGTCTCTGGTCATCTTACACCACCTTCTTGTGCATCTTCCCTGGAACAAAGGAACACACTGATTTATTTCTTCTTTCTGTTTTATTATTATTATTATTATTATCACTATCATCATCATCATTGTCATCGTCGTCGAGGGATTTAGGAAACTCCTGTGCTAAGTTTATTTTGTCTTATTTCTTTGGGTGAATAATCAGTCTTTATCCCTTAATTGCTGGATAGAAGTGGAGTGGGGAGATGGGGCAGAGAGGCAGTTGGGAGGCTGGCCCACTTCATCAAAAAAGAGGCAAGCAATTAAGCTGACAGTATTTAAAAAGCACCCAAGCCTCTGAAACTCAAGCTTTGGAATCCAAGTTTTCTGGCCTTTAGGGCGTTGTGTAAAGTCCACATGGTTAGTTAGGAGCTTGTCTGATGGATGTGGGAGGATTGGATTAGAATGTAGGAAAAGCTCAGTAGGTTGTTCTTGAGTATAATTTACTTGATTGTTTTTGGCTTGGTAAGTACACCCAGAGGCTTTATACTGATGTATGTGATTCAACAAAAACAAAAAACAATAAGGTCTTTATAGACTTGTGGTTTAATAGCTTTAAATAAATTAACTTTTTTTGGATCAATTCAGTGCACTGATGATATTTACAATCTATTAACTTTTTTATACTTCTCCCCTATGTTAACACTTTAATTTATAACTTTGGAGAAATCGCTTTATACCCCTCAAGCAAACGTATTATTTTCTACACACAGGGAATTTCAAAGTGCATAGACGTGCCTATAAAAAACCATCTACCAGGAAAAGCTGAGCCCTAACCCCAGATTCCAGTTTCAGATGTAGACTCTCATGCCAATTTTTTTTTTTTTTGGAACATAAATTTTATTTTTTTCTTTAAAAAATTTTTTGAATTATTTAAAATTTATATTCAATTAATTAATATATGGTGTATTATTAGAGTTCAGTGATTCACCAGTCTTCTATAACACCCAGTATCACCCACTTACCCCATTTCCCCCTTTCCCTCCAGCAACCCTCAGTTTGTTTCCAGTGATTAAGAATCTCTTATGATTTGCCTCCCCCTAGTTTTTATCTTGTTTTATTTTACCCTCCCTTCCCCTATGTTCATCTGTTTTGTTTCTTAAATTCTGTATATGAGTGAGATCATATAATTGTCTTTCTCTGACTGACTTATTTCGCTTAGCATAATAACCTCTAGTTCCATCCATGTCGTCATTGAAAATGGCAAGATTTCATTTTTCTGATGACTGAATAGTATTCCATTGTATATATATACCACACCTTCTTTATCCATTCCTCTGTCGATGGACATCTGGGCTCTTTCCATAGTTTGTCTCATGCCAATTTTTAATTGAAATAGGAACTTTCTTCAAAAAAAAATATTACAAGCATTTGGTGCAAGCTAAATGCTCGGGGGCGCCTGGGTGGCTCAGTCAGTTAAGCATCTGCCTTCGGCTCAGGTCATGATCCTGGAGTCCCGGGATCGAGCCCTGCATCGGGTTCCCTGCTCAGTGGGAAGCCTGCTTCTCCCTCTGCCCTTCACCCACTCATGCTCTCTCTCTCACTCTTGCTCTCTCTCAAATAAATACATAAATAAAATCTTTAAAAAACAAAGAAAGACTATACTCTATAGGTCAGCAGTCAGTTCTGCACCCAATTAATTGTGTTTGGACTGAATAGTGTCTCTTCCGCCCCAATTCATATGTTGAACACCTTTTTGCCATTGTGGCTGTATTTAGAAATAGGGCTTTTAGGAGGTAATTAAAGTAAAAAAGCGCATAGGGTGGGGTCCTAATCCAATAGGATTGGTGGCTTTCTAAGAAGAGGCAGAGAGATGTCTCTCTCTGCACAGGCAGTAAAGAAAAGCCATGTGAGCACGGAGAGAGGGAAGGCTGCCTTCTGCAAGCCAGAAAGAGCTCTCCCCTGGACCTAATCGGCTGGCACCTTAATCTTGGACTTCGCAGCCTCCAAACTGTTAGAGAATAACTTTCTGTACCGTATGTATGATGCTTTCTTGCAGGAGTCCAAGTTGAGCAAGACGGTAACTGTAACCAAGTTATGTATAATGCCTCCGGGCCTCAGTTTTCTGATGTGTAAAAATGTGTGGATCAGGCTAAATCAACCCTAAATTCTCTTCCATCTCCAGCATTCTAATCTGTGATTCTCACTGAAATTGTCTGGCTCCACAAGAGCACCACCCTTTTATTTTTAATTTTTTTTAATTCTGAGTTTCCAATGTTCAGAATAGTTACAAAGTAGTACAGAGAAGTCCCATGTATCTTTTACCCAGATTCACCAACTTTTAATATTTTTCTCCATATACTTTTTCATATTCTCTCTGTATTTGTACACATTTATTTATTTTGCTGAACCACTTGAAGGTAGAGTGCAGATATATCTCTTTATTCCTTAATATTTCAATATGTATTCCTTAAAACTGGATATTTTCTTACTTAACTACGGTTGCCAACTCGGGGAAATTTCATATTGATATAACACTTCTATATAATCTACAGCCCATGTTCCAGTTTCTTCAATTTTTTTGTTGATATCTTTTAAAGCATTTTCCCTTTCCAGATGGAAATCATCTAGGATCACATACTGCTCTTTATCACGCTGTGGTCATGTCTCCTCCCTCCTCTGTCTGGAACAGTTCCTTGGCTTGTCTTTCTTTTCATGAGCGTGAGTTTTGAAGAATACAGGCCAGCCATTTACTAGAATGACCTTTACTTTGGATTTATTTAACGTTGCCTCATGATTAAAGTCAGGATGTACATTCTTGGCTGGACCACTATATAAGTGATATTGTATTCTTTCCAGGGAATCACATTAGGAGGCACATGATATCTGAATGTCTTTCTTTTTTTTTTTTTTTTTAAAGATTTTATTTATTTATTTGAAAGAGAGAGAATGAGAGAGAGAGCACATGAGAGGGGGGAGGGTCAGAGGGAGAAGCAGACTCCCTGCCGAGCAGGGAGCCCGATGTGGGACTCGATCCAGGGACTCCAGGATCATGACCTGAGCCGAAGGCAGTCGCTCAACCAACTGAGCCACCCAGGCGCCCTATCTGAATGTCTTTCATGGGTGATGTTAATCTTAATGACTAGATCAAGGCATTGTTCCATTTCTCCATTGTATATATAGTTTCTATTTTTCCCCTTGCAACTATTATGCAATCTATGGAGAGACACTTTTTGAGACCATGCAGTGGTCCTGCTCATCATATGACTTCCCCCCAGACTTAGCATCCATTGACGATTCTTGACTGAACCAGTCTTTAGTATGATGCTTGAAAATGGAGATGTCCACTGCTACCACTCCTTCCACATTTATCAGTCAATGCAAGTCATTCACCTGTAAACCAGAATCCCCAGTCATCTCCCCTCTATTATCGTACTTGTGGATCTTTATTTATCCAAAGAGTAAATAATCTGTTAATTTCCTTATTTATTTTGGTGCCCTGATTGGCTCAGCTATGGCCAGCAGCCCCTTCAAACTAGCTCTATGTCCTTTTGATACATTCCCAGCTTTTTAACACTTTTGAGAAATGTTGATTGAAATCAGAGGCTACTTAAAATAAGTGCTATTTGTATGTGTGTGTGTGTGTGTGCACGCACACACACACACACACACACAACTAAGGACAAATTATCAATTGACAGCAGCTTAAAAATTTATTAGATGCTGTAACTATATACAACATATTTTCTTTAGTAGTATTATTCTTAGGTCTTCCAGTTAGTAGTTGTAATTAGTTTTCATAGTTATCATAGGTAATTAGACTGGATTGCCAAAATCCTAGGGCTAATTTGGAAGATAGGACTGCAGCAGCCTACACAACGCTTCTTTTCAACATGGAGTCTTCAACGTTTTATCTTCATTTGAGTGCCAACGTCTTTATCATCTGTCCCTTATTGTGATGTGTGTGCACAGATTTTCACTTCGCTTTAGCCCTTGGCACTTGGTCTCTGTGGAATTTCTAATGGTTCTTCTTGCCTCTGCAATCTTGCTGAACAAAGCCACATTTCTCCCAAATTCAGTAATAATTTCCATTTCTGCTATCAACATTAAGGCACTACGCGAGAGGTCTTCAAACTTTCATTATACTCTCAGAGTCTTCGTAATTTTTTCCAACGCCCCCAGACCAAAAGAAATCCTGAACAGTTCCTTTTATTAAATATTCAGGCCCAAAACTTATTAAAGTATTTATGTCCAAAAGCTTTGTAACTGTTTGGCAGAATTCTATACATAAATTGAAAGAAAGTTACATTTTTACTTCATCCTTAAATAACCATCATTACTTAACAATGGGGTGTGTGCACCTGTTGGGTAGTGCACAATTTCTCAAGCCTTGAAGCAGATTGGATGTCACCATGTCTATTTCCTAGAATACATTTATTTTCATGGGCAATTACTTTTTTTTTTTAAGACTTTATTTATTTATTTGACAGAGAGAGACACAGCGAGAGAGGGAACACAAGCAGGGGGAGTGAGAGAGGGAGAAGCAGGCTTCCCGCCGAGCAGGGAGCCCGATGCGGGGCTCGATCCCAGGACCCTGGGATCATGACCTGAGCCAAAGGCAAACGCTTAAGGACTGAACCACCCAGGTGCCCCGGGCAATTACTTTTTATCAGAAATTCTAAAAAGCCAGTTTTGCAGAGTGATGACGTCACTGAAAGCAATGTAGAGTGATCTATTGCTGAAACTATGAACTACCTAGTAGTTTGAGCAGTGTCCCACAGATGGCCAGTTATCACTGTGTTTCCCTCAAAAATGGAAAATACTCTGCTGCACAGTTTGGGAACGATGACACTAAATCCTGGGAACCTTCAATCTCCTTTGTAAAAGAGCAACAACAAATACTGAGCTGATGTTAAAAATCTTTTCGCTAATGGTGAAACTGGTAGCGTTCATAATGCAGCATCAAGCTGTGGGTCTTTTTCACTGTTTATAAATGGGGTGATTACATCGTTTATTTTTCCAGTCCCAGGAGACTTGTAAGAGTGAAGGAGGTACTTCTGGGGCAGGGTTCTGGGATGACAGGTGTGAACAAGGAGTGTCCTGGGCAAATGGAGCTACGTGGCCACCCCGTTCATCCTGACATACATCGCAACACTTAACATCCTGAAATCCACCTTTACTCAACAAATGATCTCTACTACAATGTAGTTCCTATGATCTTGTAATTTGCCAAAGGATCTGACCACATCACATTTGAAATGTAAAGCTGATTGGTGGTGCTCTTCCTTCTCTTCTCTGTCCTATCCTTTTCCCTCCATCTCCCCTCAGATGCTGGGCCTTTTCTTCTCCCCGACTCCCACCTCAACTCTCATCAAAACTTACCTGCCACTTTCCCAGTCAGCCAGGTTCAGGTCTTTCCTGCAGTGTTTTGAGGACAATGCGAAAGGTAGCTACATTCATGACTCACAAGAAAGCCTGTGAAAGTCCTCTCTTCTCATCTCTCTAGGTATGATCTGCACAAGGCACCTGCTCCAAATTGCCCCTTCTCCCACACTAATCCCCACAAAGCCCTCACAGAGCAACGTCCGTCCCCAAGTCTTCTTGGGTCTCTTTCCCCTCCTTAGCCATGACTTCTTTGAAATCCCAAGCTCTTCTCTTATCTGGATTTGACACAACAAATAAACTCAGAAAGCGACTCTACACCTTAGAGATTGCAAACACTTCCAATATTCAATCCCTTATCTCCCTTTTTTCTTTCACATTCAAAGGCACTCATCCATGCATCCCTCAAAATTGCCCGTAAGAGTTCCACTTAAATGCAAAGCTCTATGGGGCGGGCTAAAAGGGCGTTACGGTAATCATTACTGCTTTTAGAGAATCACAAATTAATTGGAGAAAAAAAAATTCCAATAGGATGTTTGGGCTTTGTAGAATGTCTGTGCCTGGCACGTAGCGGATGCTTGGGAAACATCCGTCTACTGGTGTAGGAAGCAGCTTTGGCATCGGGAAATCGTCCCTAATGAGCTCGCCAAGCATTATATGGAGGGCCCGCGGTGTGCCAGGCCGACTCCGTGCACAGTGGTGGGAGGCTCAAGGGGCATTCCGAGGACCCGGCATCACAGGGAGGCTGCGATCCTGCCTCCACGGCCTTGTCCGCTCCTTCATCTTAGTGATGACAAATGTGCACGATCGCAGGCAGGCGCGGATCGGCGGGGAAGGGCCCGCCTCCCGGGGCAGGGGGCTCGCCCAGGGGACCACGCCGCTCGAGGAAGGCGGGGGCCAGCGCGGGAGGATGAGCCCGCCCGCGGAGCCGCAGAGGAGCCCAGCAGCTGGCGCTCGGGCGCGCTCGGGATCCCTGTTCATAATTTAAGTCAGAAATTCGGATTATGTTGAAGGAAGTAAGTGGCGTCTACGTTGCATCTAACCATGGCTTGTAAAGAGCAAGGCGGAACTCTGATGTAACCGTTTTAACGCGACCAGGAAGGAACGCTCTCAAGTGATGAGGAGGGACGGAAGGGGCGGACGTGAATAGTTCAGTAATAGTCTACTCTAAAGAGAAGTGAGAGGGCGCCGAAATAGCTCAGTTGGGAGAGCGTTAGACTGAAGATCTAAAGGTCCCTGGTTCGATCCCGGGTTTCGGCAGTGCTCCTTTTTAGTCCGACTGGAGTCAAATTGCGGGTGAATGCCTTATCCCGAGTAACCCGGCTTATTAACGCCAGCCCACTTGAAAACAAGGACTTGAAAGATAAGCGAGCGAGGAGTGGAAACAGCCACTCTCAGCGCCCCCCGGACAGCGGCCGCCCCACACCCCCACTTCCGGGGCGCCTTCCTGGCGGGCGTCAGAGGCGCTGCTGCGCGTGCGCCGTGCGGAGCCTGGAGGGCGGGAGGGCCTGCGCCCCCCGGAGTCCCGCTGCGCCCCCCGGCGACTGGAGGGTGGTGCGCGCAGGTGCTGCTGTGAGGAAGCGCTCCATGTGTCTCGCCGAGCGAAAAAGACAACTTCACCCCAAATTTCATTCCCCAGAACCTCCCAGTTTGAAAAGCAAGACTCTGCTGTTGAATCGAGCGGCCCCCAGCGGGCCTTGCCCGTAATGGAACCTGGCGGCTCCGTGTTTCCAGTTAGAGGCGCACGCTGGGCCGCTCCGGGGGCATAATCAGGGTTACTGGCCAAAGGGGTAGAGGCGTGGCGGCATCACAGCTCTATTAAATTGACATCTTGCACCTAAACAACTTTATTTGGAGGGTAGACCAGTGGTTCTCGAAGTGTGGTCTCTGGACCAGCAACCTCTTCTTCCACTGGGAACTAGTTCGAAATGCAAATTCTGGGCCCCACCTCAGATTTACCGTATCAGAAACTGGTTTCTAGCCTTAGGTGTTTTAACAAGCCCTGCGAATGAGATTCAGAAGCAGCTCAAGTTTGAGGATCCACTTATTCTAGACATTCCTTTGTGTTTCTAAAAGAGCCCTTTCCTAAGACTGTTTCTGTGAACAAGCTTTTTCCTTTTGCTGTCTTTTATCCTGCAAGTCTGAAATAAAACTTTGACACGTGCTCGAAATACATCTTTTTCTGGGCCTCTTTTGCTTTCACAGTGAGTGTGTTGTTGGGGGTGGGATCAACTCCCCTAGCTAATCCTAAACCCTCCTATTCTATATTGTGTGGCTCCTGGGAGCTGAGCCAGGACCCAGGAGGAGCAGTTGCAAGGATGTAGATTTAAATTAAAGGAGGAAGAAATTTCAATTTCTTAACTCACTAGAAAAGGAATATGCAGTGTAGTGGGGGTGGTGCGTTGCTGGTCAGCACATGAAAGACAATCCCTCTTGGGATTTACAAGTAGGTCTTGCATATCTTCTGGTTCTATTGTTTTGTGAGAGTACTTCGCATTTGTGAAGTACTGTGTGCTCTCACGTTATTAATTCGTTTATCAATTGAGCATTGATTATTGACCTCCCACTATGTGCCAGAAATTATTAGATCTTCATAATTACCTAATAAAGTATGCATCATTATCTTCATTTTACATATAATAGTCCTCGTAGGAGTGCAAAGATTAAACCTAACGTACGTCAGGCATCTAACATCTGCCACCTCTTAAATGTTACTGTACCTGAATAGTTGTTGCGATGTTTGGTTAAGATGTGTGCATAAAAATGAGGGGAGCTAGGGGCGCCTGGGTGGCTCAGTTGGTTAAGCGACTGCCTTCGGCTCAGGTCATGATCCTGGAGTCCCGGGATCGAGTCCCGCATCGGGCTCCCTGCTCGGCAGGGAGTCTGCTTCTCCCTCTGACCCTCCCCCCTCTCATGTGCTCTCTCTCTCATTCTCTCTCTCAAATAAATAAATAAAATCTTTAAAAAAAAAAATGAGGGGAGCTATAGGAAGAAACTAAAAGCCTTTGCTGGTTAATCCGAAAAGGCATTATGGAGAAGTAAGTCTTGGTTGGGCCCTCAGAGAAAGATTTCTTGGACAGGGGGAAGACCAAACTGGGGTGCAACCAGCTCTCTGCATGTTTAAATGCAAGGGAATGATGTGGACACTGAAAGTGTGAGGGGTTGTTCCATTTCAGACAACCTGAGGATTGGCTACCCTGCGGGGCAGACAATAAGATCAGGTACTGGCTAGTGGACATTTGGTATTGGGGGAGGCTAGAGGCACATATCAGGTTAGAAGTCCGAAGGGGGAAAGGTAAAAGGGGATCATTTGGGCAGGCCCCCGCTGGGGTGTGGTCGGAAAGGGTTTTGCTGGCCTTGTGGGAGCGAGGAATGAACACAAAGAAGATAGGGAGCACTTAAAATATTTTATGTATGTGTATATTTTAAAATAATTATATTATATATATATATTTTTTTACCTTAAGAAGTAAAGTCTAGAGATGTAATCTGATCACTTTTATTGCTTTTCATTGATGTGTGAAGTGCTCTGATAGATCTCAAACACTGTTACTTCCCAGAGTGAAGTCTGAGCAGGACTGAACATGATTTGTCTTCTAGGGGACCCCTGACACCTGCACTGGAACAGCTCTTTAGGACTGAGGAGGGGGTGAAGGGTGAGGGGTGAAGGTTGTGGAGTCAGCCCTTACTTTAGAAAAGAAATGCTTTCAATGGAAAGAATGTGATCACCTCGCACATTTATCAGTTATGTTCAGCCCAGTTCTCTACGGGCAACAAAAAGTTGTGAATGTCTACTCCTGCTTCAGGCCATTTATCCAGTGTGGAAAGGGAAAGGCATCTTTCCACATTTCCTTGAAAAGTTTTTAGGAAGAAACCTGGGATATCTGGCTCATGTGACAAATTTCTAAGGGAGCCACAAGCACATTGCTAAATGACTGTTTATTCCTTAATTATCCTGGGTACTATATTCATTTTAGGGTGGAAGTAAGAGTGAAGCTGTTATAATTGTTATATATATAATAAAACTAGGTGGGCATTTAATAATTCATTGGGGGCCTTTTGTGTAATCAATATTTAACATACTTTAATACCCATTTTATTAGTCTTGGGTTATGGGTCTACTCTTTTAACTGTATAGTGGTTTATAGCTGTTTAGTTTTCTGTTGTATCTGTTGTCCTATCTCAGATTTATATGTTGAACCTTGGTCAGAAATACAACTCCTGTTTGGATTTGCCTCAGATTCCAGGAACGTACAGCTCCTACACGATAGTCCTTAATACATGGTGTCAGAATGGATTACCTTGTGTAAGTGTAGCTCACTGATCCAACTGAAATCTTGCAGTATTATTTGCGGTCCTAGGTGTGGGTCCAGGGAGTGAAGCAGGACAATCTGAGCAAAGACAAGGGTCTTCTTCACAACAGACACCCAAGTCACGTATTACTTCCATAAACTCCAATTCCATAAACTCCAATTTCCATATATGAGTTGTCTTATAGCAGGGTGCATGACTATTTGACTATTCATTGCTGAAATATATTCTACGGTGCATTTTGAGCAACCCCTCTCCCTACATACTCATTGACTCTCTATCAAGAATATCCAGAGTCACCATTTCTGGAGTGCTCTCTGTGTGCTGGGAATTCTGATGAGCATGTTTCATGCATAATCCTACTAAACTTGTCAATAACTCTATCAGGTAGGAGGCAAAGTTGAATATAAATGAAAAAAAAAAAAGATACATAGGTGTGCCATTGTGAAAAGCCAGCATAATTCTGAGATGTATCAAAATGAAATGAGCCACAAAAATAAAGGAGTAATTCTTTTATACACTGCATTAGTGCGATTCATGTTAGAGCATTTTGTTCAGTTTTGATTAACTCAATTTAAGAGGAAAGGGTTAACAAAGAAAAAAACATGATTAAGGAAGAGGAGATTTATCTTAAAAACAACAAAAATGGGCCACCTGGGTGGTGCAGTCGGTGAAGCGCCCCACTCTTGGTTTCAGCTCAGGTCCTGATCTCAGGGTTGTGAGATCAAGCCCTACCTCTGGCTTGGTGCTAGGGGGCATGAAGCCTGCTTGGGATTCTCTCTCCCTCTCCCTCTCCCTCTGCTCTTCCTGCTCATGCTCACATGCTCCCTCTCTAGAATAAATAAAACTTTAAAAAAACAAAACAAAAACAACAAAAGCTCATGAAATAGACTTGCCAAGATAAAAGAAAACTAAGAGTAACTTGATTACCGTCTTCAAATTATTGTTTTGCAGGAGTGTATGATTTCCAGGGAGATGCTACAAGAAGAACAGGTTTAGATGAAGCCAGGAGAGGTAAAAGAGGAGTTGTGATAAGATATTTGGCCTATCTTGTGATAGAAAATTGTCTGACCAAGATTGGGTAAATTGGAGAATTGCAGTTGAATAGATTTATCCGTGCTTATGAGGACCTTTGGGATGTAAGGGAGGAAAAAAAACTTTTTCCCACTACCCTCTTAGCTTCTCAGCAGGGGTCCTAGCATTTAGACTGACAAAAGACAGATTAACAAGAAAAGAACCTACACAAACAGAAGTTTATGAATCTGTGCACTGCACACACTTGTGGGAGCACTCAGTGACGAGTAGCTCAAAGGTCTGGTTAGAGGGGCTCCTGGGTGGCTCAGTCGTTGAGTGCGTCTGCCTTCGGCTCAGGTCATGATCCCAGGGTCCTGGAATCAAGCCCCGCATCGGGCTCCCTGCTCCGCGGGAAGCCTGCTTCTCCCTCTCCCACTCCCCCCGCTTGTGTTCCCTCTCTCACTGTCTCTGTCTGTCAAATAAATAAATAAAATCTTTTTTTTTAAAAAAAAGGCTGGTTAGAATTTAGACTTCTATAGCATCTTAACCACAGAACAATACATTTGTAGAGAAGTGACAAGACAAAGGGAAAAAACTACCTTTCTAGGGTGGCAAATTGTGGGAAGGTAAACGTATAGGAAACTAATGGCAAATAAGGCTAGTTAGTAAAGTTGGTTACATAGATTCTTCTGGTGGCATTTGTAGGCTGATTGGGGTGTCCTGTTGTCTTTGGTGATTAACTTCTCTCCTTCCTGGTAGGAGATGGGGGAGTTGGCGGGAACATCTTTACAAATTGATGTTCTGCTTTTGGGCAAATGGGGAAGAGCAGATAGTTTCTTATCAAGTGCCTTCAGATCAAAATAATCTTTATGTTAAGGTTGGGTGACATATTCACATCCTTCAGACACTTTCAAAAAATCAGACTTGTGGTTGCTTTGTAAGTGTTGCTCAGGAAGGAAGCAGGTGGAGCAGCATGGTGTCAATTGAAAGAAAACCAACCTCAAAGTAGGTTAGTAAATGCTTTATCCATTGTTCTACTGAGGACGATAGCCTGGGAGAGTCTTCCAGATGGCTCGGAGGCTCTGTTCTGAGGCTTGTTTGCTACAGGGGGTTATATATACCAAAAAAAAAGGGGTGGGGTGGGGTGGGGAAGGGTTACGCGTACTTGCAAGCAGTTCTCCAAATAGCTGTGCATCATAAGGTATAATCTGTTTGGTTGTAAAAATTAAAGTTTCTGATTACCACATGGACATGAGAAAGACCCTTAGTTCATCTTATGTTTCTATCATATCTGATTGTTCAAAAATATTGCCTGCATGCCTCTGCTTAATTGGTTTTCCAGTTCTTCTTGTTTTTGATTTCTCCTTGAGGTCACGTGAGATGGTCACGGGGGCTGGCATCAGTGCACAATGGGGCGTGAACATTGTTGGCAGAGACCATAAAAAGGATGGTGGCCTTATTGGGATGGATCCTATTATCTCTTAACAGTAAGTATGTCTATAAACAATACAGCATTTGACCCTGCCTCTGGGATGAGTTAGTGTGCATGAGAAATCATGTACTCTGATCAGACAAAAATTTTAAAAGGCACTTTGCATCCTGAGATAAAGCAAGACAGTCTACCAGAGGATTCCCCTGTCTGGTTAGAGACCCCATAATAAATGAAACCATACTTGTTCCTGGAAGTTATTGACTCTGCATCAGAGATAATTTCATCCATGACAATTTCAATGTTGATGTCTGAAGATATGTGGTGACCTTTGTAGATAAAATACTGTGACAAAATCTCTGTTTTCCCACCACGAACAGACTAAATGTAAACTTGGTCACATTGCTTATCTTGCCTGTAGATGTGGGTGTGTTTCAATTCTTGTCGTTGCTTATTTCAGTTTTTTGCTTGCTTTTGCTTTTTGTTTTTAAGCTACTCTTTTTTAAAACTTGGACTCTCCTTTACTAAACTTCTTTGCAAGTAAACTACTTTCTTTTTTTTTCCTAAATGCTTTTCTCAGAGCAAATGTCTGTTAGCTTCTAGTGTATCCTGAAGTAAATAATTTTCATACAAGCATGGATGTCTATATATTTCATTTTATACGGTGTCATTAAGCACGCTATTGTTAAGCTTTTAAAAGAACACATTACCTGTCCTTTTTTCTTTCTTTTTCTCTTAGCCAGTTGTAAACCTGAGCTGAAATTTGAAGCCATATTTAGTGTCCCGTAAAGTATTCAGAGATAATCTCACCCAATAGCGATGATGTTTTCATTCCCTAATCGAAGGAAGTTCTAAAGATACGATTGTAAAGGACTTTACTGTTACGTGCATGAACTGTATCTAAATTCGATTGGTCTGATCTCTTATTTTAGGAACAATAATTCACAGAAAAATTTGGTTTTATGCTTTTTCATAAAATGAAGCCCTGATTTGTTGAGTAGATCAAGCTATTGATCAGGTAGGAATGAAATACAGGTATATAGCCGCATGGAAACATTTCGCTTTGAAGCATCTTCTTCTGTCAAGTTGGTCAATTGCTCAGAAAAAATATAATTGGATGCTTGTTTATTGTACATCTTGTTCCTCTTGCGTCTCTTCAAATTCATAGCCATCTTTCAAATGGTCTCTCAAGCTTTTCTTCTGCATGAAACCTTTCCCACAGTTGAAGCGAATCTGGCTCTCTCCCATTTCGACCTCCCAGAGGGTGCACTAGCTGCTGCCCATGGGGCACGTGACTCTGGGGTCCAGCTTTCACTTTCTGTTTTGAATGTGTGCTCATTTCCTTATGGCAAGATGCCACCCACTCCAAACGGTGGCTTTGACTTCAGGAAGAGATACTTCAGAGTTTCCATGTTCCGGCAAGAAAATGCTAGTATTATTGAGTAGTGGTGGGGGCTGGAAGAGGGCATGTGATCTGGAATGGCTGGAGGGGCATGCACTGGTCACCCTCCACGGTGGGGTGGTGCTGGGCTCACAGAACGAGAGGAAGAGGATAAAAACAAGAGAGAGAAGGAAGCAGGCGGGCTGGAACAGGGCAGTCAAATCCTCTCTTTGGTGGTGGTGAAGGTGAGGGTGGGAACAAGAAGGGCTTTTATCTCAGGCAGAGAGAGAGACTTCAAGACAGCCTGAATACAACTTTATTCCTTTTATTTATTTATTTATTTTAAAGATTTTATTTATTTGTGTGAGAGAGAATGAGAGACAGAGAGCATGAGAGGGAGGAGGGTCAGAGAGAAGCAGACTCCCTGCCGAGCAGGGAGCCCGATGTGGGACTCGATCCTGGGATTCCAGGATCATGACCTGAGCCGAAGGCAGTCGCTTAATCAACAGAGCCACCCAGGCCCCCACTTTATTCCTTTTAAATCAGTTCTCAGCTGCATGCGTGGTGGGCAATGGAGGGCCTGTTCCCCCCAGCCAACCTGGCTGCAGGATCTGAGCTGAGGCTCATTGCAGCAGTCTGTGGTTCATAGCCTTAAACTCTCACACTGTGAAAACTGACCGAAGGGACACCAACTCCGCGGGTTTTCTGACTGCAGCGGATGAGGAGGAGGAAATGCGTCCCAGCAGGAGAGAGAGGAGAAGGCGGAAGGGACCAAGTTGTCCCTGCCTGTGGTGTGTATACGTATGGCCTGGGGCGTGGTCCAGAGCCCAGCCCCTGGGGCCAGGGGCCCGAGCCTCCGCTCTGGCTCCACCTGTTGGCAGAGTAATGTTCCTAAATTCTATAACCCTGCTCAGTTTCACTCTCTCCAGGTGCAAAATAGAGAAAAAGTAAATAACTTCTTTTCTTTTTTTTTCATTTAAAAAAATGACTTATTTTCTGGCCCTATGGTGAGAAGTCAGCCGGTCACATATGACAAGCGCTCAGCGGCAGGCACGCGGCGCGTTCAGTAAGCGCACCTGGGCCCTGGGGAAGCGCTGTCCGCATCAGCTCCTCCTGGCTCCCCAGGGAAGTTTAAGTGTTCCATCTCCTCTTGTCCATGTAACCATGTAGGTAATATTTTGTTGAATCTCACAGGTCTTTTTTCCTTACTGGTTACTATTATTTCTTGAAGACCTCACTCCATGTTCATAGCAGAGAGCACATAGCAGGTACTCAATGCCTATTTATTCAACAAATAATAACAGCTCTCCTCCCCTTACATGTCTCCTTCCCCACCCCCACCCCCCAAGTGGCTCACCACCACAGCTCAGCCCCTGGCTGTTTTTGTTTTTATTATATTCCCTACCAAGAGAATGAACTCTTCTGAGGCTCTAGACTGAGGTTTCTGTTCCTTTTCTATGCCTTTATGTCATCTAGCCCCCGTGCCAGAACCATTTTAGGTTCTCAAGAAATGCTTCTTGACCTCTGTTGATTTGACAATAAGCAACTCTTCCAGAGAGACTGAAAAGGTGGTGTGGCTAAGCTAAGACTGTGGATGATTTTCAGTGTTTTCTTTTTTGCTTATCTGCATTTTATAAAATTTCTCACTTGCATAATTTAAAAAACACGGTGCAAAAATGCTCTAACCCTTCAACATAACAGAGCAGAAGAGCAGGAAGCTGGGTCTCCTCATTAGTGCTCCATAATGAGCATGGTTTGTCTTGGTCTGACAGAGACAAGTTGAGGCATTTTGGAGACCAGGATCTGCCAGAGCACTAACCCAGGTTAATTTAGGTCACAAACCCAGGAGCTAGGATCGTGGTCACACGTTACATGGTGTCATTCCGTGTAATGACATTCAATAAATGTCTTAACAACAACAGCAGTAACATTCTCTCCATCTTTCAAGTTACTTAAGATGTTCTGACTGCTATTTTTAAAAGTAAGATTCAAATCACTTTCTAGATAAACATGTGTTAAAAAACCTTCCAGGTGTAACTGAGAGATTAAGAGCTAAATGAAGGTTTTGTGTTCCGGGAGCTTGAAAGACAGCAAACAGTCCAACACAAATAGAAACATGTCTTAATACCGGAAACATTTTCCTTAATCCACCAATTATCACTTCGTTCATTCGTGCGGGGTTTCGAGCCTGTGCAGGTGTTGGTCTTCAGTAGGTGAGCGTGGGAGGTCCCCTTTGAAGCGCAGTTGCTGGACATCACAGGACCTGGCAGCTCCCAGAACATTCTTCTGTCCATTGTCGATGTTATATCATCAGGTCCAGGCCTTTTGATGAACAGATTCTTGAGGGTGGGACCTGTCAACTCTGGATCCTGGACCGTGTCTACCACTGGCCCCTAGAGGAGCTGCTACATTTCCAGGCCCTTTCTTTGGTTCACTGGGGGCCTTAAATAAAGGGCTTACTTTCTCTATATGTAGAGGATTTTGTGTCACTACCAGCTTCTGAGCTGGAAGCACAGCGCAACTTTCCCTTGGCGTTGCGGGCTGCACTATTTCCAGCAAACACCTCTTTGGGATGCCTGATGAGGCACTGAATAGACTTCAGTTTTTCGTAGAGCCTCCGCTGGGGTGGCAGGGGGTATCTTCCCTTGAAGAGGGCAACCTGGGGTGCCTGGGTGGCTCACTTGGTTGAGTGTCGGACTCTTGGTTTTGGTTCAGGTCATGATTTCAGGGTCATGGGATCGAGCCCTGCATGGGGCTCCATGCTCAGCGGGGAGTCTGTTTGAAATTCTCTCTCTCTCCCTCTTCCTCTGCCCCTCCTCCCGCTTGTGCACTCTCTCTGTCAAATAAATAAATAAATCTCTTTCTCTCTCTGTCAAATATAAATAAATCTTAAAGAAAAAAAGGGCAACCGACGCTGGGCTCTGCCATTTTGAAGTACTGATACGCTATCAGCACTTATTTGCGATTTACTCTGCCTTACCAACCTGAAGGTATAGATGGGGTCACAGTACTGGGAATAATTCATAATTTTCTGGCTTTTGCCTCAACTATTTATTGAAGACCTCAGCCATCGGAGAGAATCTTGCTTACCTGCTTGGGGGTGTTTCACGTATTTTCACAAAAAAGGCTCAGGTTGCTGGGCACCCCCATTGGAACTCCCATTGATCAGGTTTCTCTCATCTCCTGCTTGGCCGCATGGACCCTCCTGTGGTTCTGCTGGCCACTGACATGGGTACATTGATGCCCTTGGGGTGCTGCGTGTTGCTGTGCTCTGCATAGTAGAGCTGCTGGTGGCTGCCAGTCCTGCTAGTCTTATGTATAAAACAACCCACCAGCAGTGGGCTGGAAGTGTATCATCATCCCGTATTCAGGACACTGGGCTGGGCAGAGATCACAGACACCTGGAAGGATGGGCCATATTCAAAACCCCACATTCATGCCATTAATTTTCTTTTTAAAGGTCTTATTTATTTATTTGACAGAGAGAGACACAGCAAGAGCAGGAACACAAGCAGGGGGAGTGGGAGAGGGAGAAGCAGGCTTCCCGCGGAGCAGGGAGCCTGATGCGGGGCTCGATCCCAGGACCCAGGGATCATGACCTGAGCCGAAGGCAGACGCCTAACAACTGAGCCACCCAGGTGCCCCATGCCATTAATTCTGCTTACAAGGTGCACGGATTCTGGTGCAGAGCCCAGATTCTGGTGCCAGCCCGCAGCCTGGCTTTGACTCTGGCTTTGCCACGGACCCTATAGAGGACGTCATTCAATCTCCCCTTGCCTTAGTTCCTTCGCCTGTAAAGTAGGGATGATGCTGCTGATGATAGTATCTCCCTCATAGGAGAGCTGTGATCCCTAAATTGCTAATATATGTAACCAAAACAGAGGCTGGTACATACTAAGCTCTAAAAAGGTATTTGTTATATTACTGTGCCAATTATTTGTCATATGAAAGTATCTCATCTCTCAGAAAGTTTAGGACAAAGAGACAAAGGGAATGAATTTATTAAAAGGAAACACTGTTTGAGTATCCTCTGCTGTGCAGAGGCCTCTAGAGTTGGGTTTAACGTAACACACTCCAACTTCTCACAAAGTCCTGCAAAAGCAGAAGGAGAACCCCCCCCCCCCAAATGAGACTGGAATGAAAGAGGCAGGTATCCCCGTGACATGAGGAAAAGATACAAGACGAGATGGGAAGCAATTCCAAAAACCAAGGAAAGGGGCCTGTTTTCATTTGCTGGGGTCGCCATGACAATGTACCACAGACTTGGGGGCTGTGGCCTCACAGTTGTGGAAGCTAAGAATTCCAAGATCCAGGTGTTGGCAGGGTTGGCTCCTTTTGAGGCTCCAAGGGAGAATCGTTCCATGCCTCTCACCTGGCTCCTGGTGGTTTGCTGACAATCCCTTGGTGTACAGAAGCAGTACCCTACTCTCTGCCTTCACCTTCACGTGGTGTTCTCCCTCTGTGTGTATCTCTGTGCAAATTTCTCCTCTTTATAAGGACACCAGTTGTATGGGGTTATTACCTCTGCAACAACTCTAGTTACAAACATGGTGACATTCTGAGATACTGGGGGTTAGGACTTCAAAATCTGAATTTTGCGGGGGGGACACAAGTCAATCCAGGATGAAACTCTGCTGGGGATATCCAGAAACAATCAATGGGGACAAACCAAGAGAAGATTCCATTATTTCTTGGGGGAAGGAAGCAACTGAGCAACAGGTGCTTAAAATGGAACAAAGTCTCTTCTCATCGAAGGCGAGAGTCACCATGGAACCCACACAGGGATGCTGGCTCAGCTTGCACTCTCCAACGTCAGTGCACCGGGGCTCTGAGTCCACGTATCTCAAGGGCCCCAAGGCCATTTGCGAATGACACCGGGCAAGGGTCTGGGCTAAACAAGGACCAAGGACTGCGGAGAGTTGCCAGGCTGGTCTGGCCCAGGATCCTCTGCAGCCACACATCCTTCTCACCCTGGGTGGACCGGAGGCTACGCACACAGCAGCTCCCTGGCATGCCTGCCAAGCCCATGCATGGCATTTACTTATCCAGCCATTCTGAAGGCGCTGCAGCCCGCTGAACTTCTCTGGGCCTGTGAGGAGCTTTGCTGGGTTGACCATGGCTTTCAAGAGAAGCGAGCAACCCATAGTTCTTGGTTACAAGACTTTTAGCCCCAGTCACAGCCGGGTTTGAGTTTTGCGGCTAAGAGTCTTTGCTGGGGAGAACAGCCTGGAAGGAGATCAGCTTGTGCTGGTATAAAGTGGGAGAAGGGGGTCAGTCATAAGCTTATTTTATGGAATTTAAATCCACAGATGGATTTCAAACCCTATTTTTTCTCTCTCTCTTCCCCTTTCCCAAAGTGGTTTCCAGGTTTTGTATACACACCCATACACACTAGAGTTGTGTATATAAATGATTATTGTTAACAAATCATTTTGATTTAGGCTTGGGGGAAATAAAAGATGATTAAAAAAGAAATTTCGCAGGGCACCTGGGTGGCTCAGTCGGTTAAGTGTCTGCCTTTGGCTCAGGTCAGGATCCCAGAGTTCTGGGATTGAGCCCCACGTCGGGCTCCCTGCTCAGCGGAGAATCTGCTTCTTCCTTTCCCTCTGCCTCTCCCCCTGGCTTGTGCTCCCTGTCTCTCAAATAAATAAATAAAATCTTTTAAAAAAAAGTTCTCAAAAACGTCTTTTGAAAAGTAAAATAATTTGGGGTCATTTCTCCGCAGCCAAAGGAGCAGGACACTTTAAACAACAGGAGGGAGCTGGCTATTATACACGTTTGCAGCAAAGCATAGGGGTTCGACTGGGGGGTTAAATACAGAAGGAAATTCTCCTTCTCCCTTCAGACCAGGCAAGTGTGTCTCTGATCACAGTGGTACTGCTTAGAAATGGCATCATTGTTGAACCTTAACTAGGCGCTTAGCCAGGGGGAATGGGAAGATGGAACGCTTAACAAGGGACCTGTTGTTTTGCTTCTCACGGAATGGGTCAACTCCAGCAGAAGCAGCGATATGATAAATGATAAATTCACTTTGAAGTTGCAGAGCCAAGATCCTGTCCCGCCTTGCTAGTGACTCCATTCTGTGTGCAAGTGGAGGTCACGGTAAAGAGCTTTTATTTATTATCTTCTCTCAGTTCCTTCCAAGACACAAAAAGTGTACCCAAAGCTGTGGACCTTCACATACCCTGGTTGTTTGACTGGCTGGTGCCCATTGTATCAGGGCAGGGTTGTATGTAAGTGTGGACTCTACTCAGAAGGTCAGTTTGAGTCCCAGCTCTGCCCGTAACTATGGGGCTATGTAATCTTTGTTATGACCTCTAACTTCAGGCTCATCTATGAAATGCACAAAGTCTGCCACCCGGGATTGTTGTGAGCCGCAAATAAAGTCGTTCAGGTTCAAATGAAATCACATACGTCAACACACTCTGTAGGCTAGAAAGCAGTTCTGTATGGATGAAGGTTGATATTATACGTTATTATGCTTTTATTATTTAGCACTGAATTTACAATTACTCTATCAAGGAAAAATAACAATGGATAAGCACAATGTAACTGTGCTCATATAATTAAAATACTGTTCTACCATAAACAGGAATGAAGTCCTGATATATGCTATAGCTTGGATGAACCTTGAAAACATAATGCTAAGTGAAAGAAATCACTCACAGAAAGACTGCGTATCCTATGATTCAGTTTCTATGAAATATCCGAAATAGGCAAATCTATAGAGACAGAAAGTGGATTAGTGGTTGCTTAGGGCTAGGACAAAGTGGGGGTTGGGGGTGATAACTAATGAGCATGGAGTTTCTTTTCGCAGCAATGAAATGTTCTAAAATTGATTGGGGTGAGGGCTGTACAGCTCTGTGAATATACTAAAAACCACTGAAGTGGGCACTTTAAACAGGTTAACTGTACCGCATATGAGTTATAACTCAGTAAAGCTGTTGCCTAAAGAACAAACAGCAGCAATTGGAATTACCAGGGCGTTCTTAACATGAATCAGTATCTTTGTACTCATTAAAGATATTTGGGTTCCTCTATTGACAATAATCTTAGCTAATCTTAATGAGCACTAGTGAAGTGTCAGGTTCTGTGTTGTAAGCTTTCTCTGCTTCATGCTCACAACACAGGTTTTTGTCTTTCCTTTACAGATACATAACAAAAGCTCAGAGAGGTTAAGCAACTTACCCTAGATCACACAGCTAGTGAGATTTCACCGTGGGGTTTGAAAGCAAGCAGATGGGAGTCTACAGCCTCCCTTTTCCGCGTGTGTCCTCATGTCTTCATTGAGAACATGGATAAGGCTAGTCTTATTTAAATATTTACCATCAGAAAAAAAAAAGCAAAATCTACTTTTGGGGGGAATAATTATTCCAGAAAGACACAAACTCAGTACCAGCAACCCCATCTGACTTTACTGCCAGGTGTCTATTTTGATCTCGAGATCATTCCAGGAAAGTGTGCGTTTCTTAACCTTTTCTTCCGCCTCGATAGAAAGCTGGAGCTTCGGACATTATTTAATGCCTATGTGTATACCCATTTTCAGAGGAAAAAGGAAGATGGGTTAGATCGGTTAACTGGAGAATCATTTCACATTTTTGTAAGATTTGGGATGCCTGGCATGGTGTCGTGCTAGAACTTGTCACCAATCCACAAGGCTATCCGCCACGAATCCGCTGTTTCTCCACGCTCGGAACTGCTTTCCCTTTGACTTGGGGTCGGAGGCTGTCTTCCAGCACCATGGAAGCCCTCGCCACCAGAATAGATTAATTTTGTCATTACCCTTTCTCCATTTCTGTCTTTAACCAGAAAAAAGAGGTTAATTGTGTGCCATTTCTCAGGAGAATGAGGTATCAGCATTTTAATTCCTGATATTTTATGAATTGTGGGCAGCTAATTAAAACTTAAAGATTAGAGGAGCTATTTTGGCTAAGAGGCCATTTGCAGGCTTGTGAAATGAGGAGAACAAAGGGCTGTCTTTTCTTTTTATTCCTACAGCTCAAATGAAGCTTCGTGCTGAAATAGAGCCTTGAATTGTTTTACGTACTGAGGGCTCATTGTATTGATTCTAATTTTAATTTTGCGGCAAGTGGAGCGGGATCTGAAAGCAACGGAGGGGTTAACGTCGAGATTATTGGGAATGTTAAACAGCAAGATTTGTATTTGGGGGCTCTGATTGACCCTTCTTGACTTCTAAGAGACCTCTTAAAGTCAGAAAGGAACCACTTACAGATTCTGTTAGATATCCTTAATTGCCGTGTCAGAGCTCAATTTGTATTTAGATCTTCTCTTTTGTTCTCCCTCACACTTAACTGTTGGAGTTGCTTCTTGGCAGACTAATGGGGCTGCCACAAGCATTGGGCTTTGTCTTGGCTCCTTTCTTATCTGGTTGACTTTCAAGCTATTCCATTTCTTTGGACACCACGGAAATCACTAAAGGGCCCACATCTTGGGGACGTGAATCAGGAAATCACTAGTCCCAACCCTACTTTATGCAAATGAGAAAAAAGGCACATCTTCAGCTGGGGCAGTCCCCACAGATGAGTTGCTTAGAAAGTTAAGGTGGATTTTAGCTCCTATCCACTTCCTGACTATTCCCTTGAGCAGGTCAGAACCCACACAACAGACCACAGTGGCCACGATTCAAGCAATTCTTTCTGTCTAAATTTCTTATCCATGTGTCTCAATTTACTTCTGGATGTAAAATAATTTCTTTCTGAGATGGGATTAAGTTGGATGAGATTGAGCAAGTGTCCAATGCAAACTCGTTACATGCAAAACCAGGCTGGGCTTATGCTTTCTGTCCCCAGCCTTCTAATTTTTTCCTTCAATCTAAAGTAAATAAGCAGCAACTAGAGCTAAGAAAGAACCAGTTGGGGGAGGGAGTGACGGTCAAGTAATGGAGAAAGGCCATTCTATCCAAACAGAAGAGTGTGGGCAAAGACTCTGAAACTGGAAAGAATTGAAATAAGACCAGCAAGATTGAAGCTTGGGGATTAAGGAGAGGCATGGGGCAAGATGAAACCGCAGGGAACGGAGGAGGGCAAGTCTTGGGGGGCCTTGAGTCCATGCTAAGGATTTGGGACCTTCCCCTGTGAGGAACTGGAATCTATTCAGATATTCAGTTTTAAGCAACAGGCATAAGATGATCAAACCATAACCCTAGAGGGGAACGAGAATAAATGTGGGAGATCTGTACAGAGGTTATAGCCTCTGCTCAGGCAATGGACAACTTTGAGTAGAACATGGCATTGGTGAAAAGTAGAGAGAAGTGAACAGTTTTGACAAAACTTTCGGAATTAAAATCAACAATATTTGGTGATGGATTGGCCAAGAATACTCCTCTTTTCCTTTAGGAGGAAAGGAGGAATTTATTGGAGATGTAGCCCAGGTATTGGATGGGTGTTCACATGGACCTGGAATTGGACAAAGGCAGAAGTGGCCGTGGTCAATTGTCAAAGTCTTCAGAGAATGAATAAAAGTGATTAGAAGTTGGAAGAAGATGGAAAAGGAAGAGCTGTTGGTAGCAGGTGGGATAAAACTCAAAGAGTGGAAGAGAAATCGTCTGGAAGCTACTTCCAACCTGTGTTATTCTTCTTGGTCCCCTCCTTCACCACTGTGATTTAGCAAATGATTACATCTGGGGGAAATTATAGAAATTACGTATTTAGTATGCCTTGAGATATCTTAGTTCCAAGGGGAATCTTTGGTTTTTTAGAACACACTTTTGATATTGGTTTATTTTGTCTTTCCTTGAATGATCTTATATACATTACTTGGTTGATAAAAATGAATTGCTTTTCAAAATGCATTCTTTTCAAAAGTTTTTTTCTCCAATGACAGATGAGACAGACCATGAAATCTTTAGCACAAAGAAGCATTGCTTAGTTCATTTGCTTTGAATCATGTGGTTTTCCTCAGACATATTTCCCTTCTGGGCTGCAGTTATAGAAGGGTTTAAATTTAATGTAGAAAATAGCCTACCCAGCTGGTACCTCAAGCCCTAATTCTGCCCATTTTCTTACCCACCCACCCACCTGCACTTGACCATTGTCTCTTTCCACTTTGAACTAATTGGGGCTCAAAATACTTGCCAGCACACTGAATCAGCTGATCCTACTCCATAATCAGGCCTGGGCAATACTGCACTAGATAACGTGAGGTGTGGGAGTCTCAGAGACCGCCTGAATCTGGGGGCTGAGTCTGCTCTGTAGGATGAAGGAGTTCCTAAGGTGAGAGAGTGGCTGGCCAGCATCGGGAAGCTTGCTCTGTGGCCTTATATTTGGGCCAGTGGCAGATACTGTCTTTATTTCTCACTTTTCTCTCTACAGTCTCTCTGGGGGACCTCATTTCTGAGCCCCACAACTTTCCAATATGTCTTTCCAGCCACGATCTCGTTCATGCTGTCTGGATGCATATATTGAACATCCCCCTTGGTGGCAAGGGGGATGTCACACAGTGTTCCCCAAATCAGCCTTCCATTCTCCAGCTGAACTCCCAGATGAACACCTGGCTGGTAATGGCGGGCTAGACACCTGCCGGCTCCTTCTTGGTGATTGCCTGCATCAGCCTGAGGTCCAGGCTTTCTATAAATTCTTGAGATCTAAAATAGTTTCTCCTCTGGACAGCAAACATAGAGCTTCTGAGGACCACTGCTAGTCCTTCTTGAGATTTTGTAAGCCCCCCATTCCTTGCATTAAAACCCTTCATGCTTGGAATACAGCTTCCTGACCAATGCTGTGTGATCCAGTAATTGTTAGTGGCCTCACCAGCCACTCCGTTAGCTCCGGCTGAAGCTTGGGGATGGTCCTTCACATCCCCATCCCTCACTTCCCACATCCAGTCCATTTCCTAGTTCTGTTTCTTCTTTTGTGCCTCCTTAATACAACGTGAGTCTGGCCTTTCCTCTCTATTCCTGACTGTTGCCAGCTTGGTTTAGAAACTGATTTATTTAATAATTGTATTATTGTAACAGGCTCCTAACTAATTTTGCTGCCTTCTGTATCCCCTTGAACCCAGTCCATTTTCCCCCCCTACACTGTGGCCAGATGAACCTTTCTAAAATACAGCTCTGATTATGTTACCTAAAGTCTCTCAAGCTCCTCACCGCCTTCAGTATACCAACCACACTCCTCTGCTTCCAACCACATTGAAGGTCTTGAGAACACTGGCCTTACTCATTTCTTAGTCCTTCTCTGTGATCTTCCCTTTGCCTATTTACTCCCTGCTTTGCCAGGTTAACTCCTATTTACTGCAAGGAGGCACAGTCTTTCCTGACACTGCCCTGAAATCTGGGTCACACACCTCCTCCTATGCTGTTATAGTCCTGGGACTGCACAGAACCCTCCAGCGACTCCACCCAACCAAGGGGTCCCAATGGGGGGCCTCCTGGGAGCTAGCTGCTGACTTTGCTTACCTTAGATTTTGCAGTGGTGAGCCCAACATCTGCAGGCAGGGAGGCAACAAGAGGGGGAGGTTCAGAAAATGAGCTTGAATTCCTACGTGGTGGGCCCTATATACCCCTCCTGTTTTCATGGTCTGTTCGAGCACCAAAAATTTGTCATGAAGTTCATATTTTACTCTCTCCTTTTCCTCAGGCTGCCCAGGAGGTTGCTGTGGCATCATCTCTGCTCTCTTCCTTTATGTCATCAGGAAGGTCATGGAGGAAACAAGTTCGTGTCACCGTAGGCAGTGGGGGGTGTGTTCTGGAGGGTTATAGCCATCCTTGGCCTTTTAACCTGGATTGAGAGGAGAGATCGTCCAGGCCATCTTGCTTTATCCTCCAGCCTAGTCCCAGTTGGCGGGTCTAGGGTCAGGCTTTGGCTGCCCCTGATGGTTTTATCCCCCTGGAATACCCCACACCCCAACAGTCTCGGGCATAGCAAGTTCTACCCACAGTTTCACCTGTTCGTTCTGAGAAATAGATGGTCAGAGGGTATACAAATTGCTTGGTGTGCTCAATTTACTCTAAGTTCTGGATTGTTCCATAGATGTCAATAAAACTGTAACTGACCATTGTTACCTCCCCACATGATGCATTTTGGCAGTGTGTGAGGCACTTTGAGTGGAGAGGGTAATTTATAGGCCTGGGGGGAACTAGCGGGCAAGCCCGCCAGCCAGCAGAACAGCGTGTGGGCTGCAGGGCCCTCTGCTCTGCTCTCCCAGCACTTAAGAAATGAGACAACATTGCTTTCATCTCTGGCAGCACTGTGTCCTTGGGAACGCCCGGTACTCATCAGAAAGGCCCAGTCCTTCACCCTGCACCACGAGTGACACCAAAGCACAGACAGGAGTCAGAGGAAATGAGGAAAACGGTCCTTGGCACCTTTTAAAGACACAGGTAAGATTTAACTTAACGGAGGAGCCAAACCAGGGTTCTCAGAACCTGCTCATGGCTGCTACCAACGTTTTGCTCACTCTGTTGTCTCCACTTTGGAAAGGCCCTCCTCCTCCTTTCTGTGCATTCGATCATCTTCAACTTCCTCCTCAGATCTTACTACCTGTAAGAAGGGTCCCTGGTTACAGTAGTCCACCATCATCTCTCTCTATTCCGAAGTTCTAACAGGTTTGGATACTTTGTTTGGCCTTTGTTGCCTTAAAGCGTTCATGTGTTTCTTCTCTCTCTCCTAATTATTTTCATATGTATAAACATAGACATACACACATAGGTATATGTTTAGAGAAATATAAGAATCATCTCCACACTGTTCTATAAATATCACACAGATTGTTGAATGGAAAAACTAACAGGGATTATTTAAGATGGGGCAGAAGCGTCCCATGCTTAGTTAATGTTGGTGAGCAAAACCCTATACTGTGTAAGGGTTTGATTTCACTAAATACTTTGCATCCTTTTCTTATTTCTGGTTCCTCAACTGTTCATAATCATTAGAATTTATATTGATGTATTTTAATTTTTATTTATTTATTTACTTTTAAAGATTTTATTTATTTGACAGAGAGAGATACAGCGAGAGATAGAGCACAAGCAGGGGGAGTGGGAGAGGGAGAAGCAGACCCTCCTCTGAGCAGCGAGCCTGATGCAGGGCTCGATCTCATGACCCTGAGATCATGACCTGCGCTGAAATCAAGTCAGACGCTCAACCGACTGAGCCACCCGGGCACCCCCAGGGATGATCTCTTGTTCATCACACTGCACAGCCTTCTGCTTATAGGTAAGGGCTGACCAAGACCCTCAGGGACAGAAGTTCACAAAAGTGAGTCTTCCAAATTTTAGAACTCACATAGATCTCTCTTGGCTCTGAAAGACTCTGACCGCAGTCTACTGGTTGTCTAAGTCGGCCTATTATCCCCAAACACTATTCAGTTTGCTTCTCCCCATTCAATGTGCAAGCAGACTAGATTCGCGACACCAGGAGCAAGGAGTGGAAGTTGCCATCTTGCCAAAGGATCTGACCCAGTGGTAAAGAGGATGCTCAGAATTCCTCCTGGAGCTTCTTGGTCAGAAGAGACTTTCAAGGTCATCTAATTTAAGCACCAGTCCCTGTTTTTATCCTTATTCTATGAGGGCTGGACACCCAGCATCCTGTGGAGCACCTCTTGGGGCCAGGAGCTCGCCAAGTCCTCAGGCAGCCTCACCCATAACTGGACTTCAAAGCTGGAAAGACTTTTTTTTTTTTTTTTTAAGATTTTATTTATTTATTTGACAGAGGGAGACACAGCGAGAGAGGGAACACAAGCAGGGGGAGAGGGAGAGGGAGAAGCAGGCTTCCTGCCGAGCAGGGAGCCTGACGTGGGGCTTGATCCCAGGACCCCGGGATCATGACCTGAGCCGAAGGCAGACGCTTAACGACTGAACCACCCAGGTGCCCCAAGACTTTCTTGATAATAAGCTGAAATATGTCTCTCTAAACTTCCTTCTCAGACCACGCATGATAATTGAATCCCAGTTTCCTGAAACAGCCCTTCACATTTTTAAAGATGGTTTTCATATTCCCCCTGAGTCCTTCTCTTCCAGTTGGAAACTTCTCTGATTTAAAACACATCAGACTGAAAGTTCCCTTTTTTGTGACAACATTGAGATTCTTCATACAATTTGAGATGTTTCTTTCCTACTTTCCTTCCTTTCTTCCTTCCTTTCATACCTCCTTCTCTCAACTCCTTCTTCCCTCTCCCCCCCCCATCTCCAATGCTAATAGAGTAATCTGATTTAAAGGAGATAAAAGGGGGCGCCTGGGTGGCTCAGTGGGTTAATCATTGGACTCTTGATTTCAGTTCAGGTCATGATCTCAGGGTT
>NC_138371.1:161749383-161786183 GCF_054177405.1 Leptonychotes weddellii | reverse complement strand
GGATTAAAGGAAATTATCCATAAAGTGATCAGCTCAGTGCCCGATAGGCAGGAAGAGTAAAACGTTAGTTATTACAAGAAATAATTAAGGCAATGTTAGAGAGCTTCTACCGCCGACATAACACGCATAATGATTGGTAGAATCACCTTTTCCTCAGATCATTATGAACTGTGGCATGCTATGTATGTTCTGGACACATTTATAAATAACTGAGGTTTGACTGAGTAGGTCATGTGAAAAACATGTAAAAACGTGACTAAAGAGCAGTATATAAGGACCTCGACGTGCACATTTTTCTTTTGTGAATGATTTGTATGAACACTTCTATCATTAATGATTTGAAGGACAGAGATGAAAACTTGTGGGTTCTTGACTCTATAAAGTTAGAAGAGATTAGTTAAAACTGAGCTCATATTTTATAGGAGGTTTAAATAAAAATAGTCAATATATCAGAAAAGCGAACTCCACCCCCTATTCAGAAGCAGGGTGTCCTTTGCTATGGGTCCATAGAGATCTACTAAGGAGAAGCTCCTTTGCAGCTTAGATCAAAGATCTTGTACCTATTAGGTTGTGATGTGAGGCCAAAGACCATCAGAATCCCAATCTTAGGATAGCAGACGGAGTTTTTTATTTTTAAACCCTGTATTTTGGAATAACTCTAGATTTGCAGAAAGGTTGCAAAAGAGTAGAGAGACTTCCTTTGTACCCTTCACCGTAGCTTACCCTTATGTTACCATCCTGTGTAACCACATAGTGATCAAAACCAAGAAATACTGATATATACTTAATAATCGATTTAATATTTAATAATTAATTGACACATACTATTGATACAATGTGTCAGCTAATCTAGAGATTTTTTTTTCTAAGATTTTATTTGTTTATTTGACAGAGAGAAACACAGTGAGAGAGGGAACACAAGCAGGGGGAGTGGGAGAGGGAGACGCAGGCTTCCCGCAGAGCGGGGGGCCTGATGCAGGGCTCGATCCCAGGACCCAGGGATCATGACCTGAGCCGAAGGCAGACGCTTAACGACTGAGCCACCCAGGGGCCCCTAATCTAGAGATTTTATTTGAATTTTACCAGTGTTCCCTGAAGTCCCTTTTCTGATCCCGTGTGGCATTTCTTTGTCATGTCTCTAGTCTCCTCTCATCTGTGAAAATCCTATCTTTCTTGTCTCCGTGACTTTGACACTTTAGAAGAATACTGACCAGTCCAACCCCCTTATTTTCTAGAAAAAGAAACTAAGATCCAGAGAGCACCATACAGTTGGATAATAGTAAAACTCTCAGTGTGCATCTGTCTTATTTTTTTTTCATAAATAAATTGAAGTTAGGCATTTTTGGCAAGAATACCACCAAAGTGATATTGAACTTTTCTTCTACTGCATGATATCAGGAGGAGGTACGTGATGTTTATATGTAATGTCCTCTTGTTGGTGATGTTAATTAGATCATTTGGTTAAGGTGATATCTCAAGGTTTTTCCAGTCCTCCCCCCCTCAGTAACTAATAGATATTTTATTTTTAGACTATGTCAACACACCATCTCTCATCATACAATGATTACTGTGGAATTTGTCTTTTGTTATTTTCTATTTGCATCATTCTTTCTATGTCCCCTTTTCCATGCTTATTTATGTTGTGCGGAGTCATGAGTATTCATTTTATTCTGTGTGTTATAAGACATTACTATCCTTTGTTTTCTTGCTCACCTTGTTCTAGGTTGACCACTGAAGTCTCCTTCAAGTTGGTTTTTCTATTCTTTTGACATACCCCATCATTTTTGAGCACTTCCTTACTTTCTGGCACCACAAAATGTTTCAGGCTCTGCATTTGCTTTTTCTGCCCTGATGCATGAGTCAACTATTTCCCTAAGATTCTACTTCATTTTAATGGAAAAACCAAGATCTGGATGGTAGGTGACCAACAGAGTTTTAGTCAACAATGATTGTAAGCACCAGAGGGAAGAATAAAAAATGGTCATTGGCATTCAGTGCCAGGTAACAAACTATATGTGAGATCTTGATACCAAGTATATTAGTCATCTATTGCTGTGTAACAAATCACTCCCACATGTAGCAGCTTAAAACAACACACATTTATTACCTATCTGACACTTTCTGTGGGTCAGGGCATCTAGACATGGCTTAATTGGGTCCTCTGTTTCAGGGTTTCTAATAGGCTATCATTAAGGTGTAGACCAGTGCTAAGGTGTAGAACCATCCTAAGGTTCAACTGGAGAAGGATTGACTTCCAAGCTCGTGTTTTTGTTAGCAAGATTTGCCTCTTTGTGGGTGTTGGCCTGAGGGCCTTAGTTCCTTGCTGGCTATTGGCTGGAGGTTGCCCTCAACTTTTTGTCATATGGGGCCTTGTGAACAAGGCAGCTTGCTTCAGAAAGGGTTGAGGCTGAGAAGGCAAAAGAGGGTTCGCTAGCAAGAGGGAAGACCCTCTTTTACAACTGAATCACAAAGATCCTATGATTTTTGTCATATTCTCTTCTCTCTTCTTTTGTGCCATACCCATTCTCTTCCAACTCTGTCTACCTAAAACATCTCTTGGTAACCTCCCTTTCTTACTCCAGGGCTGGCAAGAAAAATATTCTGCTGTGGAAACCAAGATGACACAAAACCACATAGATTACATTCTAGAACTAGTTACATTTGTGTTTTTGAAAGGCAGTTTCTACAAATGGATGTTTGGCCAAATCTAGACTCTGACCCTGAATATGATAATGGCTGCTGTTAGATTAGTCGAGAATTTTAAATTGTTTGCACCTGACAATAATGCTATAGTGTCAACCTTGATGGGCTGTTACCTTTCTTCAATAAAGAAGCAGAATTTGTGAAGCTGAAAAAGACCTCGGAATAAGGCAGACCAAACTCCAACTCCCTTTATTCTCCAGCTGAAGAAACCAAGACCAAGTATGGTAATGGTAAAACTGGCAAGTCAACGACTCTAGGCAAATATACCAAATCCTTCATTCTTTCCTCAAACAGTACTTCTGTAACAAAAGGGATCATTTGTTCTTATAAACCTTTTCCTAAACTTTTTGCTGACCAACGTTCATTCCTTCACTCATCCAACTGAATCAAGCACTCATTCTGTTCCTAATGTGCTGGGGATACCAAGATGAATGAAGTGTGTCTCAATTCTGTTGTAACACAGAGAGTAGGGGAAGAGAGAGGGACGTGTGAACACACCATCTGATGGGGAAAAGGTCTAAGGGAGTTATGCATAAGGAACCTTGAATACAAAGAGAGGAAGACAATACAAGTTACTTTTTAGTATTTTTCACACATCTAAAGACAAATGGACTCTCTTCAGTGTGGCACAAATGTTACATTGGAAATCTATGTCATTGGTGGTTATGGACATTTGAGTGGGACAGTCTTGGCTCCTGTCCATTGAATTCCAGTAACACGTACCTCCTGGATCAAAAACAAATGCACCAGGACCGCCAAGGGTGTGAGCTGCGTTGGTCGAGAACCTCTGCCTTAGCTAATAGACAGCAAGCATCTACCTGCAGTAAAGCCGCTGAGCTCACTCTGAGAAACAAACAGAAGCGGAATGATGTTTTCCAAACGGTTTGAAGCACTAAAAATAAGAGTGTAAGTTTGGAGCAGATGGTTTTGGCTGATGATCAATTACATTAGCCAAATGCAAACACAAGCATTGCATTCTATAAAAATAGCAGAGATCTCACCATTTTACAGTTGCATCTTATTAATTCCACATCTCACAAATTTGGCTTTGGATTAGGACAGACTCACGTTTATTTTTGCTTTGACTTGGATAAATGAGTTCACTAAGCAAAAACATAAACAAACAACGGAGAAAGAAAATACTTGCCTCACTTATGCACAATCAACATCACTCATTTTACAGGTAAAAAACAAACATGTAACTCGTGAATGATTCCAGTAGTTAGGGAAGCTCAGCTTGATAATTATAGGAGCAATTTTAAAAAGGAGAATTATAAGTATGTGTTTGTTTGCTAGGGTTGCCATAACAAATGGCCACAAACTGGGTGGTTTACGACAACAGAAACTCATCCTCTCATGGTTGTGGGGGCCAGGAATCTGAGCTCAAGGTGGAGGCCGTCTGCTCTCTCTCTGGAGGCTCGAGGGGAGAATCCCTCCTTATCTCTTCCAGCTTCTGCTGGCTCCAGCCCGGTCCTTCGCAAACTCTTTCCTTTTCCAGCCGGATTTCAATGACCCATCTCAGGGCCTTTGTAATACTATTCCCCACGCTTGGGACACTACCTTCCTCCTCATCCCCGAGTTCTGATGTCCTTGCCACTGTTCCACTGCCCCATCACTTTCTCTACCTCAGTGTGTCCATGTGTCATGGATGCAGGGCTCACGGCTCTTCTTCATTATCATCAGCCTGGTACCTAGTGCAGTGCCTGGCATAGAGTACGTGCTCAGTGAACATATTTTCAAGGAACGAATCAATAAGGAAGGGAGGAAGGGAAGAAGGAAGGAAGAGCAGACGGAGGTGTGGGAAGGTCAAGTTACTTTCTATGTATTGGGTGCGCTAACTTATTTAATTATCCCAACCACCCAATCACATAGCTGTTATGCGTACCATCTTCATTTCATTTTATTTTAGTTTATTTTTCATTTTATAAGTGGTAAAAAACAGAGGCTCAGGAAGAAGAATGTGCCCAAACTGCTTTAAAACCTTTGGGGAGGGGCACCTGGGTGGCTCAGTCGGTTAAGCGGCTGCCTTTGGCTCAGGTCATGATCCCAGGGTCCTGGGATCGAGCCCCGCATCGGGCTCCCAGCTCAGCGGGAAGCCTGCTTCTCAATCTCTCCCACTCCCCCTGCTTGTGTTCCCTCTCTCACTGTCTCTCTCTCTGTCAAATAAATAAATAAAATCTTTAAAAAAATATTAAAACCTTTGGGGAATAATTATTCAGAAAGAAAGGAACTAAAAATGACTCGTGTGAGGTTGGCTGTGGTAGAAAAGTCTGGAAGGATAGCCACCAAATGTTAATAGGGTTATCTTTGAGTGATGGATTGTATTATTAAGTTTTTGCTTTTCTTGCTTATCTGAATGATTTTTTAAAAAAATGAACCAATATTTAACAGGTGATAGGCAGCTGAATTTGGGCTGGAGAGCAGGGGGTATAATCATCTCTGATGGAAAGGGTGCATTTCTGGAACACAGGACAGGCCAGAGTTGCAAGGAGAGAGTAGTTTAATATACTTCATGTCTTGGAGCTTGAGGTTAGACCCAGGAGTCAAATGACTTGTAGTTTCGTTTTGTGTGTGTGCAGCGTAAAACCAGAATGTTGTTTAACCACTGATGCTACATTTTGTTTATTTTTCAATAAGAATCAGAAATGTTCTGTGTGTTTCTAAATCATGCAGCCAGTTTTGCTTTTGAGCATCCTGAAGAATGCTGTTTTCTCTACTATTGCCTCCAGTAGCCACGTTTCATGCTTCAGAGGGGAAAAGTCCTTCCTCAGTACTCTAACTGCTTCTGGAATTGGAGTAAGTATCTCACACCTTTAGCCTTCTTTGCGCTAAATTTTATTCCGGAGGTTAAATGTACAGCTCTCAAGCTTTGCTCTTCAGCTCTGATTTATTTATTTATTTATGTTTCTTTGACACTTTTAACTGTGGGAATAAACAGATAATCAGCAGAGTCCCTCTCATTATGCTGGGCCCACCTGCTTTCTCTCACTAGTGGATTAAGCAGGACAGTTAGTGCCTGGTGGGGCTCCCTGTACACTCATCTACGTGGTCTGACTCATCCAACATTGTGATTGTTTTGCTGTTGTCCTCCATCCTATGTTTGTTTCCTGAAGATAGCAGCTCTATTTGGCCCCCAAAAGATAGCCTTGTTCTTACAACTGTGGAATCTTCCCATCTGAAAAGTGTAGAGCGGTTGCATTAGTCAGGGTTCTCCAGAGAAACAGAAACGATAGAATGTGTATGTGTGTATGTATGTGTGTGTTTATACATGTAGAGGGATGTGTATCTCTCTATATATGTATGTATATATACATATATTCACATCTATTTTCTATCTATCTATCTATCTATCTATCTATCTATCTATCTATCATCTATCTATCAAGAGATTTTAAGGGATTGGTTCACGTGGTTATCAAGGCTGGCAAGTCTAAAATCTGCAGGGTGAGCCAGCAGGCTGAAGACCCCGGAACAACTGATGTTGCAGTTCAAGTCCAAAAGCCACCTGCTGGCAGAATTCCTTCTTGCTCAGCAAGGTCAGTCTTGTTCCATTAAGGCCTTCAACTGATTGGATAAGGCCCACCCACACTGTAGAGAATAATCTACTTTACTCAAAGTCCACCAATTTAATGGAGATACTTATTCCTTATTTTTCCCTGGCTTATCCGTTGAGGTTGTTTTGATATCTTGTGACATGCTGCAGTGAAATTTAGTTTTATTTACGTTAGGGTCTGCTGTTTCTCTTTAGAATTACCAAGGGAGCGGGTGGATATAACAGGGGAAAAATTACACAGGAAGCATTTTATTTTATTTTATTTTTAAGATTTTTATTTATTTGAGAGAGAGAGAGATTGAGAGAACAAGCAGGAGGAGGGGCAGAGGGAGAAGCAGACTCCCTGCCGAGCAGAGAGCCCAGTGTGGAACTAGATCCCAGAACCCTGGGATCATGACCTAAGCTACCCAGGTGCCCAGACAGGAAGAATTTTATTTAAAGAGTATTCAGAATGAAACAAGTGAAACAAAAGGAAAACATAAGCAATGTGTAAGTTCAGTTGGCTCCATTCTTGAGACCATTCTGGTTCAGGATAATTTTCTCAAGCTCTGGCCCAGCCCATGTCTTTTCTTCTCTTTTCCATCAGATTTTCTAACAGTTCTGCAACTTTGAATCATTCCTAGGAGGCTTGGGAGTTTTCATTTGTAAAACTTGGGAATTTACCTCTATTTGGAATCTACAGGGTCTACCTATGTTTTGGCAAATAGCAAGCTAACATTTGGCATGGGCATTTTGGAGCCTCCCTGGTTGCCCCAAGGTGCTGGGGATCATGGCAATATGGGGTCGTTGGGAAACCAGCCTAGGATGATTTGGCTGACCTACAACTGGTCATTCCATTGAATTGGTGACCTTTGGAAATCTCTGAGCAGTAGTAGGTAGCAGTAGGACTTTGGTTTTATATTGATAACTGACGGCCATCCGGATTTCACACAATGCTGCCACCCTAATGCTTTGGCAGTTAAAAAGGGATGCTCAACATATCGAGTCCAAAATACACCACATGCAAATACCTTCTCTTCTTCACGGTTCCTGTTTCTATGCCTTAGCACATGCAAATTATGCACCTTACCACCAGCCCATACTTGGAGAAGATCCATGAGATCTGTACATGCCATTGTAACATCTCTGAGATGGGTGAAAAGGTTGGTAACGTGCCAGAATCCGTTCCAAAAACAACTAGCATAGAATACACCTCTTAAGTTCTGAGTCGATTAATCTGGATTGCACTTTACAGGGTTCAGAACAAGGTCAGAAGATAGGGTTGGGTAAGAGCACCATGTCATTGAAGGTAAGTGAATGTTGATGACAGACTGAATGGAGAACAAGAAAGGCAGACGGAAGAGTCAGTTGGCAATGCCCAGAGGCATGCAGGTATGTTCCACACATCTGGGAAGAACCTGCTACCTAGGTTTCTTTCATACAACAGACTTGCCAGGCAAGGTCCCTGGGCCTTGTCTTTGTGTGAATTCTGAGGAGGTGTTATATTACATTATCTATAACCAGGTTTAAAAGAAATTCCTCATAACTGAAATATAAAATGATCATGTAAACCTCTTATGACTTTAAAAAGTGTTACAGTTAAACCATGTTTCTCTCTTGCTTTGAGACACTGTCAGATCTTCTATTCTCTACAATTCTACAGCCATTAACATAGAGTGAGTGAGTAGCAATTAACATTTAACAGAAATAGTGTGTCGTGACATGGTCCACAAAGGTCTCATGTTATATTCTTCTCTCCAAATTTTTGCATCTTACATTTTGACAAGCACTCCCTAACCCACTTAAGTTTAAACTCCAATGTGTCCTTTAAGTTTTGGCTTTAATGATGAAATCATTTCTTGGGCACTCGTGTACTCTGCTTTTGGGAGTGGAGATGGTGCAATCTTTCTGGAAGGCAATTTGGAAACATGTAACAAATGCATTACAAATAAACAAGTACTTCAACACAACAGTCTGACTTCTAGGAATTTAACCTGTGAAAATAAGAGATGAATATAAAAATCAATTGACAAAGATGCTTGTTGCAGAATTATTAATACAGGTGAAAAACTGCAAACAATACTGAATGTCCAAAAATAGAGGAATTGATTAAAGCTATTATGATAACATCACAATTACTTATTGTGCAGTGAGTTATTACATAGCCTTTAAAATCAGATGAGAAAATGTGCATAATATATTGTTCAGTGGAAACAAATTATACTACAGAATGTAATATGATCACAATTTTGTTTAAAATTATGTTTATGTACTGAAGAAAGATTGAAGGTATAAACATCAAAATGTAAACCATAGTTATCTTTGAATAAAGGAATAATGGGTGAATGCCTTCCTCTTTGGCTTCCTTGATACATTATAAACTTTCTACATTGAAATGAATCATTCCTTCACAAAAGGGTAAATGTGAAGTCAATGTTAGAGAAGACCCACAAGAAGCCAGACAGCAAAGGTCTAAACAAGATTTCATACGTGGATGCCCTAATTTTGCTGCACAGGGGAGAGTGGGTGCACATGAGGAAGGAGGGAAGGAAGAGATGATCAATGAATAATCCCAATTAGGCAGCCTTGAGTAGGACCCTGCCTAGGGAATCTCCAAAAATAAAGAGAAGAAATTAGTCTCAGGGAACCCCCAGTTGGAAGGAGTGATCAGACTGCACCTAAAATAAACTGAAAGACTCCAAACAAAAAGGTGGAGTCTGGGAATGGAGTGACAAAGGAATGAGATCAAATCTCTAGGGAAATGTCTTCAGGGGTTGGCAGGGGGGAGTCTTCCAGGAGCAGGACCCTGGGAGGCCAACCCTAGAAGGCAGGTGTCATTAACTGTAAGATTTACAAGGCCCTGGGCGTGTAGGGTATGTGGGGGCAAGAACTGGGCATGGGAGCTTGGGGGGTTGCAGTTGGGTTGAAGGCAGAGTTTCTGGAGTTTCCAGTCTTTTGGGATGAGCTTGAGATTTGAACTTTGAGGTGTAACCTCCACATTTTATAACTGTTGGCATCTTAATTTTTTTTTAAAGATTTTATTTATTTATTTGAGAGAGAGAATGAGAGAGAGCACATGAGAGGGGGGAGGGGCAGAGGGAGAAGCAGACTCCCTGCCGAGCAGGGAGCCCGATGTGGGACTCGATCCTGGGACTCCAGGATCATGACCTGAGCCGAAGGCAGTCGCTTAACCAACTGAGCCACCCAGGCGCCCCCATCTTAAATTTTTTTTAAATTAATAGACTATTTTTTTATAGTAGTTTGCAGAAGAATTGAGCAAAAAGTAGAGGGATTTTGCCTATGTCCCCTTCCCCCTGCCCCTAGTTTCTCCTATTATTAAACACCTTACATTTATTACAGTTGAGGAGCCAACGTTGATATGTTATTATGAACTGAAGTCCGTAGTTTGCATCTAGGTCCACTCGTTGTGTTACACATCCTGTGGGTGCTGACAAGTGTCTCTACCATTACAGCGTCATTCAGAATAATTTCACTGCCCTAAAAATCCCCTGTGCTCCACCTATTCATCCCTCTCTCTCTTCCCCTGAACCCCTTGGCCACCACTGACCTCTCTTCTGTCTCCACAGTTTCCACAATGACATAGAGTTGGAATCATACAGTTTATAGCTTTTTCAATTGGCTTTGTTCACTAAGTAACATACTTTTAGGTCTCTGCATGTCTTTTCATGGCTTGATAAGGCTTTTAAAAAAAAATATGTGACTAGAATTCCATTTTATGGGTGTACCATTCAGTTTGTTTATGCATACAACTATTGAAGGGCATCTCGGTTGCTTCTAGCACCTTTATTTGTTTTTAATAGCTTTATTGAGATATAATTGATATATGATAAACCGCAAGTCTACCATTTGATGAGTTTTCACATACTTACACACCAGCGAAACATTGCCAAAATCAAGATAATGAATGTACCTACTGCCCCAAAGTTTCCTCATGCCCTTTTTAATTCCCTCTTCACAACCTTACCTGCCAGGCAAACACCCTGATTTCTGTCACTTGAGATTAGTTTGCATTTTCTAAGGTTGATATAAATGGAATCATATAGTATGAACCCATTTTGTCTGACTTCTTTCATGAAGCACAAGGGAGAGGGAAGCATTTCCCCTGGATTCTGTAGAATTATAAATTTCAAGAAGTTGGCAAGTCTCCTGAAGATGTCAACTAATAATATGCAGCCAGAGATTTGTCCTAATGTCGACTCTCCCCTCATTAAATAGCTCCTTATATTTGACTTCAGTTATGACGATAGCCAAAACTGTTCTATCCTTCAGAGTCATGTTACAAATGAGTCTCTACTCTCTTTGGTACAGGCATGAAGCATTTTCACAATCTGATACAATGAACGTTCCAATCCCCCCCTGGATGCTTCCACTCTCTATGACTGCCACGTTTTGATATGACTGCCACAGTTTTGACTGAGTGAAGCTTTCAGCCTTCTTTAGCTCTGTACTTTGACAACTGCAAATTATGGAAAAGCATTTTCATTGTATAATTAATGGAGGATAAAAGTAGATTATAAAAATGTGTGTATTATAATTCCAATTTGATTAAAAAGACTACTGAAGGAATGAAGAATTATATTCCTCTGCAATGATAAAGAGCAAAAAATTAATTAGAATTTTTTCCTCAATGGTGCAATTATGAGTGATTTAAGTTTTCTTCCTCATCCTTTTCTGTGTTTTGCAAATTTTCTAAAATGACTTGTGTATTGTCATCAGAAATAGTGTGAAAAAACTTTATGTTAAGCCCCAAATTTGGGCTTTTGATTTGCAAGATATCAGCAAGTAATTTGGAATCGTTCCCATCTCCAACTACCTTGAGCCCTAAGGCAATGAGAGTCATTATTTATCATCCATCATTCATTCATTCCGTTACATCTACAACAAACATTTTTTATTCAGTTACTAGGTGCTAGGCTCTGTGTTAGATGTTGGATATAAAGATGAACAAAACAGCCATCCCTTTCCTTTGGAAAGACCCCTCTATAATTAGTTATCTGGGTCCGTTCACTGAGTTGAATGGGTCAGTCAAGGGGAGTGCTTAAGATTTCAACCAGGAAGTAGGCCTTGAAAGAGAAGGAGAATTGTGCTGCTCTTGGTTCTCAAAGGTGAACCCATTCCAATGACAAATGTCATTCTGCGTGATCATACGGTGCTTCCATCAGTTACTGCAAAAACAACGAAGAGCCTTTAGAGTGCTTTAGGGTCTTGGAAACTGCTGTTCTATCAGTGTGCTTGCTGACTCTGTTCTTCCAGAGAGTTTGTAAAGTTAATGTTTACTTTATGATAATTGTAGATTCCTACGCAGTTGTAAGAAATAAAACAAAGAGGTTCCATGTGCCCCTGATCCAATTTCTCCTAATGGTACCATCTTGCAGAACTATAGTACAGATCACACATTTTGGAGAGTTTATTTTTTTTAAAGATTTTATTTATTTATTTGACAGAGAGAAACACAGGAGAGAGGGAACACAAGCAGGGGGAGTGGGAGAGGGAGAAGCAGGCTCCCTACTGAGCAGGGAGCCGGAGGCAGGGCTCGATCCCAGGACCCCGGGACCATGACCTGAGCCGAAGGCAGACGCTTAAGGACTGAGCCACCCAGGCACCCCTTGGAGAGTTCAATACTAGAAAAAGGGAAAAGAGACAGCGTGGAGTCCTCATCAAACTTTGAACATAGCAGTCAACGCTCCCTTTCTTAGCAGGATTCTGCAACATTGGCCCTTTCTCTCACACTGTTTAATAAAGGCCTCCCTCAAGATAGGTTTCTCTTTACATCTTAAAATATTTAACTATTTTTTTAAAGGGTGATGTGGCAATCACCCTAAATCTGGATTATTTTCTTGGATGAAGTTAACATATAAATGTGAAAGAACATCAGGTTGTGGGGACTCTGGACAGAATAACTTCACCTGTAAACATTAAGTCTGTTTGTAGGAAGAAAACTGACGGAAGGAACATTCCTGAAGGGGCTCATCCAGCTGTGCACAGTCTCAAAGGAGCCCTGACAGTGGCAACCAGAAGTGAATGCCATCTCCAGTGACAACCAGCGATGGGCCACACCCAAGGAGGCTTCTCTTTCTTCTGCAAGAAGACGAACGGCCACACTCAGAAACTCTATAAAGAGTTCAGTTCAAGGGAAAAGTCTTGGAGGGGAAGAGAGGGAAAGTGTTTCCAGGAGGAGCCCAAGCCACCTCCCAATTCAGAAGGAAGTAAAGGAGCTCCCTGGGTCTTTCAAATCGATGGAAAAGCAAGTAAGTCAGGAGGCCACGTGGATGTTTACCTGAAGTTTATCCTTAAAGGCACAGTGCTTCCTTGTTCTCATACATGAATTCCTTTAATAAATAGTACTGAGCACTTGCTATCTGTCCATCCCTCACTGTTGAGCTGGCAGAGAGATGAGAATTTTTTTTTAAAGATTTTATTTATTTATTTGAGAGAGAGAAAGTGAGAGAAGGAGAGCGAGAATACGCACAAGCCAGAGGAGGGGCAGAGAAGCAGACCCCCGCTGAGCAGGGAGCCTGAAGCAGGACTCAATCCCAGAACCCTGGGATCATGACCTGAACCTAAGGCAGATGCTGAACAGACTGAGCCACCCAGGTGCCCCAGAGAGATGGGAGTTAAGAGTGACTTTTAAATATGAGATGCTTGAGGCAAAGATGAGAGGGAAAAAAGTGTCCCTATAAGGAAATAGATTTCTCATATTTTACTCTCCTGATCGCCTAGTGTCAGGAAAGAGCACCGCACTATGAATCAGGAGACTGAGGCTTCGTGGCTGACTAGATGGGTAGGCCTTGGTTTTCTCAATTGAGAGTCCTGGTCTAAATGATTTTTAAACTTCTTCTCCAGATCTGTAGTTTGTGGGGTGATGCGGTTCAGAGACCATGGGTAACTCTCATTGTGGACTGAAAGGAGAACCCGGTACCGCCTGACACAGGCTAGCCTTCACAGAAGTGGGCTTCCCTCCACCCCATCTGGAATTTTCCATGAGATTAAGCAGAGTTCAATGTATCACTAAAAATAAGCTAGGGCTTAGATGACTTCTCTTCAGCGTCTCCTCTTCATCCACGTGACTCCTACCGTCTCTCCTTCTAAACCCAGCAGCCTGAGAATGTGGTGAGTGTGACCTCATTGCGAAAAGTGCATGAGCTTATGAGCTCTGATGCCCAGGTTTACCACTTATCATCTGTAATGGGCTGAATTGTGTCCCCTGTCACCAAATTTATATGTTGAAGCCCTAAGCCCAGTACCTCAGTGTACAACCCTATTTGAGAATAAGGCCATTGCAGATCTAATTAGAGGTAAGATGAAGTTGTGCTGGACCAGCTTGGGCCCCGAAACCAATGCACTGCTATCCTTATAAGTAGGGGGGATTTGAATACATATGGGCACACGAGGGGAAGGCCATGTGAAGATGGGGTGTTGTGTTACCACAAGCCAAGGAACCCACCAGAAGCTGAGAGAGAGTCCTGGAATAGACCCTTACCTACTATTTTTAGAGGGAGCCTGGCCCTGTCAGCACCCGACCTCCAACTTCCAGCCTCCAGAACTGGGAGAGAGTCAATGCCTATTGGTTCAAGTCATTCCGTTTGTGGTACGTTGTGTGAAAGCAGTCAAATGAGGAGGAGGCCATTGGTCTGAGGTGGTTCTAATGCGCTGGTAGTCTACATAAGCAAACCAAAACCTAAGCCAGCGTGAACTCATGGAAGAGGATGCAACCACAGAAGCTAGAGCCAATCAAATAGTTTCCTTGCTTTGCTTCCCCACTCTCTGAGGAAAAGCCTTGTCCCCAGTTCCTGTTGGGGGAGGGCTCCTAATCACTTCTGGTTTGGGGTTTCCCAATTTGAATTGATGTTCACTGAAATAAACTCTTCAAAATTTAAAATGCTTCAGTTTGTCCTTCAGTTCCTCATGACAGCCATAGCAAACTAATATACCATCTGCGCAATCTTGGGTAACTCACACAAATTCTATGAGTTCAACTTTTCTCAGTGGAAATTGAAGACAGATAGGGAGGTGTGGTTTTTTTTTGTTTTGTTTTGTTTTGTTTTTTTAACTCTTCACCCTCCATGGTTCCCGGTCCCCTTATGCACCATGACTTTGCTTGTTCAAGTACAGTTTTACATTTCCTCGGGTCTTCAGTGAGGACAAACATGTTTCCACCGAGGGTGCTCATCCCTCCATCATTTCTGCATCTTCTGCTGAGTTCTGACCTGGCCTTTGAACTGTCCTGCTCAAGAGGGAATCCATTTCCACGGTATAAATTCAATAGATTTTGTGACTGTACAAATATTATGTTATTATAAGCTTCTTTTATAACAAAAGCTAAACCAAAGCCTCTATGAAATTATCTTGTTTTGTCTGCTTTTCTTCTTAGACTAGAACATTTTTTTTAGAAATGAAAAATTCATAACAGGGAAATTTACATTTGGCAGGCAGCTGTCTGCCATGATTTGTAAGAACATAGTTCTTTTCTATAGCTTATGAAATGAATTGGAAATTTAGAGTTATTCTTTTGGGCTGTGTGTGTGTGTGCACTTGGCTTATTAAAAGGAACTGAATTAGAGCAGCTGAGATTAAATGAGAAGGAGTCATTTTCAAAGAGAATATCAGACACACACCATGGTTAGATGCTTTTTGACAGCAGTTAAAAATAATGAGCTTCGTATAAAGCACCAGATTCAGATCAAGTCATTTTTGAAGATTTATTTTATTTTTCTATTTTTAATGATAGCATTCTTTTTTGTCAGCTCTTAAAATTAAAAAGAATGCTTTCAAATCTGGTTTATCCATAGTCTCTGTGGCTTATTTAAGCTTTGTTCACCCATATCTTTGTTATAATTGATGGGGATTCCTAAGTTCCAAGGCTAAGAGAATAGTATACCTATAAACATAACATATCACTTAATTAATCTTGCAGGATCTCAGAAAGAACAGTTCCAGAGCACCTGGCTGACCCAGTTGGAGGAGCATGTGACTCTTGACTTCAGAGTCATTCGTTTGAGCCCCAGGTTGGGTGTAGAGATTACTTAAATAAATACAACTTAAAAAAAAAAAGAAAAGAAAACAGTTCCTTTCATTTCTAGGTTGAAACATTGCATTATGGATGAGAATATTTTCCATATGTCAAAGTTAGAAGCACTGATTTAGTTCCCAGAAGGAAACATATTATAGAAAGTACTTAAAATTAGGTTCTTGGATTAGGTGTGTGTATGTGTAAAGGTATGAATGCGTTTGTGTGCATGCGTGCATGCATATGTGTGTATTAATTGATAAATCTTGGGATAAAGATTCAATGGGGAGGATTTTTTAGTATCCTAGTGGAATTTTCCCCCCTTCTTGGTTGTCCGTTGAAATAGAGGCATTATGGGCATTATGGGCTATTGATTAAGAAGGTAATGGCTCTCCAAACAAATAAAACATGACATAATGGGTCAGACTAATGATTTGCCAGTACAGAAATTTAAAAAGTTGACCGTGGTGTCAATGGATTCTTTTATGGAAATGACAATAATTATAGTCACTATTTGCTGAGTAGCTACTGTGTGCCAGGTTCTGCTAGGCAATTTATATGTGGCGCCATATTTAACCTTTAGAATTAAACTTCATATAATAAACCTAGATATTATCATCTTGGATTGACAGATGGAGAAGCTGGAGCTAACAGAAGGTAACCACATTGTCCAAGGTCATCGAACTAGGAAGTAGCAGGGTCAAGATCAATAAAACCAATCTGGGGTGTGCCAAAGCCATAGTGCTTTTACTAAACTCACAGAAAAAGTTTCTCTGCCTAATGTCATCCTCACAAATGTCCCTCATTCTGAATTTTTTGACTTAAATTTTTTAATGTACGATTTAAAAGAATAAGTACTGTATAGCCTGGTTCAAAATCCAAAATGTACGAACGTATAGAACAAAAATAAGTCTCATTTACTCTCTGATCTCCCAACCCTTTAAGCTTCCTTCCCAAAGACAGCCAACTTGTTTCCTGCGTATATCCCATTCACTTACACCCAGCTAGCTAGGCATGGCCTCTCCCTCCCTCCCTCCCCCAACCCATTCACATGTAAACGTCAGCACAATGACTTCACAGTTATGTACCTTATGTTTTTCACTTGACAATACATTTTGGTGATCCTTCTAGACCCCAAACAGTTCTAGCCACACCTTTATAAACTCTGGTGGATCTGTTAGTATTAGAGCTGTCCTGAAGAGTTTACATTTTCAACTGGTACGATTTCTTGCAAACTTGTAAATGGTACTTGCTGGGTTTGATCAGAAGTGGGCAGAAAGGGGAGTGATTCCTCTCCTTCCAAAGATCCATATTTTGAAGGAGGAGTAGCTAGATTACCTACCCAAATGAGTCATTAAATTGTAGGGGTACACATGAAAAAAATCTAACTTAATACCTGTTCCCAGGGTGGGGGATAAAAAAACAAAGGATAAAATAAGAATCGGAAGGCAGCAGTGTGCATCACAAAGAGCTGAGGTGAATATAAGGATGAGCGATGCAAAAATCTGAAATTAAAATATGTGTTTGATGTATAAACACAGCCTTAGCGACAGACTATCCCCAAATTGGACGGAAAGACCGCCTCTGACTTAAATATCAGAAACCACACAGCACATTCCTAACCCTTAATTCCCCTGAAGAACAATTTACACCACCAAGAAAAGAAAAGCTCTTAGATGTAGAAAGCAAAACCCTTATCAGGACAGATGCCCAGCATTTAGGAAACAATTTGGACACAGGGGAAAAAAAATAATCTCTTCTCCCCATGATGTGGCAGCAGAGAATAGATCAAAAAGCATCAGGCAGAGGAGTCCAGCAGGGACTGAAAACGGGGAGGATTTTCACATTCAGAGGCGTGGAGAAAAGGACAGGCAACTCACTGACAGGCAGAAGAAAGATGTAAATGATTTTTTCTGTATTAACCTTAGCAACAGCTCTAAAACATTTACTGCCCCATTGGATTGTTTACCAGGCTTTGAGCCATGTCTTCCTCCTTTGAATGTTGGGAAGCACAGGCTGGTATCTTATCTGCAAGGCTTTGCATGCCCACCCTGTACCATTCACTCACAGACTCCAAGGATCTGATTCAATTCACTCCCAGGAACACGCACTGAATCCCTCTTCCATGCAAGAAGGTGTTAGGTGCTGAAATGCAAAATGGAAGTAGGCAGAACATTCTTTTTATTAAGATGCTTCCCTCTACTGTAAAACAAATTGCTTTTTAATAAGGCATTCTCTACTTTCAGATTATTTAGCTCTGTGATACCCAGCCTCCTCTCAACTGGGTTTCAGAACATTCCTTAGAATAGTCCGTGATTTTATGGCTTCCACTGGCAGCAAATGGTCTCAATCAGCCCATGAGATATCTCCTCCTGGATTCTGCTCTTCAGTCTCTAGCAAAGACTTTTGCTTTTGTAAATAAGGCAATATTTAATTACAGCTATGCTCATGACAAGACATCTTCTTAGCTTCTCTTGGCTTGGTTCTTAGATGTCTGATTACTTGCACCAACTTCTCAAGAATTCCTGAATTCTTCTCTAACCCTTGGCTTGCTTACAAACAATGACTTGGTTGGGTGTTTCTTACCTTTGGACTTATACAGACATATATGTGTGTATATATATATATATATATGTATATCTATATATATATATACATCTATATCTGATATTTAGAGATTTGAGATAGGCTGGAAAAATGCATAAATTTGCAAAAGGATAAAAATAAGAATCCCAGAATCCAGGAACATGTGGGAAAGAAAATATCAAACTAGATAAGTACTGTGTGAATCAGTTGCTTGACATGGGGCCTGCAAACTGGCTCTAAGCTTCATAACTGGTCAAGGCAGAGAAAGAAACACCATTGTAAGATCCACGGGGTCTAAAAGTCCAGGACAAGCTAGTTGCTATGTGAAAGTACAGCTTTCCTGGATATTGAGCCCTGTGAGAAATCTCTCCCCCGGATCTTCATAAAATGGCACCGTGAGGTGTATTACATCACATCAAAAATGCCTTGGAAGTCCCACCTGGTGCTTTCCCACGACATGTCTTCATGTTGGCAGACGGCTTGATATCAAAAGATAATTCTAACTTAATAGAGATAAAAGTAAACTCGTGTTTTGACCCTGTTATGGGTTGAATTGTGTTCCCTCAAAATCGACATGTTGAAACCCTAATCCCCAGTACCACAGAATGTGACTGTCATATGGAGATGAGGCCTTTCAAGAGGTGAAGTTAAAGCAAAGCTGTTAGGGTGGGCCCTAACCCAATCTGACTGACGTCCTTACAAGAAGAGGAAATTTGGACATACAAGGAGGTATTAGGGCCCATTTGCACAGAGGAGAGACCAGGAGGAGAGACAGCAAAAAGACAGCCATTTGCAAACCAAGGAGAGAGGCTTCAGATGAAACCAACCCTGCTGACACCTTGGTTTTGGACCTCTAGCCCTCAGAACTGTAAAAAATAAATTTCTTTTTATTGTGCCATTTTGTTATGGCCACCCTAGCAAACTAATACAGACCCCAAAGGCAAGTCCAGAGGAAAGGAATAGGGGATGGAGATAGGAGAGGCACTTGACTTTGACAAAGCTTCGTGAAAGCTATATGAAAGAAGAGTAGGGATTTAAGTGGGTTTAAAATGCAATAAAATACTTGCTGACCCTCCTGGAGGGGTCCTCTTTACAGAGCCCCTGTCTTTGAGAACAGCAGTCTTGGCCATGAGACGTGCGTTTGCCAATAGAATGTGAGCAGAAATGAGCGAGGTAGACTCCTTTCAAGCAGTGGCCCATCGCTGACTTCTTTGTTACAAGACAAGCAGTATCAGGAGAGTAAGGAAAAGATGCTCCTTCACCCTGAGTTCTGGGGGGGAAGGCAATGTGGAGCATAACCAGAGCTGATGGGTGGTAGACACTGTTTCACAAGCCAATGAGATTTTGAGGTCTTAATTGCTACCTGACTTAGCTTAAGCTAACAGATAACAAGATTGATGAGTGATGTGGCTGCTAAGCAAACCTCATGAGCTAGTTTTTTAGTCATCTTTACTTAGGTTGTATCAGGAATATTGAATTAACTTATAGGAAACATGCACCATGGGGTCAAATGGCAAACTGAATTTTCCAGAAAAAGAGAATATAGGCTAATGGGAGGATTTAAAATTGGTCATATGAAGGAAAAATGGAAGAAACTAAGGAAATTTAGTCTGAAAAAAGAGAAGATAAGGAACAAAATTCTGTGGAAAATGGACTGTACCCATTCTAGGGAGCTGGGGTCGGGGGAGTTCCCAAGGGCTTTTGCTGGAAACATTGGTGAAGGGAATTTTCACTATTTATATTTAAATTCAAATTATATTAAATATTAAATACTTATTAAAAAGGGCGAGTTTCCTAACCTTTAGAATTATTTCTTAAAGGAATCTCCTTATTAGAGGGGTTTAACCAGACGCTGCTGATATCTTGTCAGAAATAGTGAGGAGGGAATTTGTTGTTGGTGGTGATGTGGTGGGGGCCAAGGCTGGAGTGTTGGATTGGACCAGTGGTTTTCAAACATTTTTAGTAGTGTAACAAATCTTATAAGGAACCCTTAACATAATAGTGGTATTTAATAGTCTAAATTTATTTTATATAGTCAAATAAGAACACTTAATTTGTATAAAGTCAATCCCTGTAATGGTGAGACTCTTCTGATGAACATAAAAAATTGAACTGAGGATGTTTACTCACCAACTGTTATCAAGTAGCCTCTCTTTGCCACATGCTATTCTTAGCACCGGGGAAGGGCAACATGGTTAAATTTCTTGCTCCCCTGGAATTTATACCAGAGTAGAAGAGACAGACTATCAGCAGCTAAACCAACAAGCAGGATAATTTTAGACAGTCATAAGTGTTCTGAAGAAAAATAACACAATGCGGTGGAGAGTAGGGGGCTTGATGTAGACACAGTAGAGTGAGTGGTCAGGAACGACCTCTCTCAGGAGCTAACATTTGAGCCGACACCTGAGTGACAAGGAGGATTCTGAAGAACATTCCAGGCAGAGGGAATGGCAGGAGGAAGACCAACGTGGAAATGAACTTGACGTGGCTGAGTACTAGAGTGATGGGTGTGCTCTGTGAAGGCAGAGCAAGAGGGAGAGAGAGGTGGGCAACGCACAGCTCATGGAGGACCTTACATGCCAGTTCTGTTCAAACTATCCACGGTGAAAAATTTAAAAAATAATTAAAAAATTTTTTTCAGCCACAGGCCAACATGCAACCCAATGGGATTAGTCTGTAGCTTATGCTACCAGATCATGTCCATGCAAGTTTGACAACCTCCTAACTAGACTCCTCTTCAATGCGATGAGCCCATTGATCATGTGCTTAAACATTGTGGCAATGCCAAATCGCCATGATAGTTTCTAAATGCTCACTTTTAATTTCTGTCCTTATTGTATTTATTTTGATGCAGACCAGGAACACATGTTTGTGGATCTGTGGCCTTCACCTTGATTAGTGCATGGAAAGGACCTTGGATTTTACTCTAAGTGCATTGGGAAGCATATATAGGGAAGATGGGAAAAAGAAGAATCAAGGACCACTAATAGGATTGTGCTGGGGCTCCTTAACTAAGAAGAAGAAGACTAATGGAGAAAAAAATTGGGTGAAGAGAGTAAAACTTTATTTTGAAATGTTAATTGAGAAATGTCTAGATCTCCAAGTGAGAGGTCAAGTAGGAAATTGGATATATGCGTCTGGGGCTCACAGCTGAGGTCAGGGCCAGAGCTGTAATGTTCCAAAGAAAATTTGGGGGGTTGAACAGTGGCCTCTGAGAAGTTATGTCCATACCCTAGAACCTGTGAAGGTGACTTCATTTGATAAGAGGGTCTTTACAGATGTAATTGACTAAAGAATGTCAAGATGAGACCATTCTGGATTATCCAGGTGGGCTCTACATCTGATGACAAGTGTCCTAATAGGAGATGCATAGGGGAGAGACAGAGATAGAAGAGGAGAGGTCATGTCACTACGGCAGAGGTTAGAATGATGCTGCTTCAACCCAGGGAAACAGCAATGGTGGCAGCCACTGGAAGCTGGAGGAGTCAAGAAGGATTCTCCTCTAGAGCCTTCGGGGGGAGTGCAGTCCTATCAACACATTGATTTTGCACTTCTGCCCTCAGAATTATGAGAGGAAAAAATTTCCGTTATTTTAAGCCCCTCAGTTTATGGTGATTCAGGAAAGGAATACACATTGAACCTTTCAGCTGACTCTATTCCAACATTTCCTTTGGAACCCTGCTTTGTTCTAACCCTGTGCTTCTCAACCGTGACTGCACATTAACACGGCTTAGAGAACTTGTAACAAATCCTGGCCTGGCCACAGCCTCAGAGATGTTGCTTCTGTGGGCTTGGGTCTTGGCTGGCATCGGAGTAAACCAGAGATGAGAATTGCCATTTATGAGTCACAACAACTTAAAATCTCGGGGATGACACAGATGTGCAGAGGGGAGGAACATCTGTATAAACATTTTTTTAACCTTAGGAATTTTCTTTGGAACATCCTGTCTTTATGCTCAAATATCTTCTTGGAAACCGTCGGAAGCCGGGGCACGTCGGCTGTCTACACAGACTCTAACGGACCTAAGTCAGTCCTGTTTCCACCACGAAGGGGTAAAACGATGCTCTAACAGTCGCCATCACTGCCTGTCAGGACGCTCCCCTCGCTGCTCCCAGAAGCACCGGGGGGAAGCATTCTGTTCTAGACCGAAGCCTAACAACGTTCAACTTGAACATGAATCAAAAGATGTCACTTGCAAGGCCTTGCTCCCAATTGTCTCACTGCCTTCCTTACAATCAGACAATTATAATTTGGAATTTCTGGTGGCATGCTACTTTGGGTAATTAAAAAAAAAAACCTACTGCCTCGATGTACTGAATAGGAGAACAGTACATTCTCATTTAGAGGGAAAGGGGCCCTTAATTGCGGGACAAAGCAATTCCTTGTATGTCAGCCCTAAATAAATGTTTCTTTATTTCTGAAGCTGTGTGACCTCCTGCAGTGGTCTTTCTAGCATGTCAGGGAGCAGTCAGAAGTGGATTGTGGTTAGCAATGCACGCTTGTCTGTAAAAGCCTTTTAACAACAACGAGGAGCTCACTGCATCTATTGACTCCCGGGGAAGTCTGAGGTCACAAGCTTGGCTGGGGCACATGAGCCCAGATAATGAAGATGGTTTTGCCCTTTGGAAACAAAGCCAGCAACTGTATGTACTTCATTATGCGCTTTGGGTCATGTGCTAACAATGAGGGTCTCTCTAATCCTAATCCCCCTAATGATGGCTTCTCCCAGCCCTTACCCAAACCCCACAAGGCCCCGTGGTTTGGCAAGCCAGACCGAATAAAGGCAGCACGGTGTTTGGCTTTTGAACTGAGTTCAAGGCAATTAAAGTTATGGGCTAAGGAGGAAAGGAGGGGTTTAGAAATACCGGTATAATAAGTAGTATGACTGCAGTAACCGTAAATTAACTCAATTAGACAAAGCCTGATTTAACGGGGGAAAGATGGTGAGAAGCGCTACCCTCATTAAATCTGGCTGTTAGAGGCGCTTCTAATGGCCTTAAATTTGTTTTAGTTGTTTGAATCACATAAAATAGTCTGTGCGTGTGCATGTACACACGTGCACTCACGTGGGTTCTGCGATTTTTGCAGGTATTTTTTTAAAGAGGAGAGGAATAGAGCGCAAAACAAAACGATATCAACTCCCCCACCCCCCAAAACCAAAAATCAACTAAATGAGCGCTCAAGCGCTCGAGAGTGGAAGACGAGAAAGGCAGGGTAGAATCAGGGAGTGGAAAGCAAGAGGGAGTTCTGCTGATAAAGCCATGAGCCCTCTCGGGTGGGGGCTTGTGCTCAGTTGCCTGGGCTGTGGGATGCTGCCTGGAGCCCGTGCACAGTTTCCCCGGGTCTGCATGACGGTGGACAGCCTGATGACCAAGGAGTGCTGCCCGTCGCTGGGTCCGGAGCCCGACAACATCTGTGGCTCCCAGGAGGGCCGGGGCCAGTGCATGGAGGTGCAAGCTGACACCAGGCCCTGGAGCGGTCCTTACGTGCTACGGAACCGGGATGACAGAGAAGGTTGGCCGAGGAAGTTCTTCCACCGGACCTGCCGATGCACAGGTGAGGGAGGCCGGCAGACCCGGCCATGCCCTGATCCGGGTAGGGAGGCCCCAGTTGGGAAAGGAGCCCCTTCTCAGGAGGAGATGAGACTCTTAAAACTGTTAGACTGGGCTTTAAGTGGCCAACCAAGTTTGTTTTTCACAGGCAGCGAACTGAGTCGGGCTGATGTCTTGGTTCTATTTTTCACACCCTCTGTTACATCTAGTTATGGAAACCAAATGGATATTACATGGGCCAAGCCTGGTTATGTGAACTCATGCCAACATGCCATTGGCTTGTTTGTTGGAAGGGGGAAGCTAACGAGCTCCAGAGTCAGCTTTGAAGCTCAGAGCAAGTCCTTTCAAGATGGATTCGGTGGCCTCCGCTTCTGAAATGGGTCTGCACTTGTAGAAGAGGGGGATGGGTAGCCTTGGCATCTAGAAGACAGGCATCCAAGGCAGGTGTTTCCACGGTCCTAGCCTCAGCGTTTCTCGTGTTTGGAACGGGTCTCAGGCAGAGTACATCTTGTTAGCTAAGGTTGTGTCTGGGTTGCCACTTTGCCACAGTCGGAGGGCTGTGGTGGGACAGAGCTTCTGCGAGCTGGGGAGGGAGAATCCCAAGATAACAATGGCTTTTTCTGCTCTTGCCTGGGTTGGCTGTGGGCATTCCGCCATTTGCTCGGTGTCCCTCTTTCAGACCTTGGTCTCTCTTATGACTTCTTCGAAATCTCTGTGCATTTCTTATGCCTCCAGCTCTTCTGAGCCTTCTCAAATCCTCTTCAGTAGCGCCTGCCTGTGTTCAGCAGCCATGCACAGCGGTGATAAACACTCAAAGGCTGGCAGAGCATTTGATGCACAGAAAGTGCATGTGGCAACATTAGCAAAGCCCTTGGCCACTGTTCTACACCACCCAGCTGCATACCAAGTTTTCCTTCTTAAATTATTATTTTTTGCTTACATTCTCATAGGATGCCGGCACATAGGGAATCCAGATAATGGGGCTGTGTAGGGATATAAAAAGGTAAACTAAGGAAATGTACAAAGGACTGCGATGTTGATGTAGGAATGGTGTTAGTTTTTTTAACAGGCAAAAAATTCTGGCTGTATAATCGTTTTGTGGTCATAATACTAATTCTGCAATTCCAAGGAGCTCAGTTTTGCATTGGGTATTCATTGTGACGAAAGTTTTAAACAGCATATTGAACATATACTATCCATTTTTTTCTGAGCTAATTGAACATTGTCTTCTATAGACATTATCTCATGGATTCTCCTGGCTTTTGTCTGAGAAGCAGCAGGTTTCATATTACCTGTGTGATTAAAATCACACTACATAGTAACTTCTTTGTCTATGACTCAAAAGTTCTTCTAGAACACTTATTTCCAGGCCAAATCAACGATAGAGTGCTACCGCTTACAACGGCGGAGCTTCTCCATTTATGGAATCCTGGGGCAGAAGATGTTAAGAAATCAGATATAACTCTTACCTCTTCTTATCATCATCTACTTTATATTTTTGACCTGGTAGGTAAGTTTGTTTTGTTTTGTTTTTTAAAGGTGAGGATGGAGAGAATAGAGAATGGCAGAATAGAAAAGGATAATTATAATCTCCCTTTCCAGGAGGTAGACCTATAAATATTCCTCCAGAAGTGACAAGAAGTTAGGGGCACAGTGACCCACTTCCTAACATAAAAAGGGATCCCCTGTTCTGAGGACGATAAACATATACCTAGGAGACAGTGGGTCAGAAGGAGGGTTTGGGCTGTGAGTCTGAACTGTTAAGGACATCACATGTCTGTAGGTCAGCCCAAGGAACAGAGCTTTCTCAGTGTGTATGGTCTCCATTGCCAGCCATTGTCAAGGCCTTGGCTACTCCTGAGACCAACTACCAGCCTATGGCTCTCCTCCCCTCCTCCGTGATTTGATCTGTATAGACTCATTCAGGACCATAGCTCTTTCCATACCAACTCTGGATGGCTCCACTTATGTTGGCTAAATGGTCTTATTCTTTGAGTCTCAGGGCATTAGACCAAGTCCTAGTGGCCGAGCTGGAAACCAACTTAGTATAAACAGTAATCACCATTCTGTAATGTGTCATGTGTCCCAAAGCAAGACATAGGACCTTCATTCAGCTTATTCTCCCCCAAAGGGTGATTTGCTTGCCTTCCAAGGGTAGCTTTTCATGGTTTGGGAAGCAGTCTTCAGAATTTAAACCTGATCCCAAAACCTGAACCCAAAAGCCCTCCTCTCTGTTATCCTCATAATTTTTTTGCAAATAGGACCGCTGGGATTCTTCTAGGTCACCCAAAATTTATTAAGGAAGAGATCTAGTTTAGCTTCTGGAAACCAGACTATTGGTGACCCTGTACTTTGTTAATGCAATGGAAAAGTAAACAGACCATTTATCCATCAATGGACATTTAGATCGTTTCCACGTCTTGGCTATTGGGAATAGTGCTGCAATAAACATGGGAATGCTAATATCTCTATGAGATCCTGATTTCAATTCTTTTGGACAAATATCCAGAAATGCAATTGCGAGATCATATGGTAGTTCTATTTTTAATTTTTGAGGAAGCTCCATACTGTGTTTTTCCATTGTGGCTGCGCCATTTTGCATTTCCACCAACAGTGCATAAGGATTCCAATTTCTCCACATTTTAGCTAAGTGGTATATACATCCAACTGAACACTATTCAGCCTTAAAGAAAGGAAGGAAATCGTGCAGTATGTGACAACATGGATGAACCTAAGGGGCATTATACTCAGGAAATAAGTCAGTTACAGAAAGACAAATAAGACATGATTCTACTTATATGAGGTATCTAAAGTCAAATTCATAGAATCAAAGCATGGAATGCTAGTTACCAGGAGCCAGGGGAGTGAGACATAGAGAGGTAGTAATCAGTACACATAAAGTTTCAAGATGAGAGTAAGCTTAAGAGAGCTGCTGAACAACATTGCACCTAGAGTCAGCAATAATGTATTGTACACTTAAAAATGTGTTAAATGTTCTTACCACAATAAAATAAAATAAAATAAAATAAAATAAAATAAATAAAAAAATACCCCATTGTCTTCATGAGCTTGAAGCTGGTAAAAGATATTAGCCTAACAAAGAGAAATAAAAACAAAGTCTGGAGGGGAAACCCCCTAAATGATGTGCTCAAATCCTCTAGAGAGAACTTCTCTATTCTCTATTATCTCTAGGGATAAATTGGAACCCAAAACCTACCAACCTTAATTGTCAGGAAGAGCTGAATTTCGGGAGACTTAGCATTAGCTCTTCACCTTACACATCTCACTAGCCAACTGGCGTTTCTGAGAACATACCAGTTGCAGCTGTGTTTTTGGACTTTTGGAAAACATGCACACCAAATCGTTTTTGAACAGTTGTCAAAGAACTGCTTGTTTGTACAAGTGACTAAGTGCCTCCGTTTTTCCAATCTCTGAAATGGGGATAATGATGAAACCGCACTTGTAAAATCTTTTGAGCTCTGTAGATGAAAGGCTCTCTGTGAGTATAAAGTATTGTTATTAAAATAATAGAATCTCTAATTAAAAGGAATAGGCTATTTAGAGCTCCTTGTAAATTCACTAATCGGTGGTCTTTAAGCTTATTTAGTCTAATAGCCTTCTGAGGTTGAGCTGATACAGTTCATGTAGGAACGTGCCTGGCTTGGTTGTTCTCACTCTCTTTTCCATTGCTCTCCCAGTCCTAAGTAGGTTTACGACTTTGTCTTTTTAAATTTAATTTTTGCCGAAGGACATACTCAATGGTAGATAGATTGGTATCTCGGGATCCTTTAGTTTTCTTTCTCTCTCCATTTTCCAGTAAGAAAATGCCATCTCTTCTAAGAGGCCCGTCTTGTAGTTTTTGCTGCCGCTATTGGTAGATTAGGGGAATAAATGAACTCAGGTTAAGTTGATGTAGGGAACCACTAAGGAATCTAAATTAGAGAAATAAGCACTTTGTGTGCTGGGCTTCCATGTTGTTACACTTTTCCGTTGTCAGCAGCATTTTCATGAATTCTTTGGACCATGTTTAGAAGCTCTAAACATAAAAGGGGCCCCACTGCAGAGGTTTTGGAGAGATGCTGGAAAAGGGATTTTTTTTACATTTCTGGGCCATAGGTGAGCTCACATGCAGACAAATGCTTTTTTTTTTTATTTATTGGGTTATAATTGAAAAATGATATTATCTTAGTTTCAGATGTACAACACAGGGATCCGACATTTGTATACACTGTGCAGTGAAAGTTCCTACCTAATAATGTTGACTGTATCCCTCGTGTTGTCCATTACACTCCATGACTTATTTATTTTTAACTTGAAGTTTGTACTTCTTAATCCCCTTCCCCCCCATTTGCCTCCTTCCCCGCCCCAATTCTTTCTTCTTACCTTCTACGTTGCTTTTCAGAGGCAAGTATGGTTTTGTAAAAAGAAACATCTTTGCTCAACATAATTGTGAAGCAGCTCTGGTCTTCTGAGTCAGAATTAATCGTATTGTCTTCTGTGGTGCTTGGTTTATTCCTGTTTTCACTTTTCCCCACAGTTTGACTTGTGCCGGTGGTTCATTGCACACACGTCCTCATCCCCTGGATGAAGACATTGTGCCTTATGTCTGTCTGTGTCTTCTAGTACCTAATGCCTTTTATTCCATTATTCATTGATTCATTTATCACCTACCTGACTGACATTTATTTAGCACCAGTGATGCTAGGCCCTTCAGGTACAAAGAGGGGAAAAACGCAGTATGATTTTTTTAAAAGATTTTATTTATTTATTTGACAGGGAGAGACACAGCAAGAGAGGGAACACAAGCAGGGGGAGTGGGAGAGGGAGAAGCAGGTTTCCCGCCGAGCAGGGAGCCCGATGCGGGACTCGATCCCAGGACCCCAGGATCATGATCTGAGCTGAAGGCAGACGCTTAATGACTAAACCACCCAGGTGCCCCCGCAATATGATTTTTAAGGTGTCCACAGTGTCGTGGACGAGGAAGACAGGCAGGAAAACAAATATTTACAATACTGCTTCTATGTGGTATCTAGTAATAATAACAACACTCAATATAGAACTGACTATGTACCAGATACTGTTCTAAGTGCTTAATATGATAACCGGCTTGTTTTCCATGAGAACTCTGTGATGTAGAACTCTTATCCCAATATGACAGATTTGGAAGAGTGAAGTCCAAAGCTACAAAGCATGGAAACTTCTTCCAACATAACAAGTGGGAGCACAGAGAGAGGCATGCTGAGTTTTGACCGCCCTTTAGGCGGTCGGTGTTAATAAATTATCTGTTGAATAAACAAATGAGGGAGATAATTAGCTATTGATCATTTTGTTTCTAGCAACCAAAAACAATTGTGGTAAAGGAAGTGAAGGAATATTAAAACTCATGGCATAAGTTATGAATTACTCAATTTCAACAAAATTCAAAGACAAGTTTTATGTATTTAAATGTAGAATTGTACTGAATCGATTATTATAAAATTGAGGTGTGCTATTCCTTAGCATTTCGAAGGAGAGACTCACTCTCCTATTGCAAAGCTGTGGCTTTATATTCACCTTCAGTCATCTGGCTCTAGGTAAGTAGCTGGAAGTTTGGGCACTTAGTATTCTTTGGATGCATTTTCTCATTCACTCCTCAAAAATATTCTATTCCTGTAAAAGCTGCCAGAGAAGGTGATATGTTTTAATCAAAGGTGTTTTGAAACAGATATACAATTTTAGTAGGTTCCCTGGGGGAAAGTAACTCTGGAGCATTTGTATAGTATCTGGTACTTTGGTAATTGCTCAATAAATATTTATAAATAATTTCTATTTAGTAGCTTCACTCTAGCAATCAATGTAAATTTTAATGTTTAACTGAAACTATTCTAAAACATGTTTCAGTCTTGGGTCTAGTAGAATTTTTTCTGTTTAAGTATTTTTTACTTACGTTCTCATACGATGTTAAAGCATAGAAAACTATAGATAACTGAGCTCTGTGAGGATAGGTAGGATATTTTGAATGTTTTGAGGAGCATAGAACCCAAATAAATTACCTTAAGAAAAATTTTTCCTACTCATGATATTTTTAATGACATTTTCTTTAACCATCAAAAAATCCATTGGGTTAATAGAAAAGGAGGCCTGTGCATTTTTGTTTACATAATACAAACGTTAATCATTTTGTTTCATGCTATTGTAAAATTTTCTTTGCCTGTAGAAATTCAAATGATCCTCTCTCTACTATGGTCATAGTATTTTTTGCTTACCTCTGCTTTGGTATTTACAGTCTATCAAAATTATTTACAGGGCCTGCTTTTCCTTCTAATCCACAAGGATAGGGAGAAAGAGGAAGAAGAAATTTTATGTTTATTGGATTATCTACCACATGCTTTATACTTCTTTGTTTTTAGTTAATTTTCCAAAAAAATTTCAGCTCTATTGAGGTATGACTACAAATAAAAGTGTACGATTTTTAAAGTGCACATCGTGGTGACTTGGCTTTATATTTCTTTTATTCATGCAACAAATATTCATTTTGTATAAGGCCGAGCACAGGCCTTGGCGGTGGGGTAACTGCCTTCCAGTTGTCTGTACCTGAGACAAGTAGATAATTACTGTTGGTGTGCTGTATCCAATGGAGGGGGCATATGAGGTGCCAGGGGAGCTCAGGGCGCTAGCATCTGACCCTGACACGTTGAGTCAAGGATGACCTTGTAGACGACCCATCATGAGGCAGAGAGCAGGAATGGTAACCCAGGCAAAGAGGAATTTAAGGAAATGATGAAGCAAAAGTGCTGTGGATTGAAGTGAGAGCCAGTAAAAAGGTCTGGGAGGAGGAGGACCGGGAGGAGGGGGATGGGGGAAGGGGAGGGGGTTTGGGGAGGAAGGGAGGGGGAGGAGGAAGAGGGGAAGGTGGGGAAAGGGGGAAGGGGAGGGAGGTAGGGGGAGGTGGAAGAGAGCAGAGTTAGTCTCCCATGTTAATGCTTTATGTAACCCCTCTAATCCCCTGGGGGATGAGCATTACCATCCCCTTTTGCTTCAACTTTCTGCTCCAATAATATTTAAATGTTTACTCTGTAACTTATCACCACCTAGGGATTGAGGTGCTGGTCATACCAAAAGCAGTAATCAAGACTAAAAAGGGAAAAGTCCAGGACAAGCTGAAATAATTTCCACTTTAGATGCTAATCAGGCAGATGCTTATTAGTTCATATGACTAGTACTCCTTCCCCGGGTAGATAAAGCAGGGACATTTGTGCCGTGGACGGGGAGCCCTGCAATGATTTGCACTTGGTGATACCGTGGCAGCTAATTCACCTTTATGACCTGCCGGCCTCCATTGATTTTTGTGTTAACGCTGTCTCCTTTGTGAAATAAACCAGCTTTTGTAATGTTAGATTTCACCTAAATTCCTGGAAATCAGCTTATTTATTTTGGTTCCACCTTGAGCTGGGTGTATATCTTCTTCCTTCTCTAAATCAATGAGCCACACTCACTCTGTGTGGGCCCTGTTGTGTGTGCCACAGGATAGCAGGGCTCAGCAGCGTGCCCATCCAAGACAGCGGGCAGCCTTGGGGCTGGGGCTGTGGGGAGGAAAGAGAAACTCGTTCTGCCTCCAGTTCTGGAAGCCTAAAGTCTCAGGTCGAGGTGTCAGCTGGGTTGGATTCTTCTGAGGCCTCTCTCCTGCTTTGTTGGTGGCTGTCTTCTCCCTTGGTCTTCACGTGGTCTTCCCTCTGTAATGACTAGTGGCCAAATCTCCCCCCGCCTTGTAAGGACACCAGTCGTATTGGATTGGGGGCCACCTCATGACCTCATTTTTAAGTTAATTACCTCTCTGAAGACCTGAGCTCCAAACACAGTCATATACTGAGGAACTGGGGGTTAGAACTTCAACATACGAATTTTGAAGGGACACGGTCCACCCATGACAGCTTGTGACCCCTTTCATATTGTTTCTTTGCTGGGAGTATTTCTAAGGAACTCTAGTACTCTGTTCACTTGGAGATGCAAACATTTCAAGAGGAGAGTAAGGGAAGGAAATTGGCTTCCTTTGCCTTTTTGCAAACACTTTCATCTTCTCCTCCTTTTTATCCCAGAGTTCAAATTCAGAAATTTCTTCCAAGCTACATAAACTGACTCCCTCTTCCATCTCCCCCTCCCCTTTTTTTTCTTTTAAAAATAAACCAGGACATTTTGCTGGCTACAACTGTGGAGTCTGCAAGTTTGGCTGGACCGGCCACGACTGCAATCACAGGAAAGCCCCGGTAATTCGGAAAAATATCCATTCCTTGACTGCTCAGGAGAGGGAGCAGTTCCTGGACGCCTTAGACCTCGCAAAGAACACGACACACCCCGACTACGTGATCACCACCCAGCATTGGCTCGGCCTGCTGGGGCCCAACGGGACCCAGCCACAGATTGCCAACTGCAGCATTTATGATTTCTTTGTGTGGCTCCATTATTACTCTGTTAGAGATACATTATTAGGTGGGTTTTTTTCTCAGCAGAGGGTATATCATTATAGTTTGGGGCTGTGGGGGGATGGGTGGGGAAGTAATTTCAGGGCAAGTTAATTAACAAGAGAGCAACCTCAGGAAGGGTTAGGCTTATGAGAGTCAGAGGATTATCAAATGCTGCCTGAAGCTAGGATGGAGCACAGTTTACCAGTACGTTGGCTGACATTTGGGAAAATGTTTTCTCCTGTAGTTGGTGTTTTGCGTTCAAAGTCTAAACTCTCCTCTATGAAGCTATTAATCTTCAAAGGCAAGAGTTGGTGAAGCGGAGGCAAATTCCTTTTGATTCCAGAAGAAAACATGTCTAAATCTGGCCATGGGAGCCCTCTCTGACATTTTTCCTCAAATTAGAGGAATTAACAGAACAGGTGCTAAAGCACATGAAGCTTCTTTGTGCAGAATTAGAGTGTTTGTGTGCAAAGTGCATATCTCATTAAACCCGCATGTGTTAGTCTTTAGACTTTTGGTCATCATTCATGGTGCCTGTGATATGGTGCACCGCTGTGGGGATCCTCAGGTTTTTTCGGAGTTGTATTGTCAAGGAAGAGCATAAGCTGCTCCGGCAATGTAGAGTTCCTCCTGAATTAGCCCTTTGAACCATTACAGTGGATGCCTGGGAAAATGGTGCCCCGCCCTTCTAGATCCTAAAAATTGGGGCCTGCGTAAGACTTGGAATGGGGGCTTGTTTGTTAAGAACTTCATTAATCTAGTAGGACCAGCTACGCCCTCGGATATTTTGCAGTCAGTGAACGCCACAGACGTCAGCTCGCTCCAGGGGGATGTGAATCCATTCCTGGTTCTATTCTGTGTACTCCTGACGCTTTCTTTGGCTGTACCTGTTATCTCCACCTTTGGGGCCCCTTGTTGGGGTTGAATGAAGACATCAAACTCCCTTTGAATAGTCAGATTCTCATTGGAATTGTCTGTCCTTGTGTTTATCACTGGTTCCCCATTGCTTGATTTCACCTCATTTGTTCGTTTGGGGAACATTAAGCTTTGTTCTGAATTAAAACATTTAAAAAGGACTGTGTAGCCATCAGCAAGCGATAGCATGTCTTTCCTCAGTGTGAGTCCTTAAAAATCTTGCCTCTCAGGTAAGCATCTGTCTTTCTTTATCAATAGATAAGGAGGCTCTTCTGGCTATAAACCTTTATAGTTTTCCTGTCATCGCTCAGAGGAATTTTTGCTTTATGAGAGGGTTTTCTCTCAAGAGGGAAAGAGGACTATAGTTTCCGGTCATACCTAGGAATTAAATTTATATTTGTGTCAGTTCAGCTCTCTGAAGTTATTATAGGTACTTTGAAAAAGAACTAAAGCCAGCTAAAGTTTCTACATAACCATCAAAAGCTTTTATGAAAGCGGAAGAAGGATGGAATGGGCAGTAAAGGGGGTCATTAAATTGCCCAAAGCTTTTCACTAAAATTGGCGGTTCCAGTGGCCAGCCAAATTGGTTTGAATGTATTTTTCTCTCTTCTAGTGTTGGCGACCATGCTTGTCAGCTGGTGGTTGTAACTGACTGAGGGCGGAGGCAAAATCCATGAAAGTTCTTTTTGGTGACATAAATGCCTGAATTAGGACTAAGAGCAGTCCAAGTTGCTTTATTATTAATTAATCCTTCCCTTGTAAATGTGTGCATTTGTGAGGACTAGGTTAGAAAATATCTTTTGAAAATATATTTCATTAAGATCTTAATGATCTAGCCCTTTGGCTAACATTATTTCATCTTAATGAAATGTTACTGAAAAATTAAACATGTGACAGGGACTCTCAAAGCTGAAAACGACCTAGATGTGTCTGGATCTCTGTTCACAATCAAACTTTTGAGAGATGGAGAATTTATCCTAGAAATACTGGTTGCTTCTGGAATTTTGTTGTTGCTGTTCTTGCTTTCAGAAAGATAAATGCCAAAACCCTTTTTTTTTTTTTTTTCTTTCTGATTAGAACAGCTTGGACTTACTGGCTCTGCAGACACATCTCATTGGGGTAAGGATTCGCATTAAAAAAAAAGTGCTATTCCATGATCTTTAATATGTTTCCCAATTGCTTTAGGACCAGGGCGCCCGTACAAGGCCATAGACTTCTCACACCAAGGCCCCGCCTTTGTTTCTTGGCACCGATACCATTTGCTGTGGCTGGAAAGGGATCTCCAGGTTGGTCCAAACTATGCCTTTGGTATTTTGAATTTTGCATTTGGTCAAGACCCATACCAGTCTTTGCTTTATGTGCTTTCTTGTTGTATTTGATGTTGATATATTGAGTTACATAACTAGACACACCCTTTGCTTTTAGCAACTCATCGACAATGAGTCCTTTGCTTTGCCCTATTGGAACTTCGCCACCGGGAGGAACGACTGTGACGTATGTACGGACCAGCTGCTTGGGGCTGCAAGACAAGACGACCCAACTCTAATTAGTCAGAACTCAAGATTCTCCAGCTGGGAAATTGTCTGTGATAGGTAATGGTATTTGCGTCCCTGCACTGGAAATCCAGAGACCGTATTTTCCTAAGTCTGGGAGATGGAGAGGCACTTTATATTTCTGTTTCTAACGCAGGCTGGGTTCTTTGTACATGTTTCTGAAAATGATTTTCCTGAGGGAAGTGGGATTTTAAAAAATTCTAAGCCCTCTTATTTAAAAAAAAAAAATAGAGGTCTGGAAATCGCACTTATGAATCGAATGGACTTGGTTATCCTTTCTAGATCAACTGTTTTAAAATTGGAATTCGTTTCTGCATTCAGCCAAACATTTCTTAAGTACCGATCATATTCCAAGCAGTGTAATAGTACTGACAATACAAAGATGAATAAAATAGAGCTTCCCTTTTGGATATCGTTTTATATTTACAAAGGCAGATTGTTTGTAAGCGAGTTACAATACAATGTGAAAAGTATCATGATAGATGTAAGTGTGAAGCCAAGAAAAGAGTCAGGGGAATTCTCTAAGAGGCAGAGGCACACACTACAAGCAGATGGAGGGGTGGGTGGTGAGTGTGTCCTAGGTGGAGGGAACATCATGTATGAAGCTGGGAAAGTCTCTGGAAACAGTTCAGTATAGCTAGACCATCGGGCGATGGTGAGCTGAGAGGGGCAGGGGGTGGGGCGGGGGAGAATGATCTCTGAAGTATTGAGGAACACAGCATAAGCAAATGAGCAGCTTGTAGCCCATGGAGAATCCTGTCCTCAGTGATTACTTTTAAATTTGTTTCTTTTTTTCTAGTACACATCTCAAAAAAAGATTCCCCAAGACGCTCTTCCGCCTTCCTTTATTATTTATACATTTATTAAAGGTTTTATTTATTTATTTGCGAGAGACAGCGAGAGAGAGCATGAGCAGGGGGAGGGGCAAAGGGAGTGGGAGAAACAGGCTCCTGGTTGAGCAGGGGCCCGAGATGGGGGCTCCATCCCAGGATCCTGGGATCATGACATGAGCCAAAGGCAGATGCTCAACTGACTGAGCCACCCAGGTGCCCCTGCCTTCCTTTATTTATCTGTTTCCTCCAAATCTTCCTGTTTTTAACCTAAGGGCTCTAGCTCCCCTGTCCAGTGTCTTTGTCGAGCTTCCTTGAACACACCCCTAGTCTGGGCATGCATGTGTTTGCGGGGGTGTAGGCCAATCTAGCAGGGATTCCCCCCTTCTACACCCTAAGCTTTTCCGATAGTGCTCCCCAACATGTTGGGATGGGTAACTATAATAAGATTTTGTCATGACCAAGATTTTGATTGGTTTGCTTGGCCCAAAGTTATGATACTATCCACAAATTAAAACATTTCATTTTTACTCTCCTTACAACCCTTAGCCTGGATGACTATAACCGCCGGGTCACCCTATGTAATGGGACTTATGAAGGTCTGTTAAGAAGAAATCCAGTGGGATTAAACAGTGAGAAATTGCCAACTTTAAAAGACATACAAGATTGTCTGTCTCTCACGACGTTTGACAGCCCCCCTTTCTTCCAGAACTCTACCTTCAGCTTCAGGTTGGTGCTCTGAGCTCTGTTAGACTGGCATTTTAAAATACTTTAAGATTTTCATGCCTGTGGTTGTAATGAACTGGAAGGAGATCCAGGTGTTGGGAGCCACGTACAAAGCTAAGTAATGCAGAAGGGCTTGACAAGTGAGGATAACAAGGAACCAGTGTTAGGAAAGTCATCATCCACCCACTATAATGAATAGTGTAGTTTTAATATTTTCTAACAGTTATTCAAGACCATCTTTCAGATTTCTAATTATGGCCTATATAGGTACAGTGTTCAGAACTAGGGTACTTCTTTTTTTTTTTTTAAGATTTTATTTATTTATTTGACAGAGAGAGATACAGCAAGAGAGGGAACATAAGCAGGGGGAGTGGGAGAGGGAGAAGCAGGTTTCCCGTGGAGCAGGGAGCCCAATGTGGGGCTGGATCCCAGTACCCTGGGATCATGACCTGAGCTGAAGGCAGATGCTTAACGACTGAGCCACCCAGGTGCCCCACCAGGGTACTTCATTACCTGTGATAGGTAATCATTGGTACTGCACCCAAAACCATGAAATGAACAACTTCATTAAGTATACACCAACAACAAGACAGAAGAAAGATAAATTAAGGAGTCGATCCCATTTACAACTGCACCCAAAACCATAAGATACCTAGGAATAAATCTAACCAAAGAGGCAAAGAATCTGTACTCAGAAAACTATAAAATACTCATGAAAGAAATTGAGGAAGACACAAAGAAATGGAAAAACATTCCATGCTCATGGATAAGAAGAACAAATATTGTGAAGATGTCAGTGCTACCTAGAGCAATCTACACATTTACTGCAATTCCTATCAAAATACCGTCAACTTTTTTCAAAGAAATGGAACAAATCATCCTAAAATTTGTATGGAACCAGAAAAGACCCCGCATAGCCAGAGGAATGTTGAA
>NC_138371.1:161733860-161748883 GCF_054177405.1 Leptonychotes weddellii | reverse complement strand
GCACTGGGTGTTATACGCAAACAATGAATCATGGAACATTACATCAAAAACTAATGATGTAATGTATGGTGATTAACATAACATAATAAAATAAAATTAAAAAAATATTTGCTCATGCTCTTTCTTTTTCTTTTCTCTTAAATGTATCATGCACTTTCTGTTTATTTTCTTTTAAATGTATCAGACCTTAATATTGAAGTCTGAGATCTCAGAGGAGTATTACAGACCAAATGCAACTCAAGTCACAGCACAGCAATGACACCACAATACTTGAAATTTAAAGGCCAACTAATAATTCTCTCCCTCTAAAAAGACTTTAAGAGTTGTGGGAAATAAGTATGGATATAAATAAGATTTTAAGCAAAGATGAATGGGGCTCCAAAAAGACACAGTGGATAGATTCATGGTCTTCCCCCAAACCAGATTCTCTCTCTCCTGTGTGTAAATTATACAGGTGATGGGTTATTTGGGGCAGAGGTGGGGTAAACTGAAAAATGCAGAGGCTGTGCCAAGTGCAGCAGAGCTCAGGGTCTGTGTGGGAGTTGGACACAGCTCTGGGTAGTGGCAATGGTCCTATAAAGGCTGACATTTAAGATTGTTTGAAAAGGAGCATACGTTTGTTTTTCACGGTAGTAAAAATGCTATTGAAATGGAGTGCAAGCTTTATAGATTTGAGTTCAGGGAATGGTTATCGAAGTGTGGGGCCCAGACTACCGTAACTGGGATCACTTGGGAGCTGGTTGGAAACACAAATTGTGAAGAACCGGCCCACACTTCCTGAATCAGAAACTCTGAAGTGGGGCATGAAATATGTCTTTCTCTCCAGTGATTCCCATGTATACTTAAATTTGAGGATCACTGAGTTAGGATAAGGACAATCTGAATTTCCTAAAAATGGGGAGGAGAAAAAGACAAGGATAAGTGGAATTTGGGGATGCATTTAGAATGCTGAATATGTTACAGTCAAGCTGGAGGTCTATTTAGTTGAGAAATGGGATATGAGATTATATGCTAATTCAAAAAATATTTCTGATTACAGACCATGTGCTGGGCATGGTACTGAGCTCTGGCAATAAAAATCTGGAGAAAACAGTCTGTGTCCTCTAGGACTTCATAGTCTGGCCGGGGGGACAGATATGAAGGTATAGAATTGTCATACAGTATATAAAAGAGGTATAATCCAACTGAGCAGGTGCAGAAAGTAAGCATTGATTAAGAGTTCCCTCCCCTGATGGAAGATCATCATTAAAAGTTGGGACTAATTTGTAGTTAATTAGCTATGACAGAGCTTCCCCATCTCAAGTCAGAAGACTGTTATTTAGGCTGGAAACAAAAAAAGGAGACCTTTATCAATTGTAACTGTTGTCACTGACATACTGATTTTCTCTCAGGAATGCCCTGGAAGGGTTTGATAAAGCGAACAGCAACCTGGACTCTCAAGTGATGAGCCTACATAACTTGGTTCATTCCTTCTTGAATGGGACAAGTGCTTTGCCACATTCTGCTGCCAACGATCCTGTCTTTGTGGTATGTTCAAAGGCTCAAACTAGATGAAAAATTTTCTACGTAAGATGTTGGATTTATTTGCTTTTCAGTAAGATTAAGGTTTGGTGTGTGTTATATTCTCTTTGTGCACAATGGGATGTATTCAAATGTTAAATTCGTTTTATTCTACGCCCCAGAGGTGGTAGGATAGCATTTAAAGTCCCTTTTTCAGAAACCCACGCTTTGGAGATGGTTAGCTTTGGAATGACACCAGACAGGAGTTTATAGTCCAGAGTTGGATTCATAAGTTAGCATAGTGATATTATAAATTATAGCACAATTTATATAATAAATTAGTATAATGACAATACTTTTTCAATCATAAAATGAGTGATGTTGAAGATGAAGCCCAGCCACCCGGCACCTTTGGAAGAGCACACCAAGTCCACAGCTCTGTTGGTGTTTCATCCTGGCCCCCTCACTCACAAAGCGTTCTGCCTAAAAATGAGCTGTTCTTGCTGTCCTAATATCATTGTGTCCACTTTGGACTGAATCTTCCATGTAAGACACTCGTCACAAGATGGCGCAGACCTCCCTGGGTGTACAGGAAGGGGTTCTTTTGCTCCTTCTGTGTCTACTTGCTAATCAATCAATGTAGGTTTACCAGAATCCGGTCTTTACTTGCTCTCATGGTTATATACCACCTAGTAACGAGTTTACTTGAGAGGGTGAGGACCATGGCCAATGTCCACCCGCAAACGCAGGAGGCTACCAATGTGTAAGAGAACCTGGTAGTGCTGAACAGAAAAAATGGTTTGGGTCAGTTTGCATACTTGCAGTTATATTCAGTCATTTTTTTTGTTTGTTTGTTTGCAAATGAGTAGATTCTACCCAAACTAATTAAGGATAAAAGAATTAATTTATTGACTTAAATAACTGGGAAACAGAAGGGTGCTGAATCTAGCGGCTCAAACGATGTCAGCTCTATCTCCGTCTTCATAAACAACCTCTTTGCATGCGGTAACTGAGCTAGCCATCGGCAGCCACAAATGAGCACGCTACCAGCTTAGCACGTGGGGCAGGGGCCAGAAGCAGCCACGTTACCATAGTATTGGAGAACAGTCCCAGGATTGGCCAGGCCTGGATTACCTGCCCTCCGTGAACCAATCAGTATGGCAAGGGGAAGGAGGTACTCTGATTGGCCAGAGCAAGGTCACATGTTCACCCCTACTGTCCACGCATGTGTGTGACCCCAACACACACAGCTTTAGGGAGCTCCCTGCAGGAAAGAAAGTTTGTGTTAGCCAGAAGGGGGACGGAGGGTGGGGATGGAGTGCTGAACAGAAAAAATGACAAATGTCTTCAATTAATACAAAAACCACATTTGATGTTCCTTACTTTATTAACTGGCTTCATATCTCTGAGAGGAAATACAGCCAGTACAGAGAGAGCTGTTGTTGGCTACGGAGGAACCTTACGGTTCTTTAAAATTCAAGTGTGATGAACTAACTCCCTTGATACATGTTTGAGTCCGATTTCGGTCTCACTTTAAAACAAAAGGAAAAACAAAGAAACTCGACAGTGGGATTATAATGTTAGAATCCCAAGCTCTGTTAGTTTTAAAAATCTGTTCACCAAGGGGCTCTCTGAGACTAACAAAACAGGGGAGGTGTAGGTCGGGGCCATGTTATCCCAGCTGTCCTTGGTCAGCGCCCTCCAGCCGAAGACTGCGAGGAGCCGCTGTCGTGGAGCACGTGGTTCCATGGTTCCATAAGACCAAGGCTGGTGTATTCCTTGTTGTTGGGACAGACTGGGAAACCATGGAGTGGCTCAGGGGCTAGAAAAGAATGAACAGGATTTGGGCTTGAGCTAGCTGAGATGGGGAGGGTGTAAGGAGGCAGGGCTTTGCTCTGGATTGGATGCTGTCAGGAAGCGGGGCAATTCTATGATTGAGTACCCCAATAATTCTTAGTAAATGGTAGAGCAGTGGGAGTCGCTTGTAATAGCCGGGAAAGGGCTAATGTTCTTGTTAGGTATTGTACGGTTTGGGCAATGTTCATATTTTGTCTACATTCAGACACAGTCATGGAGTTGTCTTGTTTTTGTCCTGACCCATCACGGTCACAGAGTGACCTTGTTTGATGTTGATGTTCCATGATTGTTTATCCCCCGCAGAACACCAAGGCCTCTTTTTTTTAATTTAATATTTTTAAAAAGATTTTTATTTATTTATTTGAGAGAGAATGAGACAGAGAGCATGAGAGGGGAGAGGTCAGAGGGAGAAGTAGACTCCCTGCTGAGCAGGGAGCCCAGCGGGACTGGATCCTGGGACTCCAGGATCATGACCTGAGCCGAAGACAGTTGCTTCACCAGCTGAGCCACCCAGGTGTCCCCACCAAGGCCTCCTTGATAGAGCCAGGCCCTCTCTGGCTTTAAGGATACTTAACTCACTATCCACTATTTTAACATTGTCTTCAGGGTTGTGTGTCTTGAATGGATGGTTTCAAAGCAATTAGAAGAAGAAATTTCACCACTGGTCTTTTTTTATTTTGCCAGTATTTTGAATTCAAATTAATTTAAATATTATCTAGTATAGATTGCATTGTAGTAAGCAAACACTTTATGGGTTTTTTCTTTTTCCAGAATTTTCCTCACTTTAATGTTAATTTTAGTAGTGTATCTTAGTCTGCTCAGGTTGCCATAACAAAAATAAAATAGACTGTTAAACAACAGAAATTCATATCTCACAGTTCTGGAGGCTGAAAGTCCAAGATCAAGGTGCTGAGTGATGTGGTTCCTGGGGAAAGCTCTCTTCCTGGCTTACAGACCCCTGCCTTCTTGGTGGTGTGTCCTTACATAGTGGAGAGAGGCAGAGATCTCTGGGGTTTCTTCTTATAAGAGCACTAGTCCTATCATCTCGGGGCTCCACACAGATGACCTTATTTAACCCTAATTACCTCCTTTAGGTCCCATCTCTGAATATAGTCACATTGGGGGTTAGGGTTTCAACACATGAATTTGAGGGGGTCATAAATCAGTCCATGCCATCAGTTTCTAGCAGTTTGTTTTTCTGGACTCCTGGGCGGCCACATGGCATAGTCAAAAGAACACTGGATTACAAGTCAAATAACTTTTTTATTTCGTCCTGAATTGTGCAATCTTGGGAGTCTCCTTGAACTGTGTGAAGCCTCTGTTTCCCGCTCTGCAAAGTGCAGGTCACAGGGCTTGATCTGGTGTTGGAAGAGAGTGGTGTGCTCATTAATGCAACACTGAATAGATTAGAATAATACAAAGCTGCTTTAGAAACTGCCAAGTACAAAACAAAATTTACCATAAGACAACAATGTGTTTTATGGTAGTCGCTGGGAAGAATTAGAGAACTATATGTTGGCTTTCAATTTCCAAACCTTAATTAAGGTTTCTTATCTTGTTCTCCATGGCAGACAGTTGTGCCCTAAGGCAATTTTACTGAAAGAAATACTGAGGTATTTCAAAGGTGACTTATTATTTTTATCTCCACCCAGGGTACCAAAAAAGGAGATATGAAGAGGGAGGGTAAATGTGTAGCTCACAATGCTCTGAGCTTGCCTGGTGGTGTGAAGGTCTGGGTAGGTTTCTGGATTCCCGGATAGATGAGTGCCTGGCCAGGGTGAGCTGTGGGAAATCCAGAGATGGAGCATTTGATGAGCTATTCCTTTTTTTCTAAAAAGTGTTTCTTCCCTCATATTTGTATAACAAAACATGAAGGAGTTGTGAGAAATGTGGACTCTTGATCCCAGCCTTTAGCAAGGTGGGGGCTTACGTGCGATATCTCCACAGCTGTCTTAGCTCTTCTGTAGGATGCTTGCCTTGTTTATTGGTTCTAACTGGCTATTTCACATCATTTTTCTGGCCATTATCTCAGCCATCAGCTTATGCCACACAGTACTTGTTCTCTCTTCTCTGCTCTGTATCTTTACATCTAGTTATCTATACTATATTTCTCTAAATAAATTTTTGTAAAACATACATTTTCAACTATATAGTTTATACACACAGTCCATATTCATGAGAAAGAATGTCACAGTACTCCTTATCCAGTATGCCAAAATATTATGAGCAGAACAGCAGAATATTCTGGCAAATTCAGGATTATATGCCTCCACACAACCTTTCTCTCCTACTAAAGGAAAGAAGGGTGCTGCTAGTAACTTGCTTTTCAACACCCGAGGTTTCAAGGATTATTACATCTTATCTCCTTCTTTGGAGGATGCCCAATTTGTGTGTAGGGCTTGGCAGATAGTGAGTGTTTTAGGCTTTACAGGCCCAATATCTCTGTTGCAACTACTCAACACTGCCTCTGTAGCGTGAAAGCAGCCATAGACAATACGTGAGTGAGTGAGTGTGGTGTTCTAATAAAACTTTATTTAAAAAACAGGTGGTAAAAAAAAAAAAGATTAAAAAACAGGTGGTGAGGGGCGCCTGGGTGGCTCAGTTGGTTAAGTGTCCGACTCTTGATTTTTGGCTCAGGTCATGACCTCAGGGCCGTGAGACTGAGCCCTGCATTGGGCTCCGAGCTGAGTGTGGAGCCTGCTTGGGATTCTCTCCCTCTCCCTCTGCCCCCCTACCCCATGTTTTCTCACGCTCTCTCTCTCTAAGAGACAGAAATAAAAAACAGGTGGTGAGCTCTGTTTGGTCCACAGGCTTTAGTTTGCCAACTCCTGCTCTAAGGAATTAATGTCCGTTCTCTGTAGTATGTTTCCTCTATCAGTCATGTTTCTCTTCCTGCTCTAGGGAGCCACATTATGACTTTATGGATGAGGAATTCTGTGACTTATGTGTAGTTCAAAACACTAGATATTTAATCATCCTTGCCTTCATTACTTTTAATACCTTTAATATTTAAAATTTTGTTCTTCTTTGGTATAAGTTGTCATGTGCATATAAACAGACGAAAAGCCACAGACTTTTTTTTTTTTTTTTTGCAGCCATGAAGCGTTTTGGCACTAGTTCCAGAACTCACAATTACTTTAGGCTATTCACATCAAGTTTCATGTTGAAACCACTTTAGGCTTAAATAATTTTTGCACATATTGAGATCCAGGTTAAAGCATTTCGGTTCAAAGAGTGATAGCTTCTGGAATTTCAAATTCACGAGGCAGTTTATGCAAATATATTGCATGCAATATTTATTAAAATTATTTTCCTGAAATCTCTTCAAGCAAGAGAGGGGCAAAGTTGTATCTGATCACTATAACGAGTAAAAGATATAATGTTAAAATATAGGAAAAACTCTGAAACCAATCTCTGAAGTTCTAATAATTCATAAGGTAATTGAAGGATATGCACGCATTTATCTGGAAAATATGATTAGGTCACAGAAATGCTAAGTAGTGCCGTCTTCAGTATTGAATTTAGGTATAATCTAGGGGGAGAAAAAGGAAAACCAAAAGACCCTAACATTAAATAGTTGAGTTAACGGCCAAGAAAGAAACAATGTTACAGACTAAATATTTTCCTTCCAGCTTCAAAGCAACTATTCTTTTTTTTTTTTTTAAAGATTTTATTTATTTATTTGAGAGAGAGAGAGTGAGAGAGAGCAGGAGAGGGGAGAGGGTCAGAGGGAGAAGCAGACTCCCCACTGAGCGGGGAGCCCGATGTGGGACTCGATCCTGGGACTCCCGGATCACGACCCGAGCTGAAGGCAGTCGCTTAACCAACTGAGCCACCCAGGCGCCCTTCAAAGTAACTATTCTTAGGACTGTATTTGAATGTTATTCTTTTAGAAAGGTACATTTGGCAAGTTCTAATTCTTTCAATTCTTAAGTGACTGGGGGATTCATAGGGTGCATGGCTAATACGGCATAGCTCATGTGTTTGTTTGTCATCTTATACATTGGACTCCTACATGGAATAAGACGTATACACAGTCTTATCATCATTTGTATTTCTTAACAATGACTAATAGTTGGGTAAGATAACTCCATTAATTTTTGGGGGGGAAGCAAGAAAAGAGAAAATGAGTTTCTAAAAACAAGAATCTAATGGACTACATGAAGTTAATACCCTTCTGACTCTACTGTTCTAGGCTGTAATAAAATTAGTAAAATTAATAGGTCATAATAACAAGTATGAAATACTGGTGAATTGGTATGAGTTTAGTTAAAATTTTAAAAAGACGAGTATAGGACATTGCTTCTCTCTCCCCAAGAGTGAGGCACTTAAAAATGGATCCATTTTATTTATCTTTCTTACAAAAGAAAAAGCATATCAGTTGGTTAAGCATCTGACTCTTGATTTCAGATCAGGTTATGATCTCAGAGTTGTGAGATTGAGCCTTGCATCAGGCTCCTCGCTCAGTGGGGAATCTGCTGGAGATTTTCTCTCTCTCTCCAATCCTTCCCCCCTCCCACCAAATAAATAAATCTTAAGAAAAAAAGGAAAAGTATAATTAGGCTAATACCTTGAGTATTTAAATTAACATTGTTTTACATTAATTTTTTATTTTTTAATAGTTTAACAATTTTTAATGATTTAGAGTTACAGAAATATTGGCCAAAAGGTTTTTTTTTAAAGATTTTATTTATTTATTTGAGGGAGAGTGAGTGAGAGAGAGAGAGAGAGCATGAGAAGGGGGAGGGCCAAGGGGAGAAGCAGACACCCTACTGAGCGGGGAGCCTGATGCGGGGCTCAATCCTGGGACCCTGGGATCATGACTTGAGCTGAAAGCAGATGCTTAACTGACTGAGCCACCCAGGTGCCCCGGCAAAAAGATTTTTAATTGTCTGTAATTCCATCTCAATTTTCTGCTTATTTCCTCGCATATTCTATGTTTGTACAGTTGTACTTATGCACACTGTTTAGGTTGTTACATCGTTTCCTAAATACTTCCTTTTCAAAAATTTAAAATAGATAATGCACATAAGGGGTTCAAATATAAAAGACATAAAATGAAGACTCTGTATCAATACCATCTAGTTATTACCATTTCCCCCTATTCTTCCAGATTCATTTTATAAATATACAAACAAATATGTTATCTGAATGGCAGCATACTATAGACATGTCTGTGACTTCATTATTTTTATTTTTTACTTTTTCTAAATCATTCCATATCAGTTCATAAAGGCCATTCCGTTCCTTTTTTAGGGCTGTATAGTATTCTATAGTGCAGCTTTATCCTGAAAATTTTAGCCAGTTTTCTGTCAGTGGGCATGTAGGTAGTTTCTAATCTCTTGCTTGGCAAACAATGTTTCAGTGCATGAACACCTAGAGTAAGTCAAGAGAATAGAATTACCATGTCAAAGATTAAATAAATGCATTTGAAATGTCAGTAGATACTGCCAAATTGCCCTCCAGAAGGTTGAATAATCCTACATTTATTTATTTAATGTATGTATTTTTAAACAACTGAGATAAAGTTAATAATTCCTAAGGAATGTGACACCTTGGTGAATTTTATAAGAGCTGAGGTATTGGAGATGGTGGCTGGCCATCTGCTTGGGCAGAGCATCCCAGGGTGGCAGGATTTCTATACTCTTGGTCTAGGGGATAGCTTGGTTTTTTAACTTGACAGGGGCTAAATGGCACCTGAAGAAATTCTTTTCAACTCTAAACTTTGTAAGGATAAACCCATGTTCTATTGAGAAGAACTAAACCTATGCTAAGAGATGAACTGCATACTCTTTGTCATTGATGAAATTAAGTAGTATAATGGCAAACCACATTTATATACAAATCTAAAGTGGTTATAGCATTGATTTGGGTTCCTTTCTCCTAGAGCTTTGGTGATTCCTTAGACATGAATGGCCTGGGAGTATCTCAGTTCTTATCTAGAATCTCTTCTGACATCCCCCTGGTTTTCTCTCTCCCACCTGCTTATGACATATGCTGAACCAGTGACTTCTTTTAAAGCTGTCGAACTAATAGCAGAACCTCTTATAGTCGTCTTTTTGCATGTGTTCAAAGTTTAATCCTTAAAGTATAAGCTTTCTTCCTCAAGGGCTCAACTGATACTTCTTTTTTAAATTGAGATATAACCGACATATAAAATTAAGTTAGTTTCAGATGTACAGCATATTGATTCAATATTTGTATATATCGCGAAACCAGTCATCACAATTAGTCTAGGTACCATGTGCCACCATACATAACTTTATTTCTTTTTATATACATGCTAATATATCTTACATACAATGTATATTGCATATATTTTAGGTACACTTATTTATATTTTATATACAATGTTATTATACAAATATATGTAGAAAGGGTACTTTTTCTTTTCTTTTCTTTTTTTTTTTTTAAAGATTTTATTTCTTTATTTGAGAGACAGAGAGAGAGCATGAGTGGGGAGGGGAGGGGTAGAGGGAGAGGGAGAAGCAGGCTCCCTGCCCAGCAGGGAGCCCAATGTGGGTCTCGATCCCAGGCCCCTGGGATCATGACCTGAGCTGAAGGCAGAAGCTTAACCGACTGAGCCACCCAGGCGTCCCTACCTTAAGTTTTAAGTGGAACCTCCCATATGAAACTGGGTGTCTATTGTGTGATTTCCGAGTGATCATATATGAGTTCTCAGAGGAGCAGAACATTATCACAATAAAATTCACTCTGACCATGAATGATGTCTTCTAGATAGGAACACATGAACTCAAGTGGTGAACACCACAGTGTGCTGGGTGATGTACTGGTGTCCGTGGTCATTATGGCAGGAATCTGATTGTGCAGACATCTAAGTTAAGGTTAAGTTTGATACTAACTATCCTCCAGTGATCCTGAAAAAGATATGCACGCTTTCCCTATATTTTATTCAAGTTTCTTTATGCCTTCCAGCACAATAGCCATTGATTGATTGCTTTTTTTTCTGCAAGGGTTGCATTTAAAAATTTTTTACCTTGAAAGCCCATAGAATCACACTTTCTTCAACACTGCCTCCAAGGTGAAAGTTTTTTTCTTCCTGTACCTATCCTTATGTGTTGGAGCAAGATAGAATGGGTTTGTGAGCCAAATTTGTAACCTCATTTCTGAAGCACTCAATATTTAATACCCAAATATAACTATGTATCTCTGTAGCAGATATAAGGCAACCACAGTATACTGTTACTTTACTTTTGCTTTTATTTATTACCCTCCAATTACATGTAGCCTTTACAGAGACATTAACTGAGCTCATTTTTGACTCATGTGAAACAAAGATACTATTAGTTTCTCAAGAGCAATTCAAGGTATCTTGTTTAGGAGCAATGTTCACAACTCTAACAAAAATACCTATTCTACAGACTGCACCACTTCTCTTTATGGCTGTGGATATGTTATTGCTTGCAGCATTTTGTTTATTGTGTTCTTTGCATCTTCTTGGCACACACTAACCTCTTTTACTACATTCTATAAATTGGGTGCTCTGTATATAGTTCCTACCCCAGCATTTATTGTACAGTGTTTTATAGCCCTTCTGAGACCTATAATCTCTCCTTATTATTTTTCCCTGTTCTTTTATCTCTCCAAATTATGAATTGCTGCAGAGTCTTGTCCCCTCCTTAATTATTTACACTTTGTCCTGGGTGAATTCTGGTGTTTTCCAAAAGTTATTTGCTTCTTGCAGCACTGAATCTGGACCTTCCTGTGTCCTGAGAGTCCCTTGTCTCTTTTTCTAATCAGAATTTGATCTCTGACTTGAACTCAGACAGTATCTAAAAGCTCGGGAGATACTGTGTGACCTTCTTTGGAAAATACACTCTGGTACACCCCTAGATACTTTTTATGTGTATCACTTAGGATTTGGTTCAGCTGCTTAGAACAGAAAACCCGTTATAGAAGCCCAAACAAAAAAGAGGTGCATTTTTCTCTTAATGTAAAAGATCCCCAGTGGCAGGTAGTCCGGGGCTGGTATTGTATCTCCAGACTCATCACAGACCCTTCTGTGTTTTTGCTCTACCACCCTTGGTGAGTGGCTTCTTTTCCTAACTTTGTTAATTAGCAATTAAGATCGCTGCTGCAACTCCAACCATCACATCCATGTTCCAGGAAACAGCAAGGATAAATGGAAAGGGGAAAAGGGTCACTTTTAAGCTGAGACCTCCACCTTTAAAGAACTTTCTTAGAAGTCCCATCCAGTGACTCCTAGTTCAATCTCAGGGATAGTTTGATACATTGCCTCACTCAAAAAAAAAAAAAAAAAAAGGAAGTTACAGAGGAAGAAGAGAGTGGATATTTGGTAAGCAACCAATAAATAGTGCATGTTATCCTTAGGCATTCAGCCTCTATTGCTTGGGCTCCATGTTTGTGGCAAAAGTTCTATTTGAAACTGGCAGGCTCCCCAGGCTACAGCTGGAGGATGAAGCACAACTTCCCTGTATGGGAACCTTCTAACCTTATCTGGAGTTCCCGGGATTCAGGACATGAGGTACGTTTTTGGCAACCTATACCCACAACTAACACTTAACTCTTTTTCCAGGGCTGATGACTTTCTCTAAGCTCTCCTTGTAGGAAACGTTGATCACTTGCATTTTCACATGTCTTCCAAAGTTGTTGCTTATGCAATAAACGTTATACCTTTATTTCTTTGGAGCTTCAATTTTGTTACTCAAGTCTAAGATTTTAGAATTAAGAAAAAAATCTTTTATCTCTGTAAAAGCCCAGGTCTTAAAATTTGATGTTTTTGTTTTTAAGATGATTGTCTCTGCCATGAACTGTAAAAATCCATTCGGGAAAAAACTCCTTGAGTAAATCACTTGATTCTTTTGACTATCTTATATGTAGCCATGTGAAACAATATAGGTAGAAAGTTCTTGCTGTTGCCTGATCAGGGCAACATGCTTCAGGGCAGGGATCATTGCATTGGTCTTAGATAGACTGATGACAGAAAACAGAAGAAATGCGATTGCAAGTTGAGGAAATAGCACCAGATAGAAAGGGGCCTCTTTAGTTGAATTGTACAAAAGACAAAACTACTTTGCATGGCACAGTCTTCAGACAACAAATTCTTATTTAAACATCAACTCTGTCCAGGTTGCATGCTAAGCTGATGCTTCAAAGGTAAAAAGACCCAATCTCTGACCTTTAGGAGTTAGGGGTGTTGTTAAGGAAAATAGATAAATAAGTAACAAGTTATAGTATAATTTGGCCAGTGCTCTAATTGGAGTACAAGGAATAAGGGTGAATGAATTCATAATGAATTCGTTTGATAATCATTTATTGGAATAAGTACTCCCCAACCCCCATATGACAGGCTCTGGGATGACAGCACTTGGGACCCAGGGGAAGAGAAGGGAACAGTGTCCCTAAGTCCTTGAACTTACAGTCTAGAAATAAAAGAGGAACCCAGCATAAAAGTTGGGCTGAACTCTCACATTTATGTCGTGTTGCAAAATTGGGGCTATGAATGTGGAAATTTTGCTGTTAATATTTTAAAACATATAATAATTGCTGTAATTGAGAAGGACTGTAATAACTTCCTTGAGAAAATAAAAATGAGCACTGTGCACATCACAACATTTTTTAGACTTTCTTTTGCTGGCATAACACTGAAAATTCAAATGAGAGTGTTATGAAATGAGTACATAGAAGGGTTGTCCTGCTGAGAAAAATTTGAAAACCCATTTTGGAGATTTTCTTCCTTCCTTCTTTCCTCCCTCCCCCCCTCCCTCCCCACCTCCTTCCCTCCCTCCTCCCTCCCTCCTCTCCCCTCTCCTTTCCTTCCTTCCTTCCTTTCCTGTCCATTTGTTTCAATATTGTTAAGCACAGCCTCTTCTTCCTCTTCTGTTAAAACTAAAACCAAAGATATCTATCTTATACTTGCCCTTCTCTCCAACTTAATAATTAACATTCACTTAGCAAAGACATCCGATGTTCCCAAACCAGTGTTAAATCTGTTAATGAACTTTCATTTGTTCACTCGACAAGGGGTTGATGATCCTGTTTGGAGAGATGCCAGGCAGCCTTGAAAACATAACTAAAAATATCAGTGGGTATGTCACTAAGATACGGTTGGGTACAGAGAAGTTCCTCATGTCCAGAAGAACCCCATTCCACTTTAGAGAAAGCTCCAGTCAGATTGGCCTGATTGGGACAGACAGATCAATGTCAAATGCCATGTTCAATTGTCTTGCAGGTACTTCATTCCTTTACCGACGCCATTTTCGATGAATGGATGAAAAGATCCAATCCTTCTGTGGATGCCTGGCCTCAGGAGCTGGCACCCATTGGTCACAATCGGATGTATAACATGGTTCCTTTCTTCCCTCCGGTGACGAATGAGGAATTCTTTTTAACTGCAGACCAACTCGGCTACAGCTATGCCATCGATCTGTCAGGTAACAAATACAGCTTCTGTGGGGATAATCTACTCATCTTCTTTTTTTTTTTTTAAGATTTTATTTATTTATTTGAGACAGAGAAGATGAGAGGAGAGAGAGAGAGCACATGAGAGAGGGGAGGGTCAGAGGGAGAAGCAGATTCCCTGCCGAGCAGGGAGCCTGATGCGGGACTCGATCCAGGGACTCCAGGATCATGACCTGAGCCGAAGGCAGTCGCTTAACCAACTGAGCCACCCAGGCGCCCCAATCCACTCATCTTCTGAAGGACTTTTCTTTCTTTTAAAAAATGCAAACCAAGACCTTATATTCAAGTACTCAGGTCTAGTTAATTTTTTAGCAGTTTTCTAGAATATATATATTAAGCAAAATGAGCCTTTAAACTACCAATTAAACATCAGAAAAGGGACTAGTTTGATGACTGAATTAATAAATAATAGCATATAATAAATATATAATAAATAATCTGAATTAATAAAAAACTGGTTTGAAATGTCTAGCCAATAAAATCAAAATGCACTAGCCACATGTGGATGGGGATCATCAGGACTTGGAGAATCATTACTTGAAGGAAGGGCTTGGTTTAGGGTGAAGCAAGTGTAGCACTTGCCCTGAGCACAAAGTTCAAGGGGAAACCAAAAAATTCAGTAACTGAGATAAATAATAATGTAATGTAATATTTTCTTAAAATCAAAGTTAAAGCAGAAAAGATGAATACACTATCAAAATTCTAAATAAAGACAGGCAGTTGTTATTGTTGTTTATTCAACCCTGCATTATTTTGTAATGAGACCAGTTATTTCCAGTTAGCCCATACCAGCCCTGTTGGGTGGGTTTATGAGGTTGATGTTGGCCTGCCAACAGATTGGGCTGCATGGGGCTTCACGTATATGTGTTCTTAATTAAAGTTCTTTAAGTCATGTTTTTACACTGTAGATTTTTTATTAGCTTTTTTCCACTTGGTTAAAAATATGGGAGGATATTTTGATAAGTATATATATGGACACATATTTTTCTATTTGCCCAAGCCCCAATATAGCTCCATGGGCCATTTAAACAATCTTAGGACAGGTTGAGAAAGAAAAGACAAAATAATAAAAAATACCTTATTTTGTCCAGAACCCAAAAAAACACACAGCCCATCTGCTGGTGAGTTTTCCCCACTTGTGTCTATTCCATCTTCCCTAAATCTCTGCCTATGGTGTAATCATAATGACCTGTGAGCTGACATCTCTCTCTCTCTCTCTCTCT
>NC_138371.1:161661205-161733360 GCF_054177405.1 Leptonychotes weddellii | reverse complement strand
CAGAAATGTCTGTTCCTGTCTTCTACTTATTTCTTGATTGGATTATTTGTTCTTTGGGTGTTGAGTTTGATAAGTTCTTCATTGATTTTGGGTACTAGCCCTTTATCTGATATGTCATTTGCAAATATCTTCTCCCATTCTGTCAGTTGTCTTTTGGTTTTGTTGACTGTTTCCTTTGCTGTGCAAAAGCTTTTTATCTTGATGAAGTCCCAATAGTTCATTTTTGCCCTTGCTTCCCTTGCCTTCAGCGATGTTTCTAGGAAGAAGTTGCTGCGGCTGAGGTCAAAGAGGTTGCTGCCTGTGTTCTCCTCAAGGATTTTGATGGATTCCTGTCTCACATTTAGGTCTTTCATCCATTTTGAGTCTATTTTTGTGTGTGGTGTAAGGAAATGGTCCAGTGTCATTCTTCTGCATGTGGCAGTCCAATTTTGGGAAAGGCTTCTTGAAGGGGAGGGGTCTTGAGTCAGATTCAAAGAGTTGGTGGATTTTCTCTAGGGGAGGCGGAGAGAAGGGAGCATTTTAAGTTGAAGAAGGGCAGGGAACAGTGCTGTGAAAGGTGTAGTCTGTGTAGAGGACTGTGTGAAGAAGCCTGGCTGGAGAAGGCTTGGGAAGAAGATTCCCTGAATTAAGTCTGGATCTGTGAAAAGAGCCTGGTTAGAGACGGCCTTAAAAGCTAGGCAGAAACCACAATGAGATGCCGCTTTCCACCCATTAGGTTGGTTATTACTGACCAAGCAGTGGGTAATAAGTGCCGATGAGGCTGTGGGGTAATTGGAGGCCTTGTGCACTGCTGGTGGGAATGCAGAGTGGTACGTGGCCTCTGTGGAAAACAATAAGGAAGCTCCTCAAAAAATTGAACATCAGATTACCTTATGATCCAGCAGAGAATTGAAAGCAAGTACCCAAACAGATTATCTGTAAACCTCTGTTCATAGCATTAGTCACAATAGACAAAAGAAGAGTCATGGTCCATTGATAGCTGAATGGATAAACCAAGTGTGGTGTATGCACAGATGGAATATTATGTCGCCTTAAAAAGGAAGGAAATCCTGTCATATGCTACAACATGCATGAGTCTTAATTTGCAGGGGACTATAATTTTTGAAGATATTACGCTAAATGAAAAAGCCAGTCACAAAACAACAAAAACTGTTCTGATTCGCCTTATGTGAGGTCTCTAGAGTAGTCAAATTTATAGAGACGGAAAGTAGGAAGGAGATTGCAGAGGCTGGAGGGCTGGGGTACTGGGGAGATACTATTTCAGTTTTGCAGGATGAGAAAAGTCCTATGGTGGTGATGGTGGCAGAACACTGAATGCACTGATGCTTGCACCGGAGCACTTAAAAATGACTACGAGGGTGAAATAGACGTCATGTGTATCTCACCACAATTAAAAGAACAATCATTTTCGGTTCCTGAACAAAGAAACGTCAGAATAAACATCTGTTTTTTACGAAGATGGTTCTGGCCACAGATGTTGGATTGTAGCATGAGGAGAAAAATTATAGTCATCTTGGAGGAATCCCTGCAGGATGAGTAAGGGCCCTCTGTGGAATGGAGGAAAAAACTAGAAGGGGGATTTTCCATTCAGGCAAGCATAGGGTATAGAATAAGAACCCAGGTGAGAGAAACTGAATTTAAGTATAGCTGACCTAGGGGCGCCTGGGTGACTCAGTCGTTGAGTGTCTGCCTTCGGCTCAGGTCATGATCCCAGGGTCCTGGGACGGAGCCTTGCGTCCGGCTCCCTGTTCGGCGGGGAGCCTGCTTCTCCCTCTCCCTCTGTCCCTCCCCCCGCCCCTGCTTGTGCTCTCTCTCTTTTAAATAAATAAATAAAATCTTTAAAACAATTTAAAAAAAAGAACAGCTGATAAGAGAGTTTTTAAAAGACACGACTGACAGGCATAGGTACATTAAAATGAAATCCATTAATTTTGTGGAGAGTGCTTATAAAATATTATTTGAGTCGAGTATTAGATTTATCAGGTGGAAGATTCAGATTTTATTCACAACCCTTTAAATGGGTACAAATTTCATCTGCTCCTGTTGTTGAATGTCTTCTGTTATAATAGCCCATCTGATCGGTCTTATACATTTATCACCCTATAAAAAGGTAGAGACAATAGCAGAATTTCTCCACCTGAGGGCTGTATATTTCCAGTTCCCCAGTTACTACTTTAGCGTACACTTTAACAAATGAGTTTCTAACTCACAAAAGTAGTTATATACTTCCTTGGAGGGTTTATTCTGTGTGTTTACTGTAAGAAATTTAAAACATGCAATCAGCTGTATTTAAATAATGGAATGCCATTTCCTCAAGAAAAACAATTGTGGATATGACAAATTGTTGGTGGGGAAGAAGATAAATTTTATTCTAGCTGGTATAGTTTTGCTTTATCAACAAAAATGCGTGTGAAAAGCAAATTGGTTCATTCTTTTCTTCTCTAAGAGTATTCAGCTGATGAAAATCCCAATTGAAGACCCTTCTCTTCTGCTTTAATTCCAGTTGAAGAAACTCGAGGTTGGACCACAACCCTCTTGGTGGTCATAGGGATGCTGGTGGCTTTGGTTGGTGTTTTTGTGGTGCTGTTTTTCCTTCAGTACAGAAGACTCCGAAAAGGCTACACACCCCTAGTGGAGACACATTTAAGCAACAAGAAGTACACAGAAGAAGCCTAGAGAGCTCACGCCTTCCTCTGGAGAGGCACCAGCCAAGCCGTAGGTCTGACCCTGCCGATGAACAAACTATTACTCAGTGTTCTTCCTTTAGCTGAAGACGTTTGACGCAGTCCCCCCTATTAAGGTGATCATCCCCAATACAGAAGATGCTTAGCTGTAGTCTCTGGTCTACTCGTTGTTTAACAAACACAAACTGGAATGTTTGAGGCTATCTCTACCATCAAACAAAGGTAGAGCTGACAATTTGTGGTATCTGATAATAATTCCCCATATTGATTAAGCCTCCTCATGTTCTGAAAAGACATGTGAGCGCGTGCACACACACACACACACACACACACACAACTGATAGAGCAGATTCATTTTAATTTGCAGGTCCTTGTAATTTGAGACCTGAGCAAGATCATGGTTCATTTTTTCTTAGCCCAAGTGTCTTCAGTTGGAATGGGGCAGGGGGTGGGGGTGGCAGATGCTTCCTGAGTCTCCATGAGGTTCGCTATAAACAGCTGTGCTTTTAGATGCCTTCCTGATCATCTTTCTGTGGCTTATTTTTCTCCTTTCTGTGTCTTTTCTTCTCCAGCCTTTAAAACAGCCTTGAAGATGAAAATAGGCCTTATTTTCCAAATAGGATGGAGAGTAAAGGAAGGAATGAATGATCAGTTTGGTTCTCTTTTGTAAATTAGACTTTCCAGATTTTATAAAAATCTGTAGCTCTTAACAGGAGACATGATATCATGAGATTCAGTAGCTGGATAAACATTGATTCTATAGTGAAAAATAAATGAGAGATTAAATTATAGAGTTTTCTAGTTAACGAATATACTGTGTTAAATCTACTAACCCGCATAGAACCACTTCTTCCAGGAAAGGATGGCTGAAAAAGGCTGTGAGGCTAGAATCCTGGCAATTTGAGTAGACTTCCATTGCTCTGAGGTCTCATTTGGCTGATCCTGAACCAGTTTCTTTACCAGGTAGCCTCAGATGAAAAATTATCCATGTATATTGCAGTTGGTTTATTTTTAAGAGTTGACTTCCGATTTTATTAATGCCACACTGTGCTGACAGTTACTTATGAATGCTAATCAATTAAGTCTTATCCTTTAAAAGCAAACCATCCATACAAAATATAACATTTCAGAATTAAATGGTTATGTTCCACTAAGTAATCATCATATCATGAGAGATAAGAATGAAGCCATCTTTATTTACTAAGATGCTCAGGCTTACCGAGATGATCCCTACTTCTGAGAAGTTAGCGGTTACTGAGATTGCAAGGTAAATTTCATCTGCTCATATCTGGTACCTGTGCTTCAGGGGTGAGGCCGTAGTTCTGGAAGGTAGCCTGTCTGTCCACTCATTTCAGCTGCTCTCTACTGGAATGGATGTGTGTGAAGGATGGGTGGGAAGGAGAAGAGGACCCTGGAGTTAGCTGCCTTCTACATAGGAGGGAGGGGGCTAGATGGTGCATGATTCATCAAGACACAGTGTTATCCCCCCAAAATAAGACTGTGAAAGCCGGAGAAATGGACATAGCCCCATCGGAACCAAATTTGAGTCTGAGCGAGCCTCATAAAGCTTATAGGCATATCTGAGAGTGGGCTCAGCAGATGAGAATCAAAATAGCCCAGAGTCCTTCATGGGCCGAAGCCCTGCTTGGGTCTCTTTACCCACCCCCCGACACGTAGATCTCAGTTCCTGCTTTTAACAGTATCTATGGAAAATTTGGCAAAGTTTCATGAGTGTACTCCACTCTGGAAGGTTTATGTTCCAGACTCAGGGTTGTTGGGGAATACAGTTTTACATCCTGTTTTTAAACCAAAAGAGAAATATTGAAATGAAGATATAATTGTGCATGGTAGGTGTGTCTCCGAAAAGTTACATTTAAATTAATTACATGTTAAAAGTAGCAGGGAAGGGGCACCTGGATGGCTTAGTCTGCTGGGGGCCTGACTCCTGGTTTCGGCTCCGGTCATGGTCTCAGGGTCGTGATAGGGAGCCCTGCGTTCCACTCTGCCCTCCACTGGGAGTCTGCTTGAGATTTTCCCTCTCCCTCTGCCCCTCCCACTCATGCTCTCTCTCACTCTCTTTCTCTTTCAAATAAATAAAATAAATCTTAAAAAAATAAAATAAAAATAAAAGTAGCAGGGAAAATGACTTTTTATAGATGAACTATATGAATAATTCCATAACGCAAATAACCACCTCTCTCTTGCCTCTCTGGTACATCAGAATTTTCATTTATCGCATTCCCACATAATTTATTTAAAGCAAGGTTTATCTGAGGTAGAAATAGAGGGTAATCATTTTTACTTAGCCACTTTTATCTATAGAAGATGCAACTTCTTATAAATATAATGTTTTATAATGTCTTCCTAAGAGAAACGATTTCTTAATTTTTTAGCTCATAGAAGAGGAATAAATTTTTCTAACATTTCCTGACATTACAGTCAGTTTGTGATGAATGTCTTTTAAGAAATTTAAAGGTAGAACAAACCTGTTAGAATGAACAGTATTTCATTTACTTACACGGAATCTTATGCAAATAAACTCAGAAAATAGTATTTACTTACACGGAATCTTATGCAAATAAACTCAGAAAATACTACGAAGCGTTGTAGGGTTAATTTTCTCAATGATGGGGGAAAAACATCAACCTTGAAGAAAACGAATAGATCACTTTACATGCTTATATCCTCAGAATTAGAAAAATTGTATGCATATGAATTACTGTTTCAGAAGAGATGCTGTTATAAAGCTAACATTTCAGAAGTGAATGAAATCTAATAGCCTCTTTCCTTTGTGAATTAAATTCCCTTCTAATTCTAAAATTCTTTGATATTAATTTGTGTCTTGCTTAGGATTTAACACTGTTAATTATAATCATCCTAATGAATAATTTTAATCTCATGTTAACCAGAAATAAAAAATTTATTAAAGAGGAAAATAAAAATAAATGTTTTGCAGATTATTGTTCATCTGTTGGAGGCTATTGTTTTTAATTTATGAACGTCAATTCCCATCTTTTTGGCACTCGGTATGCATGTATTGGAATATATGTGTATATATATATACAATACATAATTACATATGTATACTTATAATTGTATATGTATATACAAATATATATAAAATACGTAATTACAACCTCACACCTCTTCCCAAGTGATGAGTTACTTTTGATGTGCCCACGGTCTAAAGGCTGATCTCGGGGTGGAGGTAGGGTAGGGTGGCTACTTCAAGTCACTGACCAGGGAGGCAAGGTCCCGTAGCAGCTAACTTGCTGATCCTCCTGGGAAGCCTTCTGGTTCAATCATTTTGTTGGAGACCCCAGAAGAAAGAAGTTAGAGTCAATGAAGTAATGGTTGTGTGGAGTTCGCTTCCATATTTAGAATGGAAGCTTCTAGAGGTCAGATTGGACACCTCTCTCTATGCTCCAATGCCATTTTTTTTTTTAAAGATTTTATTTATTTATTTGACAGAGAGAGACACAGCAAGAGAGGGAACACAAGCAGGGGGAGTGGGAGAGGGAGAAGCAGGCTCCCCGCAGAGCAGGGAGCCCGATGCGGGGCTCGATCCCAGGACCCTGGGATCATGACCTGAGCCGAAGGCAGTCGCTTAACCAACTGAGCCACCCAGGTGCCCTCCAATGCCATTTTATCAAAGCACTTTAAGTACCCAGAAAATGTTGGTTGTTAATTGATACAGGTACATAAAAGAGCCAGTTCACTTGCCAGTGGGGAAATAATTACTCTCCCCAATGCAATGCCAAAACCCAAGGTTCACCTCTTCCTATTTCCACAGAGCCTTGCTCATCCTGAGTATTTTATAAACATTCTTTAAGGAATGAACTGATCTCAAGGTAGAACTTTTCATTCTGGGCCTCTGGTATCTGTTTTAATATGTTCTGGATAAAACATAAGATAGTGGGATCTTCAATCCCTGCCATGAAATTAGTGACAACCTCTCTTTCAGATTTTGAGTTGTCCATTACACTATGTGGACATTTACTCCATGCAACCTAATGCAAGTGTACACATCCAGCTACTTTCTTCTTCCCACCATCGGTAGACCTTAATTCTACCATTTATAGGGACTAGGATAGAAAGTGAAGACCTCATGATATCATTTTAGGGTCTTCCACTATCTGATGTCTTAAAAGCCTTGTTTCAGTGGAAGGAGTTAGCCGCCGAATTATGAAGAGGGGCAAACCATTGCCTTTCTTATGCAGATGGACCCACGAATTCCTTCAGAAACTGTCCACTGATGACATGCTACTTTGGCTTTAGCTACAAGGGTAATTCAAGCTGAAAATAACCCCTGTGAATGTAATTACGCTTTGGCAGGTAGTTTAATGAAATCTTGAAAACAACATGCAAGAAAATTGTGAGCAATATGATAAGTTGAAGTTGTCTAAAAGAAAATAAAACAAAACTCAAGGTTCCTGTTCAAAGCGTGTATGCTTTATACATTCTCATCAAGACTGTGTCTCTTTGGCAAAAATCCTTAACCTACTTTTGTTATTTGCCCCATTGACTCAAGTCAGACTTCAGGGATGTAATATGACTGAATTTGGTCCGTCCTTCTTCAAGCCATTCTTTGCTAAAACTATCACCGTTTCCCCCAAGTGTAGTTGTGCTCTGTGTCGTCAATAATGCCTCATAGAAAGGCTTAAGCTTGTCCTTCATTAAAATATTAGAGATTTCACTGCCAGAGCACACACTCTGATGACTCATTCACTTTGTATGTTATTGTTTCTGAATGTGTAATTAGCGCAACGACCATCCTGATGAACAGCAGTGGAATTAGGCTTACAATAAAGCAAAACCTGCCCTCTTGTGTTTTATTAGAAAATTGCACCATGTGGTAAAGTTCTTAGAGCTATTTTCCTCTACCGTGGTTAATTGCCTGGGTTGGGAAAACAAACAAACAAACAAACAAACAAAAAACAGATACTGAAAGATTTGCCATGAATTCAGAAATCAGAACAGATAAAGCACAATATTTAGAAGGAAATGATTTCCTGTGCAGGCACCGTAGTCATAATTAAGGCTCTTAGAATTTCCTTTTTAATATATTTTGAAATGTTGAATGTTCAACAGCAAACCATAAAAGTTTGGGGGAACATTTCAGCCACCAGGCAAAACTCTTTTATGCTTGTCAAATATACACAGGGGATAATTTATCATACAATATTATTTATATGATCATACCATAGCTGGAGGTTGGAGAAATTTCTTTTTCAATTAAAAACTGTTATCGAGAAGCTGGCAAATTTTGAAAAAGTTTTTAGAAGTTTTCTGAAAAAAATACTGAATCACTGAATTGAAACCGGATCTAAGTGTCTGAGTTCAGCTGAAGGTGTGAACGGTGTCAGGAAATGTCCTTCACTGTGGAAAATTCACTTTTCAAGACTAGACTATTGGCAGGATGGTACCAAAAGCAAATATTTTATTTGGGTGCCCGCAGTGGCTTATCTGCTATTAGGTGATTGAAAAGGGACTCAAAGAGTAAAGAAAGCATGCTATCTAGTTTTTATAGTTTCCCCTTCTAGTATGTGTACCCAGGTAAAGATTGAAGGGGGAAATACAGGGCAGGGCTTTTCTTTTTTCTCTTTTCTTTTCTTTCTTTCTTTCTTTCTTGCTTTCTTCCTTCCTTCCTTCCTTCTTTCTCTTTCTTTCTTTCTTTCTTTCTTTCTTTCTTTCTTTCTTTCTTTCTTTCTTTCTCTTTCTTTCTTCTTTTCAGAGGGAGAAGGAGAGAGAGAATCTCAAGAAGGCTCCACGCTCAGTGAGGCTCCATCTCATGACCCTGAGATCATAACCTGAGCCTAAATCAAGAGTCCAATGCTTAATAGACTGAGCCACTCAGGCGCCCCGCCCCCGCCCCCGCCATCCCTTTTGTTTTGTTTTGTTTGGCTTATTCTGAGACATGTTTACATGAGAAAAATAGAGGTTCAAAATTTCCCAGCTGGAGCTACCTGTTATTCTCCTTCTTTGGTGGTTCTCTCCAATGGGGATCCCAGACATGGTGACGGTAGCTGTTTATATGGAAAGTAAGAAAAAGGCAAAAAAAAAAAATTGGGGAGTCAGATTTGAAACACTTAGAATGCTGCCAGAAGATGAAGCCCTCTCTTGAAGGGAATCGTTAATATATTCCCCACTGATAGGTATGTTATGTTATTATGTGGCTCACTTTGCTGAAAAGCCAATTCCCAAAGCAGCAAATTTATCATTAATGTTTCTACCGAATGTCTCATTTCCAATATTTTTATTTGCTTCTTTAAATAGCAAGCTTTGACTTGACTGTTGCCAGGGATCGGTTCTTTTCTTCTTAAAAGAGTATTTGTATTTCCGAAGTCTTGCGCTTGACGCCAAGGAGGCACACTCAGCTAAAACGCGTATGTGTCGGAGCTTGAAGTCACAGACCTACTTGTGCAAGCAAGTGATCAGCCTTGAACACAGACATGTAATCTCAGTCATAATCCTGCGGAACTCTAGTGCTCCCCTGTCTCTTCTTGCATTGTGACAAGCATACAACTTCCAACCTTTTCAGCTCTGCAACTCTCACTTGAGCTGCACCTTTTCTTTTCGTATCAGGCGTTTTTACAATTCCGAGGCTTGTAACATATTATAGACCCAAGGTCGTTTTCTTTCTCTCTGTGCATTTCTTGCCTCTCGATGTCCTCTTATCAAGATGCCGGCGTCTTTGTGTTTTTAACACTTTTACTTGAGACAGTTCCAACTCTTTGATCTTGTGCTGACTCAATAGTTTGCTGTCAGCTGCCGGGAGCGGAGATCTGGTGCGTCCCAGGTGCCCTGTCTGCCGGTGCTTGACAGCATCATCGGGCGTCTCCAACAATCAAAGGCTCTTCCAGCCCAGTAACATGCAAATTTGTTCCTTTTCTGCTTCAGTATGTCACAGTCCACATTTTCCGGCTTAGCGGCGGCACAAAAGTGGGCATGATAAAATCATTCTGAAATTGACACAGGGTGTCATGGATGTAAATTCATTGTTTTTTGAACAACAGCTACTCAGAAAGTCCCATGACACTGAACTCACCTTGCAGCTAGGTGGCTGCCTCGCACCTGGTTTTTCACTTGCTGGAGACAGGATGCAATGGCGTGGCTTTTATCACAGAGCAATCTGCTCAGCTTTGTTGTAGCTGTCAGAAGCAAGAACTCCACTCTCTGGAAGGTTTGGCTGAGACTTCTGCGTAGGTACCTCACTATACGTAGACACAGGACAAAACAGATGCTGCAGCTCATTTTCCATTTATAGCTGTCACTTGCCCCACTGGAGCTTGTTCCCTTCCTCTAGACACTAAAAAATGCCACTAGCAAATATTTGTTAAAAAGCCCACTCTTTTTGTCCCATTCAAACCACCAGTAAGAGACTTGACCTTAATTATCTCCCCGGATGAAATATCTGGCAGTCTAAGATAAGGGTTCTCTGCTCTCATGAATAGCACGGTATTTCCTGAGCCCTGTCACAGGCCAGTGTTCAATACAATCTGAGCATAATTCTCTGTGTTGACATTTGGCAGGTTTCTTTTTATGCCCGTTGGCCCTGGCCCTGGTTCGGTGGCTAGGGAGGGTTCCCAAGGGCTATTCTCAATGGCAGAGGGGCACTTTGGGGATGAAATACCAACTGGCTTCAGCTGGCATGCACGTGGAATGTGTTAAGAAAGTTTTTAAGTTTATTTTTTAGATTAATTTCTTGTGGCAAAATAGAGGTAACATGCAGTTTGCCATTTTAACCGTTGTTAAGTGTACAGTTCAGCCGCACTCTCACCACCATCTATTTCCCGAGCGTTTTGGTCATCCCAAACAGAAACTCTGTGCCCGTTAAATAATAATTCATTCTCCCCTCCCCCCAGCCCCTGGAAACCTTTATTTAACAAGGTATCCGGAAGTCTCTCCCATCTCCATCCTGAGACCCTCAGCTCTGTGTTTTGGGTGGGAACCTTATTGTCTTAAGTCAATTACTCTATTCCATAATCCTGGCTGCAGCGTCTCAGCCACGAATGTAAAAGGGATCTTTGCTGAGGTTTCTGGGAAGTAAAGCCCAAAGACAAGGTCTTACCCCGGAGTGTTATGGTGTGAAGACATGAAGTCTGGAATCACAGCAGCCATTTTGTCTCCTTGAGGGAAAGTTTGAAGGTGAGGGGGCTTTTTTTTTTTTTTTTTTTTTTTTAATTTAAGCCTGTTTGAGCTAGGGTTTCTCTTACCCCACAACTCTCTCCTTGGCTTGAAGACAACCACCCTCTGCTGCCCCTGCACGCGGTCTCTCCTCCATGCACCCCTGGTGTCTCCCTGCGTGTGTCCACATTTCCTCTTCTTCTAAGGACACCAGTCACATTGGACTAGGGCCCCCTAATTGCCTCATTGTAACTTAATCATCCCCTTTAAACGCCCTATCTCCACATACGGTTCTATTCTGAGGGACTGCCGGTTGGGATTGCAACACATACATGGGGGCCGGGGCATGGTTCAGCCTAGAGCAGCCTGGAACAGAGAAGTGGCTCGGTAAATGGTGAAGTAAACTTGTCAGGTCTCTTTGGAATGCCCGATGTGAGATAGCAGAGCTGCAGGTGATCTCACTGATCAAGCCAGGCAATGGGGGCTCCAAAACGCAAAAGCAGGCTCCCCGGGGTCTGCGAAGGGAGCTGCACAACGAAGCCGGGCTCCGCTGGAGGATCGTTGCCCTTCCACGCCGGAAGGGCCTGTGTGATTTCTTGGTGCTCCGTTGGGGGCGGAGTGTTGCTGAGCCACAGATGGTTTCAACTGACATGAAGACCTCTCACCACTGAGTCAGGAAAAAGCGGAAGGGAGAGAGTGACAGAGAGAGAGGCACTTCAGGGAGGCCAACCGTCCTGCTAAACCCCAAAGGGCACCACTGCCTTTTTCACTTGGTGGAGAGAGAACAGGAATGTAAATGGTGTGTGAAATGTTAAATGTGAGTGAACTTTAAGCAATTGACATGGTGCTTCTGCTTCATTACCAATTTCATTTTTTTCCCCTCCCTCTGAAGCCAGAGCAAATGTTCCCACTGTCCTGTTCTTTCTAAGACATGAGCTTCACTGGCAGGCTCTAGTTGGATTCACCGCAGATGTGCCTGGGATCCTCGGACCCTGCGCTTTCCTTAGTTTGCTCCTTTGGTTTGGCTTTGAGGTGGGAGAGAAACAGAAGGGGACTGAACAGTCGGGAGGGAAAGGGTTGACTAACTCTCCACCTCTCTCCGTCTGGATCGTGGGCCATTTACTGGTTTACAGGCCATGCAGGAGAAATGGAGAGACGCCCCCTGTTGAGCCATATGCCCTTCCTACTTGGCTCACGCCTGGATATTTGAAGGTTGCAATGCATCTTTTCAAACTTCCAGAGGTCATTTTTGGTCTTTCCATATTTTGTCTGTTGTCTTTCACATATTTGACTGCTGTAGAACATATTCTTCCCCAAATCATGCGTTGATACCTTTAGACTGCCTTACATGGGATTCGCCTATATTTTCGAACCAAAGGAAATTGTGCACTACACCACATGGGGGGCCCCCTGCCAGGCGCCAGCTCAGTTTCCACAGATTTGTTAGGTTTTTCTCCCTGCACTATTTGCATACTTATTTGAATATTTACTTTCATTTTTACTCCTTAATATTGTAGAAAAGCAAGTGGAAAACAAACAAAAAAAAAAAAAAGGAAAGAAATTGACACTAGTGATAAGTTTCACAAATGTAATACAACTGGGTCAAAGATGGAAATCAAGCGGGGATAGATTTAACCCCAGCAGGATGTAAGCTGGTTAGTTGCAGAAGAAAAGAATAGAAAGAATAATAAAAATCCTGAAAATACATCATCAGACATTATGTGGAAATGGTGAGGTGTACTTAAAATTTTTAGAATATCGTTTCACTCCCTGGGAATACATCTTTGCTGCTGGACTTTCAACTTCAACATCTTTGGATATTTACCATCATTAGAATTAGATTTGGCTGCTGTCAGGTAAATAGTATTTGGCCGAAGGTATTTATTTATTTATTTATTTAGATTTATTTATTTAGTTGAGAGAGAGAGCGAGGAGGTAGGGGCAGAGGGAGAGAGAGAAAATCTCAAGCAGACTCCCTGCTGAGTGTGGAGCCAGATGCCGGGCTCGATCTCACAACCCCCGAGAGCATGACCTGAGTGGAAATTAAGAATCCGCTGCTTAACAAACTGAACCACCCCAGGGCCCCTAGCCAAGACTAAAGGTAACCTGCAATCCAACCCTGGACAATTCTGTTTCATTAGGCTATTAAGCATATCAAAGTAATGTCCATGTATTTAAACTGTTAAATCTAAGCAGAATGAACTTCATCCCCCCCCCACCAAACTATAAACTTACTGAACAAAACTTAAGGAAACAAAGCAAATATAAACTTTATCACTCATCACTGTTACCAATTCAATTAGCAGATAGAAATTATATTCCTAACATTATTAAAAAGCCTCTTTCCAAAAGTAGTAGGCATGATGGAAGTTGCAACCTTGAGGTCCAGAAAGGATCATGTTTCTTTTTTTTCCAGTTTTATGATATATGACCCACTAGTAAGAAATTCAGGATTTCCATCTCAGGGTTCTCCCCTTCCTGAACTGCTCAAAACTGCCAGGGTTTATGTAGTCCTCAGTTTGACTTCATCCCTGAGGAAAAAAGCACTGGCAATTTGTTAATTGTTCTTCCTATTGTTTCTCATGATTTCACGTGTGGATTTTGAAAACTCGTTGTAAACAGTTCAGCCATCACCTTGGTCTACTTTTTTTTCAATGTTATAAAAATATTTTTTAAAGGTTTTATTAAATTTTTAAAAGTAAATACAAATTTGATTTTTATATCGCTTTGACTTAAATTTGAAAATAATAATTTATTTATTTGTTAAAATCTAATACATTTTGAGTATTGTAGAACAAAAAGTTTTTGAAACAAAATATGAAAAATAATTTAAAATTTACATTTACTTTGAAGTTTTGTGAAAATTTAGGAAAATATTGAATACTTCAAGTACAGTTATATGTTATTTTTAATCTACCAATCTTTACTATCAACAACACAAATTATGTGAAATCTAAATGATAAAACATTGAATTTACTAAAATTAAGAGAAAACTTAATTTTATGAACATATCAATGGAAGATATATGAGATAAATTTATAAATGTATTGCATCTTTATAAATGTATTACTCATCCAAATCTTGCTGGCCACAACACAAGACGAATGATTTGAAATCATAATTGAATTTAGTTGTCTTTAATATTTCATTTACTTTCAATTATATAAAAACCACAGGTCTACACATATTTTTCAATTTTGTGGTAATAAAGCTATATTTATTGTTTTGAGGAAGGGGTCTGCAAACTTTTTTGTCAAGAGCCAGATGGTTATTTTAGGCATTGTGAGCCAGACAGTTTCTGTTGCAACTATTTGACATTTTTTCCCCCCTTTTTCAGGCTCTTTTTTTTTCCCTTTCAGTTTATTGAGATATTATTGATACACAGCACCATATAAGTTTAAGGTGGACAACACAATGACTCGACTTCCATATATTGTGAAATGATTACAAGTTTTCTTAAGATCCATCTTCTCATATAGATATCTAAAAAAAGATAAAAAATGTTTTTTTTCCTTATAAGGAGAACTTTTAAGATTTGCTCTCTTAGCAACTTTGAAATATAGGCAGTGTTATCTACAGTGATCATGTTGTATGTTACATCCCTGCCACTTATTTATCTTAGAGAGTTCGTACTCTTTGGCCACATCCTGGTCCACTCTTTACTGAAAGGATCTGTGCACCTTGTCTGCTGCTGTCCTTTGAAGGGCGCTGTCCCTTTTCCTTTGCCCGAGCTGCAGTTGGGAGAAACTCCTTTGGTGACACATGCACGCCTCTGCCCGGGGACCAGCGGCCCCGGGCGCTGTCCCTTTTCCTTTGCCCGAGCTGCAGTTGGGAGAAACTCCTTTGGTGACACATGCACGCCTCTGCCCGGGGACCAGCGGCCCCAGAAACGTGGGGTTGGACATCAGCCCAGTCTTGTTTCTGAACTCCCTGTCCCTTTCCCTGCAGAGGAAGGAGAGTGTTTCCCCGTGGGACCTGGCAGCTTTTCCTTTACAAACCTTAGAGCGCCAGGTGTCTGATCACACTTCTTTCCTGGGACAACAGCACCACCTGCTCTTATTTCCAAAAGAAGCTGAACTTGGAGGCTTTCATGGGGCCCCACATCTACTGCTGTGGAGGCCCACATTCAGTGACTCACCTTCCCTAGGATTCCCCGGGTGACCTTCAGGCATCCCTTTCTTTGAAGCTGAGGACATGAAATCAACCAAACGCAGGATGACAGATTGAACCTCTCATGGAATATCTGGTTACATAACTCAACCCAAATGTCCGATCTCGACGCTCCTAGGAGTGTCGCAGCCATCCCCACTTTGTAAATGTTGGTTATTGACTTTCTAACAACATTTCTTGGACTACTGTGACAATAGGCTTTTTTTCCTGGTGAGTTCTTTACGTAATTTTTCCCATTTCCCATTTTCAATTAAAATGGAAATATTTCACAGGATTGGAAGATGGAGGGAAAGAAAAAGGTTTTCCTTGTATCTAACTTCTTGTTTGCTTTCTCATCCCATGCAGTAGAGACAGAGTGATATTAAACATTCAAATCTGTTCCCATGTAGACTTGGGGAAATTTTGTGACTCTTTGTTTCTGTTTTTCCCTGTTTTTTTTTCCTCCTAATTTTTAAATCACAGGGAGTAATTGTTGGTGATGAAAAGTAAGAGATAGAACTGTTAATCACTGTGTTAGCAGGTAATTTAGGTAGTGATCATCAATCAACAACCTTATGTGGTACATAGATGCCTCTGTTTGCAGAAATAGGTAGGATGACAAAGTAGGCATAAGGAATGGTTTTTATCAATAGCTCATATTTATGTCAGAATAAGAACTAAATCTCAACAGATTTTCAGTAGGAGACAGTTAGATTATATAATAAGCAGAGCTTGGATGAATGACTAGCCATTTGGAAAATTATAAAGCTGGCTTCCTAATTTTATTCCTTTCACCAGAATAGATTGTAGATAGATGAAAATTCAAATTTAAGAAATGAGATTGTGAGAGTGATAGAAGAAAATATAAGTTAATTATCTTTAGAATGTAATTGTAGGAAAGGCCGTTTCTAATTACCACACCAAATTTAGAAAGTATTTTAAGACAACATTAATTTAAAAAATTGTAAAAGATCAATAGATTTGACAACATTCAAGTGTTAAGCATTTATTTCTTGACCAATACGTATGTGTCTGATGCTGTTCTAGAAGTGAATAAGCAAGTCCTACTTTTGCCCTCGTCCCCCTCCAGTCTATCCCTACTGCTATCACAGTAGCAAACCCCATTCAAAATCTCCCAATCACACCCATCTCACTGTGAGTCAAAATGGTACAATGACTTATGAGACCCTCCAAAATCTGTCCTTTTCCTTCCCTCCTTGAATTCATCTCCTATCACTCTCCCTGTCTTGGTCATTCTATGTCAGCCACACTGGTTTCCTAGCTGTTCCTCAAATAGCACACTCTGCCTCAGGGCCTTTGCACTTACTGTTCCCTCTCTCTGGAGTACTTTCTTCCTTGACACATGCCTGGCTTGCCCTCTTACTTGCATGTTTTTACACCTGTCCACCCTGTATAAAATTTCAGCTCCCCACATTGGCACTTTATATCCCTCTCTCTGATTTGTTTTTTCTCTTTAGCTTTTAACGTCATCCAACAAACATTCAGCATCTGTCTCCTCCCACACTAGAAAATAAATGGCATAAAGGCAGGGATGTTCATTCATTTCCAGTGCCCAGAACAGTGCCTGGCACAGAGAAGTCACTTAGCAAACATTGGTTAAATACTCGAGTGACTAGATAATAACTGTTTGACTCTTTGAATTAGTGACTTCAGGAAATTGAAGATGGAAGTTGGCACTCGGGAGCAGTTCAGAGCTGGAACTACTGGTTTGGGAACTCATCTGCAGGAGGTGACCACCAAGCCACTGAAGTAAAGGTGATAGAACCTTCAACATGGTCCTGAGTTCAGGATGGTGGGAAGGATGAAACCGCCAGGGAGGCACACACTTATCTCCTAGTTCCTGTGGGTCTGGAGGGAGACACAGCATGGTTGGAGCTCCTGCTCTGGTGCTCACAAGACTGCCATCGAGGTCTGAGCCACACCCGCAGAAACTGGGATGATGAGTGCATGCTGTTTCAAGTCTCCATGTTTGTGTTCATTTGTTACGCAGCAATGGATAACCAGTACATGGGTACGGAACTTTAGAAAGCCTACCTTGACTTTTACAGGTCATAAAGCTTATGTTGACGCTGGACCAGGTAAGGGCTGGCTGCATTCTGTTGTCCTCAGTTCCTTGCTCCCTGGGCCTCACCAACACGCTTCCTGCTTCCCAAAGCCGGCAAGGGAGAGGCACTTTCCGCAGGATGGACATTTCGGTCCCGCGCAATGTAATCTCACATATGCAGCCACAGACATCCCGTCACTTTTGTTGTTTTCTAGTGGTTAGAAACATGTCACAGGTGCCATGCACACCTAAGGGAAAGGGAAGACGCAGCTGCATGAAACCAGGACCTGGGCAATCCTGGGGACGACCACTGTGGTCTGTGGACCGTGATACACAATTGTGCACGGTAGTCAGTTTCAAATAGATGTACAAATGACCTTGGAATGACACTCCAAATCTGCAAAGCCAAACCATCGATTAGTAACCTCCTCTGTCCCTTGCATGCAGGCTTCAGAGCCCCCTGCCAACATGTTCCCCTATCTTCTCCCTTGCTCCCTGCATTCACTGTTTCTGGTAATTGCTTCCTCTTATTTTCTGAAGTTTGGACTCAGAGTCCCGCCTTCAGAGTTCAAACAACAGCACCTCACACATAATCTATCTTCCCTTCTTCTCAAAGGTCCTCACATAGCTGCTTCTAAAACAGGATTTTTTCCTCCTTTCTTCCTTCTCTTGCCCTCTCTACCGGCCTGCCCCCTACTTTAGTCGGCCCGTTCAAGCTGTTTCCCACCGTACACACTGGAGATCCCCTTTTCCTCAAACCACTGCCTGTAGGCCCCATGGGTCTTGAAAACCTTGCTCATACTCATCTCTAAAGTATTTCCAGGGCTGAGCTCATCTGTGTGGCTCCTCACTCACACCCAGACCTCAGATTTCCTCTCTCGGATTTTTTTTTTTTTTTGTGAAAGGGATCATCTCAGTGCCTTCTCAAGTGACTTTCTACAATTTGCTCAACAAGCTCTCAGGTAAGGCCCAGAGCTTCCTTTTTGATAACCGGCGCCCACCCAGGCTGAATGACCATATTCATTATTTCAAGGGTTCATTATTCTCCAGGAAATGGGTCCTTATTTTCAAGACTCCCCTGTCTGGGTAGTGAATGTTTTCCAGACATGACTCGAGAAGCCGCACATGGCTCCAGGTGTGTGGCCCATCCCAGTCTGGGTGCCCAGGCCAGCATCGTGGGTGTGTAACCTGTATCCCACAGGGTCCTGCGCTCCGAAGGGCCCTGTGCTCACTTTAACGCTCTGTTTCCGCCATCTTGAAATTTTACCTTTGAATGTGAGCTTTGTATGTGAAGCCTGATGGGACAGCACAACAGGCCACACGAGAGAAGGCATACTGTGTGTGTCTGCCGTGCCGCATCCCTGCTTTCTCATATAGCCTTGGGGATGGCCCATGAGCACAAACTTCCGGTGCCCCCCGGGGATGTGAGGGAGTCCAGCAAGACACAAGTGGGCACCAGCAAACGCGACGCACCTGGGACTGGTGAGTAGGAGCACTGCTGACCCCAAGGGCCATGCCTTCGTCTGAGTGAGAACTCGCCTGGAATGCAGAAAGGGGGTGATGGTGTTCTAAGTCACACAAATGGCCAGTGAACCTCATCATAGTGTTTCTTACTTGTGTTACTTCTCTGTTCGGCAAGCACTCACCCTCACAGTAGGACATGGAAGGAAGGGGAAAAGCAGAGCCACCCAAAGCTCCTTTTCCTCCTGGCCTTCCTTAGCTGCCAGGAAGCCAAAGGTAGAGAGGGTTGATAGAAGGTGTGAGTATCAAGAAGTGAAATGGAAACAGTTGAGTTAGTTTGGTGCAGTGTTATCACTGTCTTGGTGAGAACAAAATACATACGCACCAGCCAAGAAGTACAGATTATGCAATTTCGATGGTTTCCACATTAGAGTGAAATGCGCTTGTATTTTCATTTCAAACTGTCAACGTACAGTATAAAGATGACCAATGAAACTCATGCGATATTTTAATTCTTTTAAAACTAAGAACAGAGTTCAATAGCAAATAAAAAAAAAAAAAGCCACCATGATGAGTTGGGAGAGAGATCATGGAAGAAAGGGAAACGGTTTCTATTTTAGCACCTAGAACTGTACCTTTTCCGTGCACAAGGCATCCCACGTTTTCTCTGTGTGGTGGATGTGGTACATTCTGCAGTTGCACCCGTTGGGGTGCTGGCTGAGGTCAGAGATGGATTCCCTGTACTCTTCAAAGGCACACAGGGCATCAGTGGAGTCTGCTGGCCAGCAAGACCCTAGAAGAATATGTTCAAATACTTCTTATGATAGCGCACGTCTGTGTCTCTTATGCCTTAGAGCAGAGTTATAGGCAAACCAAGGTATTGATTTTCTCAGATCTCAGGGCTGTGGGCCCGGCCAAAGCTTGTCAAAAGCCACAGGCAGGGCCTCAAGTGGTCTCAGGTACTGACATCAGAATGCCTCATGTATGGAGGGAAAGTTGCCTTAGAGAGGCCCAGTTGTGGGCCAGATCAAAAGACTTTTTAAAAATCTATGTGATGTTCTAGAGGGGAGGAGGGGGGGGAGGGGTTAGCCTGGTGGTGGGTATTAAAGAGGGCACGTTCTGCATGGAGCACTGGGTGTTATGCACAAACAATGAATCATGGAACACTACATCAAAAACTAATGATGTAATGTATGGTGATTAACATAACATCATAATAAAAAAAAATCTACGTGATCTCAGATGTTAGAGAGGAGGCTGGGAGAATACCCCTTCTCTAAAATGGATGTGACTTCACCTCAGAACCACTACAGTGTTTTCAGCTTTGGTTCGAGCCACCTGAGAGGGGAGAATGCAAAGGAAGCAATTCTTTCTTTGGTTTGATTTTTTTTTTTTATAAAGATTTTATTTATTTATTTGAGAGAGAGAGAATGAGAGAGAGCACACGAGAGGGGGGAGGGTCAGAGGGAGAAGCAGACTCCCTGCTGAGCAGGGAGCCCGATGCGGGGCTCGATCCCAGGACCCTGGGATCATGACCTGAGCCGAAGGCAGACGCTTAACGACTGAGCCACCCAGGCGCCCCTCTTTGGTTTGATTTACACATATTGTGAAGTGACTACCACAACAGGTACGGCTGACGGCCATCTTGTAGATGCAATAAAAAGAAAAAAGAAAGGAAACAGTTTTTTCTCCTTGTGCTGAGAACTCTTAGGGTTTCCTCTCTTTACAACCTTGCTCTCTACCATGCAGCCTTGTTACTAGAGGCAAGTGATACATTCCACCCCTAGTACTTACTTACCTTAGAACTGGAGGTTTCGCTCTTTTGACCACTTTTCTCCACTTCTCCTTCCCACCCTCCATCTCTGCTAACCACAAGTCTGAGCTCTGTTTCTATGAGTTTGGTTTTGTTTTTAGATTCCACATGTAAGTGAGATCATACAGTATTTGTCTTTCTCTGTCTGATGTATTTCACTTAGCATCATGCTGTTGAGATCTATCCGTGTTGTCGCAAACGGTAGGATTTCCTTGTTTTTTTTATTTTATTTTTATTTTTTATGGCTGAAGGATATCCTCTGGTATAGATATACCACAGCTTCTTTATGAATTTATTCACCAATGGACACTAGGGTGTTTCCACATCTTGGCTATTGTAAATAATGCTGCTAAGAACGTGTGGGTGCAGATACCTCTTTGAGTTTGTGTGTCTGTTGCCTTTGGATATATTCCCAGAAGTGGAATTGTTGAATTATATGGTAGTTTTATTTTTCATTTTTTTGAGGCTGCTTCGTACTGGTTTTCATAGTGGCCGCACCAATTTATAGTCAGCCCTGCAGTGCACAAGGGCTCCCTTCTCTCCACATCCGCACCGGCATCTGTTATCTTTTGTCTTTTTGATGATAGTCATTTTGGCAGGTAGGAGGTGATGTCTCATTGTGCTTTTAATTTACATTTCCCTAATGACCAGTGATGTTGAGCATCTTTTCAAGTACCTATTGGCTTTTCATAGATCTTCTTTGGAGGAACAGGTCTTTTGCCATTTTTAAATTGGATTATTTGTTTTTTTGGGGGGGGGTTTGTGGGGGTTTTTGCTATTGAGTTGTATGAGTTCTTTATATGCTTCGGATATTAATCCCTTATCAGATATATGGTTTGTAAGTATTTTTTCACATTCTGTAGGGTTAGATTGTCTTTTTACTTTGTCAATGGTTTCTTTTGCTGGTGCAGAAGCTTTTTAGTTTGATATAGTCTCACTTGTTTGTTTTTTATTTTGTGGCTGTGTTTTAGGTATCATCCAAAAAATCATTGCCAAGACCCATGTCAAGGAGTTTTTTTCCCATGTTCTCTTCGAGGAGTTTCATGGTTTCATGTTTAACATTAAGTCTTTAATCCATTTTGAGTTAATTTTCATGAGTGGTGCAAGATATGGGTCCAGTTTCATTCTTTTACATGTAAATATCCAATTATCCCACGACTATTTATTGAAGAAGAGACTATCTTTTCTCCATTGAATACTCTTGGCTTCCTTTAAAAATATTAGTTGACTATATATTCTTGGATTTATTTCTGAGCTCTCAATACTGTTCCATTGATCAATTTGCCTATTTTTATGCCAGTGACATACTGTTTTGATGACTCTAGCTCTTGAAATCAGGAAGTGTGATGCCTCTTGCTTTGTTCCTCTTTTCCAGAATTTCTTTGACTACTTGGGGCCTTTTTAAGTTCTATATAAATTTTAGGAGTGTTTTTTCTACTTCTATAAAAAATGCCATTGGAATCTTGATAGGGACTGCATTGAATCTATAGATGGCTTTCAGTAGTATTGACATTTTAATAATATTAATTCTTCCAGTTCATGAACACAGGATACCTTTTCATTTATTTTGTTTTCTTTGATTTCTTTCATCAATGTCTTGTAGTTTTCAGTGTACAGCTCTTTCACCTCCTAAATTAAATTTATTCCTAAGTATGTTAGTGGTTTTGATACCATTGTAAATGGGATTGACTTCTTTCTCAAAAATTTCATGGTTAGTGTATAGAAATGCTACTGATTTTTGTATGTTAATTCTGTATCCTGCAACTTTACTGAATCCATTGATTAGATCTAACCATTTTTTGGGTGAGTCATTAGAAGTTTCTATATGTAAAATCATGTTGTCTGCAAATAGAGACAGTTTTACTTCTTCCTTTCCAATTCTGATACCTTTTATTTCTTTTTCTTGTCTGACTGTTGTAGCTAAGACTTCCAGTACTAAGTTGAATAGGAGTGGTGAGAGTGGGTGCCCTTGTCTTGTTCCTGATCTTAGAGGAAAGTTTTCATCCTTTCACCATTGATGTTAGCTGTGATCTTGTCAACATTATTATTAACTGTTATTATTGTTAATAACTGTTATTATGTTGAGATGTGTTCCTTTTATGCCTAATTTGTGAAGAGCTTTTATCATGAATGGATGAATGGATGTTTGGATTTTGTCAAATGCTTTTTTGGGGGGGCATCTTTTGAGATGATCCTATGATTCCTTTCTTTCATTCTATTAATGCAATGTATCACATTGGTTGATTTGTATATGTTGAACCATCCTTGCATCCCAGGGATAGATTTCATTTGATCATGGTGAATGATGCTTTTAATGTGCTGCTGAGTTTGGTGTGCTAGTATTTGGTTGAGTATTTTTGCATCTGTATTCATCAGGAATCTTGGCCTATAGTTTTCCTTTCTAGGAAAGTGTCTTTTTCTGGTTTTGGTATCAGGATAATGACACCTCATAAAATGAGTTTGGGAGTGTTCCCTCCTCTTTGATTTTTTGGAACAGTTTGAGAAGGATTGGTGTTGATTTTTCTTTAAATGTTTAATAAAATTCACCAGGGAGACCATCTGGTCCTGCGCTGAAGTAAGCAATGTTGATGATCCAGTCGACTCTTGTTATTCATGGTAGTTATGTTCTACAAAGTAGCAGCAAACCCGGAATTAGCAAAAACTGAATTATTGCCTCTGGGGGAATACAAGGTTAGATTCTACAAGCCCCTGGCCACAACATTTTCATCAACTGATCAATATGCAATTTTGTTTTATGTGTGTTTCTGTGTCGAGACATCTTATTCAATATAAATTGTTGATTCATTAACATCGAACTCACAGTCAAGAACACTACAACATGCCTGAATGAAGCTTACCTAACACATGTATTTTCTCTGTAAGACACAGCAAAGACTTCTTGAGAGTAGGAACACTACATAGCAATTTAGCACCATGCATCAGAGCCATTTAAACAGCAAAATTACCAACAAAAACACAAAAATGTGAAAACAGAGCACTAAATAGACTGCAAAAAGGACACTTGCTTTTAGCAGGAGAACTGATATGAAAAAGCAGAGCATCACCTTGTCCATCCTCACCTGGGATGTGTAGGTCCGTGACTCAGTGTTTTCACTGCTTTGTGCATATGTATGTCTGTAAACAACCGTGGAAGCTCTTCAGAGTGAATTCGATTATTACAGTAAATTTTAGCAAGTAGGCAAATTTGCAAATAATGCAATCTGCAAATCACGAGGGTCAACTGTGTGGAGAAGAAAGTGCAAAAACACCAGTTATGTACTTAATTCTGATATTTAATATAAGATTTCAAGCTGACAGATTTTGCTGTCTTCACTGAATAAAATGTCAATGAAAGTGAAAAGATAAACAGCATGCAGTGTGAGGGGCTGTGTGGTGCCCTTATTCCATCCAGTTCTTGTGAGGATGAAGTTCACAATTTCGATGGCAGAGCAGATGTTGTTGTCCTCGCTGTCCTTGCAACTGCTAACCAATCACTCCCTAACATTAGGTCTAATGAGGCACGGGCAGATTTTTCACGGAGGGGGGGACGTGCATGCAACAATGTGAAAGACTGTTCCAGAGTTAGTTCCTAGGGTTGGTCTCGGGGTTGAACCAAACAGGAGGGAGGACTCCTGGCTTAATGGTCTGGAGAGAAAGCAAGTTTGAGTTGCCATGCTCCTCTGGTAAGCTCTGGATTTGCTGGTAAGGAGTTTGTGGGGACTTGGAATCCTAGGGACGAGGAGGTAGGTTTAAGGGTTTAGGTGCTCACCTTTTCGGGGGTTTTAAAGAGAAGTTTGCACACTTGGCTTCAGGGAGGGAGATTTCGGCTCTCACACTGTCTCCTTCACCAGCTGTGTGCTGATGAACACGACCTGAGAATCCCACAAGGAACTGGGTCAGGTGAAGCGGGCTTGCGCTCCTTAGTGAAGCCGGCACCTCCCCTGTTGCCTGACTTTCACAGTTGTCGCAGTTTTATTTCCTTCTTGGTTGAGGACGCAGTTCCGTAGGCCACTCCCAGAAGCCAGGGGCTAAAAGAGAGCAGAGTGAAGCACCTCTCTACCCCTTGCTCCCCCCCTTCCTCCCCTCTCCTGGCCACAGTGGAGGATTTTGCTGGTTTTTTCTGCCTGACCCTCTCTTGCACTTGAGCTTTTCCGCATTTGGAGCTTCCTATCCTGAAATACAAAAAGACTTCTTAATAACAGCAATAAGGCACATTCAGAGGGAAATGAGATGCCCAAGGATTTAGGGGTACTTAACTCTTTTCCTTTTTTCATGCTTTACAGCTGTGATTAACTCAGCACAGACCACCCTTCACCATTTCTTATTGCTTAATTAAGAAACATCTTAGAATTTTCTCCCGATTAGTTTCAGGCAGATTAGAAGGGAAAAATATTTTAACAGATGCTAAAGAGTCTTTCCAATGGTTTGAAGATTAGGAGAATGCCTTTTATAGAGCTCCCAAAGTGTTCCCTGGTTGCTTCTGCCAGAGTTGAAAAGAATTCAGTGGCTGAGTACTTAATGAAAAGCCACGATGCTCTGACAAGGAACTTCTGGGCAAGCATTACTCTGGCTCCAAAGAGTTATTGCAAATTAAATTTTATCCTTGTCCTTTATGATTTATATCAGGCAGCCGGGGTAACAACAAGATTGAAATATTCTTGTCTTACACTGTTAATAAAAGCACCCGCTCATTAATATATGTGCCAGCAGGAAATACGACATGGTGCGCTCCAGTGGAAAAGCTGGATATTGCGTTGGCAACTTTGTAGGCAAAAGGCAGGGTAAATACAATTTGAGTTTGGGGACAAGGTAATTACTGTTGCCATCTGGTAACACGTTCTTTATCCGAACTCAAACCTCTTATGTGTTTTCAGGGCTTATGGGGCATCTTGCTAGGCAGCCTAATAAGATTACTTTTTAAACTTACCTTGAAACCTTTTCAAGACGGCTTTTATCTAACAACACAATAACACATCTGGCAGGATTGCCACCATTGTAAAGCAAAATCTTTTAATGTGATTATTAAGTACTTTCCGAAGATTCACAATCACCAAACTTGAGTTGGTGTTAATAGAGAGTCATTATCTCAGTCATCAATATTTGTGGGAAAGGCAGGCTCAGCAGGAAACACATAATGAATGTAAAACAAATACAAAACACAACCTCCCCGTGGTGTACTCCTTTCCCTGATGGATGGGAGCAGGGCATTTCACAATCTAGCTGCTTGGCCATTTGCAGTTGAGCACAGTCTCTAAAATATCTGGCATGAAATATCATGAGCTAAACAAGCACAAGGAATGCAGCAGCTAAAGGGAGACTTATGGGGAGAAATGGTATTTACTTTAATGACCGTGGCTTAGGAAATTGCCATATTCCACACTGGGTTAATACAGGCTTGGGCGAGGTGGAGACTGAACGGGCCGTCATGCTGACTAAGAGCAGGGAAGAAATGTCAAGCACCTTCTTCTAGTTTTACTGAAACATCAGCTCTCTCCTCCCCTCCACCTTCTGCTCCTTCCCCCGCCCTGCAGCCCAGAGCAGGCAAGGTAAGAAAAGAATTGTGATTAGGGTAATTCGGCAGCTGGGAAGGTTTTTTTCTGACTGCACTCTAGCTAATGGAGTGCTGTACATAGGGTAATAAAGAGAGGGGGTAGGATTATAAAGCTGTAATTCTGTCAAGAGGTTAGATGATCTCATGAACAGCGCAAAGCCACTGTGGTTTATCTTAATGTCACCCAGACTTTAAGATTGAATGAGAATTTTGTGAGTCAATATTTTGCCTTGTTTGTTTCTGTGGAGTATAGGGAATTGGGGGAGAAAACCCAGATCTCTATATGATCAATTATTCTAACCCATATATATTTATATGCTTGTACATATGGCTTTAAGTATATCCTCCCAGAGTTATGTATGCATTTTCCCCAGACCCCAGGGTACTTGCAGGAAACACCATTTTTAAAATCTTGGCAGAGTAAAAGCATATATGGAAATGAGATGGTCGTTGACGATTTTTCACGTACTTTGCCTGCAATGAAGCCCCCACTAGATCATTATTTCCAGAAGGTAGCCTCCCTCCTTCCTTTCTGCTCCTGCATGGCAGGTAGAACTTCGCCTCCATTCATTCAGAGCTGTACCTCTTCAAGGAACAGCATTAGCCTACACCTCCATCTTGTCACATTCCTTCTTTTGTGGTGAGGACATTTAAGATCTAGTCTCTTAGCACTTTCAAATATATGATACAGTATTAACTATAATCACCATGCTCTACATTAAAGTCCCAGAATTTATTTATCTTATAACTCAATTATCTTAGATCTTTGACCACCATCTTCCTATTTGCCCCAGCCCCAGCCCCTGGTAACCACCATTCTACTCTCTGTTTCTATAAGTTCAACTTTTTTAGATTCCACATATATGATCTCGTACCGTATTTGTCTTTCTCTGTCTGACTTATTCCACTTAGCATAATGCCCTCAAGGTCCACCACATGATCACAAATACAGGATTTCTTCTTTTCTCACAGCTGAATGATATTCCATTGCGTAAATATACACAACGCCTTCTTTATCCATTCATCCGTTGGTGGACAGTTCCATATCTTGGCAGTTGTCAATAACGATTTTGGTATTTTTTAAAATATATTCTAATTTCTAGCTACAGGGGACTTTGGGGAGTCATTTAGCTAATCCATGCCTTGGTTTCTTCATCTGTCTTCATGAGGACAATAATGGTACCTACTTTTAAAGAATATTTTATTTGTAGATTAAAATGAATTAATACATGGGAAAGGCTTAGAACAGTTCCCAGCATTGTTATTTTTGGTGTTGCTTTTGTTACTATTTTTTAGTACGTGCTATTATTCTCTCCTAGAGGAGGGGGGATATGTCTTGATCGATTATATGTTCTCCCAAATATATATCACAGTATAAATATATGAACTGAATTTAGATGGCTGGCTAGATTTTGCAAGTCTTGTATAATTTTTTTTGTATAGTGTTTTTAATTCTATTAGCAACTTTCTTCTCTGTTTTGTAGACAGTGCAAACCTACACATTTATGCCCAACCATTTTTTAAAGAATATCTTTAAGAATAAGTGCTTCTGCAAAAAATGGAGCTCAAGGTACCCTTTGAAGGGCTGAGTGACTTAATCAAAGAGTCAGTTCTTTTCTGCCAGTGGCCTTTGGTCTAAGAGGTATCTCTTTATATGTTGGGTATCAGTAGGTGGCACTTCTTATATCACACTTTTTTCTCTCTGGAACATGGCCTCCCAGATGTTAAGTGGAACAGTGCATGGTTTTATAAATCCAAAGTAGGAATCTGTTGGAAAGTGTTGCAAGTAGTTCGTTAGAAATAAGAATTGAGTGAGTAAAATTTATGAATGACTGTAAGTTGGAATGAACGCCTCAGTAGCTCTATGATAGCTTCCTTGCACTCTGGTATGCTCATCTGAGTGGCAGAGAAAGGATGGGGTTGCATTGAATGTATAGGAGATTAGTGGCATCTCTTGATGTGTCCTGCATGATAGGGCAGGAGAAAGGCTGAGAAAGCTGATCTAGATGGCCAAGTTAGCAACAGCAGTCAAGACATTGATTGTGCCTGTGACTCAAAACACAAAAGAAAATGATTGTAGTTCCGGGGCTGCTAAGATCGGCAAATGAAGAAAACGTGCCTCAAATCATAGCTTTCCAGCAGCAGCAAATGGAACCAAATTACAACTTCTGGGGTAGCGCCAACCGACACATCCAGCAAAATTGCTGAAAAGCAGGAGGAGTCGCCTGGCATCAAGTTCCAAGTATGGTCCATTTTGAGAGGAAACCTGGCTAGTGTTTAGAGCTGGACATTTGCGAGTTGGGATTATACAGTGTACTTGACAATGTCAGAGTTGTCTTTGGATTTTTGATTCTGATTCCAGATGTTTTTCAAGTAGGGTGGATTTAAGTCAGAAGTTTAGTTGTGCATAACATTACCCAGTACTTCTTCAGCTGGGTGGATATTTTGGAAAAATGATAAGGTGTCATATACATTTACGCGTAAATTCATCTTGTGGATAGCCATTATTCATACATGGGGTGACCATACAATTTACCATTCAAACCAGGAAATCTCTGGAGAGTGAAAGAGGTACTGTTAATTGTTGTATTGAGACAGCAGATATAACTGTCTCAGATGATTTGGGACATACAGTCTTCTTATTTATGCCTCGTGAGGGGAGAAGAGTATTTATTCATTCAATGTACCATAGTTCTTCTGTGATTCCTTTCTTTCTTTCTTTTTTTTTTCATTTCTTTTACCTTTTGTTAACCAGTTCTCTTTCCACAACACCCCTTTGCCTATCTCTTCACTCCCATGGTGCTTGGTGGAAGCCTTTATCACCACAGTCATCATATGTAATTACACAGTCAGCTGGTAAGAATTTGTTTGGTATTCCCACCATTATACTAGACCCTGGATGTCTTGGGAACAGGGCACATGTATTCTGATTTATTTACTTATCTTTATTATGGTAAAAAAAATACATAGCATAAAGCTTACCATCTTAATAATTTTTAAGTGTATAGTACAGTAGCATTAACTCTATGTACATTGCTGTGCAACAGACCTATAGAATCTTTTCATATCACAAAACTCAAACTCTATATTCATTGAACAACAATTCTCTTTTGCCCGTCCCCCTGCCCCTGGCAACCAGCATTCTATTTCCTGTTTCTAGGAGCCTGACAGAGTTAGATGCTGCATAAAAGTAGAATCATGCAGTATTCATCTTTTTGTGACTGGCCCATTTTACTGAGCATAATGTCTTCAAGTTTCATCTGTGTTGTAGCGTATAACAGGACTTCCTTCTTTTTCTTTCTTTCTTTTTTTTTAATTTAAATTCAGTTAGCCAACATATAGTACATCATTAGTTTCAGATGTAGTGTTCAGTGATTCATCAGTTGCATATAACACCCAGTGCTCATCACATCACGTGCCCTCCTTAATGCCCATCACCCAGTTACCCCATCCACCCATCCACCTTCCCTTCTGCAACCCTCAATTTGTTTTCCAGAGTCAAGAGTCTCTCATGGTTTGTCTCCCTCTCTGATATCTTCCCATTCAGTTTTTCCTTCTTTTTTAAGGCTGACTAGGATTCTGCTGTATGTATGTACCACATTTTAAAAATTATTCATTCATCCATTGATGGACACTTAGGTTGCATCTACATCTTGGCTATTGTGAATAAAGCTGCAGTGAACATGGGAGTGTTAATATCTCTTCAAGATCCTGTTCTCAATTCTGGTTGGTATTGCTGAGTCATATGGTAATTCTATGTTTAGATTTTTTTTTTTTGATTTTATTTATTTATTTGAGAGAGAGAGAATGAGAGAGAGAGAACACATGAGAGGGGATAGGGTCAGAGGACGAAGCAGACTCCCTGCCGAGCAGGGAGCCCGATGCGGGACTCGATCCAGGGACTCCAGGATCATGACCTGAGCCGAAGGCAGTCGCTTAACCAACTGAGCCACCCAGGCGCCCTCTATGTTTAGATTTTTTAAGGAAAAAAACACACTCTTCCATAGCGTTTTCCATGGTGCTGTACCATTTTCCATTCCCACCAACAGTGCACAAGGGTCCCAACTTCCCTGAATCCTCACCAATGTTGTTATTGTCCCCCCTTTTTCTGGGGGGTGTGAGGTGATAGTTCATTGTGTTTTTGATTTTCATTTCCCTGTTGATTAGTGATGTTGAGCACCTTTTCATAGCTTGTTGGCCTTTCTCTGGTATTTCTTTTTAAGGACACTCACAGTGAAGGTTCAGGAATGGTCAGATAAATGTAGGAAGCATCATGTGTTTCAAATGGCACTGGATTTCTAGTCTTTTCTCTTTCTTCATTTTACCTCCTCCGTGCAAGCTACATCACCCTCCCTGCTCATGAGGTACAAGGAGGGGAAAGATCATAGGATTGCTTCAAAGGAAGAAACATTTCAGATGTAAGGAAAGTCTTTATTTCCTTCCTAGAGAAATCATTTTGCTTGCACATTTCTCATGGCTCATGCTCTCTGTCTATGGACATAATATTTAATATAAAATTTTCTCTTTTACATTAAAAAAGAAAGGAGAGGCCCTCAAGCTCAAAAACAAATGAATGTATAGAATCTGGGCTTATATTTGGCATAGAATAGCTCACCTGTGGCTGAACTACTGGGCTGGTTGTGTAAATTAGCAAGAGGCTGATAAAAGCCCAAATGATTTCCATCAGATCCTTTAAGATTTGGGTGGACTCGGTGTAAGACAACGCAAAAGAAAAAAGGGAGAGAGTAGACATATTGATAAGACCATGGTAGCTTCTCTGAGCTGTAAAATAAGGGTAGTAATTCCTGCCTACTTCATGGAGGCGTGGAAAAGATTATGAAATATTTAAAATGAGTTTAAAGCTGCCTTTGGGGTCAAATGCTTTATGTAAGAATAAGGCATTTTATATCTCAAAAGAGAAACAGAGTTTTGTAGACAAACTTTTCTTTGATTTGACATTCACTTAGCTTTATGAGATGTCTAAAGAGTACCTTTTTAAGAGGGATAAAAATCTGTCATCAATAAGCCCAGTTCTCTCAGGGAAGGAGGGCAGTGACATGAGGTGGGATCTAACAATAAAAGGAGTGTCAACTCCATGAGGAAGAAAGGCACAAGGGTGCCCTGCACTTTGGTCTTTATTTTAACTGTGAAAATGATCACCAGGACTTAGATTTGGCTGGATCTTCAATGTCATAGACGTCACAAGATCTTGTAACAGTTTAGTCAACAAAGCAGCCCAACTAGTTGTCTGTTTGAACTGACTACTTGTTGGATTGTTTTGATTTACGTTTACAGTCCACTTGACCACCTGAATGGATAAATAAGGGATAGACAAAGCTAATGCATGGGAGGAATCCCTGGGAATTGGATGTGGATGATATGCTCTCTGTGACTATGATGTGTAAGCCAAATTGACAAACAAAGGGAAAGCAGATTTGATACACATGTTCCTCTCTAGGCATCAAACTCTGGTTCACACTGGCCTTAAGTTCAAAACTATGCAAGAACCTGGAATCAGTAGTTTATTTGGATTTTAATTTTGAAACAAAACAAAACAAAATAAAAACGGAATGCCACCAAATGGCACTTCATCTCAGAATAAAATTTTAATATTACTGTGCAAGTAAACGTCTATGGATTCCTGTTCCCATACTCGTTGCCAAGTCTCAGAACACCCTTGGATAATTTTCTTGTACTTACAATAAAACACCCAAATTATCCTTACATACTGCCACTTTTCTGCCTAGTTATTATAGATCTCGCTTCCTTTGGCCTCACCTAGGTGACTAGGCAAGTTAATTAAGCTCACTGTGATTTATTTTATTTGGTATAAAATGGGCATTATTATTCCTACATCATAGAAATCCTATAAAGATCAAGTACATAAAGATCTTAGATTTGGCTGGATCTTCAATGTCATAGACGTCACAAGATCTTGTAACAGTTTAGTTCCTTGCTAAAAGGTGCCTTAAAATACTCCTAAGGGCCACCAGCAGGGCTGCTGCTATAGGGACGGATCCTTTTACGGCTCTGGCTTTACCGGGTGGCAAAGGATCATGACTTTGGCCATTCTGCCTAATATGGCTGCCATTTAGCTCTTCACCCATCTCCCACCACCCGGCAGCTCACTTACTAGTCCCCAGCCACTTAGGAGTACCCAAAGATCATTCCTGGACAGAGATCTTTGTATTTGCTTGTTCTCTGCCTGGAACTCTTTGAACCCAGGTCTGCACATGGCTGTCTCCCTCCTGTCATGAGATCACAGCTCGAGTATCCCCTGGGGAGCCTCTCCTGGAGAGTCTTCTCCTTAGTCACTATCCCATTTCCTGTGCTAGTTCCGTCATGGCCCCTCTCCTTTCTGATGTCATCTTGTTTATTATTTACTTGTGAGTTGTCTGTCTCTTCCCTACTAGGATGTAAGTTGTCTGAGAGCAGAAATCTTGATGCCTTGGTCTGACCCCCAGAACTATTGTTCATTACATTGCTCATTACACATCTTTTGAAAGAATGGATGACTATTATTGCCTAAGTCAAATTTTCCCTTTATTTTTAAAATCCACAGATGCTCTTTCCTATTGAAGAGCAGATGTTTTATCTAGGGTAAATACTCTAACACTTGTCTTAAATCAGTTTGTTCGTCTTTCTGCTTCTCTCCGAATGTGAGCACTAACAGGGTAAAATTTCCATTTTCTTGCTCTACTTTACGTTTCGAGGTGTGAAAGAGAATGAACTCCTTAAGCAAGCTATAAAGGCAGACATCTATTTCCTCCCGGCTTTGCTGTGTGCCCCATTTATGAGCCAACAAAATATGTTTGGCCACGTGTTTACATAAACAAATAAATATGTCTATGGAATGGAAATGCATCCACACTAAATGAATTGTGAATGTCTGTTTGAAGAGACAAACTTGTGGGTACATCTTTCTAGCTCTTGAGCCGAAAACAGTAATCCGTGTCTAATTGTCACTACTTTGCAAGTTGGTATTTTAAAAATTAATGCCATCTTTCATATTTGTGAGTATATTTATCCAAAGAGCAAATTAAAATAAATATTGTTGTTACCTGATAAAAGGCTCTGTGGTGGTTTTATTATTTTTTTTTCCCAAGACCATTTCTATGTTTTTCCTTTCCATCAAATTGGGTTCAGTTGAATTCCAAATAAAATTTGTTATATTCTGGCTTTATATATGGAATTATCCTTAAGTTTCTTAATTCTTTTGTAGAAATCACTTTTCTCATTAGAAACCAAAATAGTAATAATATGAACTAAATTAAAATATTGCTTACGGTTTAACATTGTAGTCTTGATAACTTTATTTATATGGTTTCCTTTATTTAAAAGAGCATGCTTGAAATAAGTGATGTATTTGTAGTAATCATGGTTAATTGTATAGAGAATGAATAATTTCCACCTGGTGGTTTTGATAACCAGTGATCAGCACCTCGAGCAGGTTCAGCACAGAGTAGGAGTTTAATAAATATCTGTTAAATGAATCTTTAGCATGTCATACAATATTTAGCATTCCTGATAGCATGGAAACTTTCAGAAATAGAAAAAATCAATGCAATTTGCTGAATTTGGAAATGGTTAGTCTTTTCACATATTATCTTAATTTTCTTACCTCATTGCTAAAGTATTGACATCAGTTCTCAAGCCACTAAATTTTATCTTAAAGAAGAAACCAATACAAAAGGAGAGAATCTTCCAGACACATTTGGAAAGGTCTCAAATGTTCCAAAGTTCTAAAAGTTCATGATTTCAAAAGCCAAGGATATTTAGATGAGTGGTGCTGATTTAATCTATGGTTCTTTTTCTCTCTTTTAATACTGCAGTTTCTAAAAAGGTCTCAAACAAAGAGAACTTCAAAAACTCTGAAATGTAGACCATGACAATAATTAAGAAAATGCAGAAAGGGCACTGGTAGATTTTTAAAAACTATTTTAATACAAGATTAATAGCAATTTTCTATCCAAATCAGAAATGAAAAATCTTAACCCAAGTAATACTCATTTGACAGTCACATAAAATTTTAGGTTTGATTGGTGCACACATTTGTCCTGCATATATATTATGCATATGCACACAGAGACCTCACCGTTATCCATCGTCAGGGGTCTTCTCATGGAAGTACCTCATTACAAGGCAATGTCAAAGATTCGAGTAACTACGCAACTCTGAATGAGGTTCAAATAGCCCCAGGCTAGGCTGAGTCCCACGCCATAGCAAACCGTGATGCAGCAAGGCTCCAGAATGCATACAAATCAATACTCTATTTGTATAACTTGGCCTGAAACTAAACACTGGCTAATGTCTCCACCAAGGAGAAACACGTTGCAAATGTATAAGTTATGGTCTCCTTTACTCTTCTCTTGGCAAAGCTAAACTGCTCCCCCCCACTCCCCCCACACACCCTCTTTTAAGTTAAAAGTCAGGTCTATTAGTGACTGTAAGTAAATAAAAATGAGTTGGTATTTCTGCAAGTTTTGGATAAGTCAAAACTTACATTTGCTAACACTTCCACCTGTAATCAAACCACCTGATAATTAGCCTTGCGGAGAGAAGCCATAAAAGAGTTCACAACTCAGGAATTTGCTAAGTTTCTATTCCTCCTTGGGGACTTTAGTTGGTGTTCAGTGTGTAGCCAAAACATGTATGTAATGGCTAAAGCATTAAAGTAGGCTAATGTCTGCAGCAGGGAATATAAATTAAATATCAGGGTTCTGTGTCCAGTAATATTTTCAATGTGTTTGATTTACAGAATGTTACTTTTACAATTACTACTTAATAGTGTTTTTCAGTGTAGACAAAGTAATATTTCCTAACCCTTACAATGAAAGTAGGTAATACCAGTTACTTCTCTGGGTAAATCACCGTAAGGGAGTCCGATTGCTAGTGGTAACGTTTTTCTATGATGGCGGTCATCAAAGTACCCACTTGATCTTCATTAAGGTGACAGAAGGCTGTCATGGTTACCCTTCGATACAGAACCATAAGCAGAGCTCTTATTCATGAATTTGCAATTCATTCTTCTCTGCTAAAGACTTTAGCCTCTGTTTAGCTTTTGTTATAACATATACAAAGTATAATATACACCAGTTACAGACGTGTATTTCTGTTAGAAAAATACATATTATAACTAAAGAACATGTAAAGAGAGGCACTTCAATAAAGCTAAGTGTTTGCGGTCATGAGCGTCACCCAACAATTTCTAGTGTCTGATTTCAGTGAGCCCATTCCTCCCTACTCCTAACAGAGGTTGTGATGTGATTAGAGAATTTAGGGGACATCAAAGCAAATGAGGGCAGATCGGGAGAAATAATGGAGCATCCTTTCATCCCCGATGGCTATGTTTAGACGAGAGAAATTAACGTGGCAGGGGGCGGGGGAGAGGAGGAATGCTGAAATACTTACTGAAATGGGATAACTAGATTAAACTAATTCCCTTAGGACAGAAAACAAGTCTCATGTTACATTGGTCTGAAAATCATACAACACAGTCGGATGATGATAAAAACTAGGAAGTGCGATTTGAATAATATTTTGACCACATCCATGCAGGGGATGAATGTTGTGGCATCATTAACTGATAGTCATTTCAGCTCTCTGCCTGGCTCGTATGGATCACTGTTATCTCACCAATATGAATAATATCAATCGTGAAGGTGTTGAAACAAATGAAGCAGGCGTTTACATATTATCTGTGTGTTTAGTGTATACGGAGCATGGGTTCACATTCATTAATATAACGTGTATTCATACACATGCACAAAGCCTTTTGGGGGTGAAAGCACAGAGGAAACAAGGCATTCTGCTCTACTTCACAGAAGACAATGCAGAAATATTGAAAAAAGGAAAGACTTGGAGTTTAAAGCCATAAAAACAAGTTATTACTCAAATATTCTGGAAAATCAAAATTGATTTAATTGGTATTGCACCTTAATTATTGGAAAAAGACCATACTGATTTCTGAACATACAATGAAATGGGCAATGTAAATGATTGGTCCTTCATAGAGATGTTTTCTGTGTAATTGGTGATAGGAAGCCGAAGTTTGGCAGTGAAATGGATGGTTTTCTAGAAGTATGCAATGCTGAATTAGATTAGGTGTTAATTTCATAAAGATTTAAATGAAAAGATGCCACAAAGTCTCATAGAATCCTACTTTTTATATTTCTCTAGGCATAAAATAGCAATAGATGCTTCTAAATACTTTGCAGTTTTGCAAAAGTGCTCAAATATACTTAATACTATTGTGCCGCATGTGTTCTACTTAAATGTGACGACTAAATCAATAACTAATTATAATTTTGATGAGAGCAAAGATAAAAAAATACCATTTACATGCCATTTCTGCCAATGGGTTAAATAAAATGTGACTGGCATACGGTGGTGTCTTGAAACATTACTTTTCCCAACCCCAGATCATCATCAAAACCAAGAAACACATGGAGAGCCAACTATATGAATAAAGCCCCAGTTTGGTTTATTTTGCTTCTCTCTACCAAGGGGAGCATAAGGGCCTGGCTTTGGTACACTTGGAGGGTCAGTTAGGCTTGTGGCTCTAAAGTGGCCTCTTGAGTTAGGTCCTATGTCCAAGTCCAAGTGCCAAGCGGGAATCCTAGGCTGAAGGCGTACATGGAAGCAATGGTTTTGCGTGTATACACCATTCTACAGTTTCCATCACCAGGACAGTCCTGCACACCCATGGTTCCCCCCGTGAGCCCGGTACCATCTGGAGCACCCAGGACAAAGCACGCTCATGCAAAAAAGGGTGTGCCCTGGCAAACTTTTAAGAAACGGACAATTAGATACGTAAAAAGTTCTCTTTCTTGATTCTTGGTGCTCACAGATCGTTGAGGAATCCCTTCTCTGAGCAGCACAAAACAAGAAGAGGTGGTTGACAAAACATTTTCGTTACAAAGGTGTGTCAACCCTGAGCTTGGAATTAAGAAGTTAAAATCTGTGATTTATATATATATAGAGATATAAAAATAGATGATCATACTAAGACTAAAAAAGTGAAAGAAATCTCCATGTCAATACTATATATATATATATATATATTTTTTTTTTTGTCTTGATGGTTTTTGTTGTGAGTTATTTTGTAAGAGAATGCCCTTGTGATGCAGAAACCAACTGACACAAAGCAAACTGTTAAACATGAAAACTCACTTATGGATCAAATTGCTTATGAGTTCATTAAAAGAACTCTTATTTTGGGACGGTAATGAGCACAGGGGCAGAAATGTCAAATTAACGTCCAACCTGTGGCTAAAGCAAAGCCACTGTATCACAGAAGATTATTTTCAATTCAGACCCTTAAGGAGGATGAATTGATGGGAGTGTCCACTAGTAGCTGGAGATGAAGAGAAAAATCTGTGCCAATTGGATATAGGGGACAGACATTAAGAGAATTAAGGAAAATGGTGCCATCATTGAAACTGAAATTGGGCAAGGTGAGAGAGAGGTGCTGGGTCATGGCAATTTTACTCTCATGTTAACGATGGAGTTCTAAATTTAGTATCAGTACCCCCAATTCAATTTGGTATTGTGCGGATAGAGTGCAAGACAATACCTCCAAGACAACACTGTATTTTCACCACGTTAAAAAAAAATCTCAAACTTTCTCCCCGAAAGCATTTTGTAAACCCGATTTATCACAGAAAAGCTTATACTGGGAGTCGGCTGGCAATGCTGAACTTACAGTGTTAAAGTTTTTTTATTTTTCTCTCTTATTGGCTCCTTTGTAGAAAGTGCAGTTGTCTTGGGGGTTTGGCCTGATTTTACAAGGGAAATTATTTTCTTCCTGCCTTTTTTTTTTTAAACAGGAAAAAAAAAACCTCACAACGTGAGATTCCTTTACTTCTGCAGCATAAAAGCAAATGAAGGTAAGAAAATCTCCTGGTATGAAAGATTTGAGTTAAGAATTCTCTAGAATAAACAAGGTCCCCATAGAGAGCTGAAGGAAAGAGGAAGCAGTCCAGTGTGGCACCCAGTACTCTTTGGGCAAACAGAAAGGGAGGCAGAGTGCAGTACTGTCTCTTCTCATAGAAAACGGGTAAGTTTTTGTGGCATGGTCCATTGTCCAAGAGTGTAAGAAAAGAAGTGAGTTGGCCATTCAGATAGCTAAAATGCAGTTTCATCTGACCAAAAACCCAGGATTATCTGCACAGTCTCTGCAGTGCCAGGACGATGCAGACCAGAGATCCTGAGAGCAGGGAGTGGCCGGGCTGGGCTGCCGAAGAGTCCACCTCTCTCCGGTCGGGGTCCACCGCGGGGGCCTCTGTGGTGACGAACTCAAACTCCGTGGGACACACATCATCCATGCACCCACTGCCACTCCCCGAGCCGCTGGATTCATCGCCTGGCGTGGGCGGATTGAGAAAGAAAGTTAGACCAGGACTGGGAAGGAGTGGGGGCACCCACCAGATTTGGGTCTGGGGGTGGAAGGGATGTTCCCGCTCCCAACCCCCACGATGGGTTTGTGTTTAGCGGGCAGGTTTGTGATGGGCAGGCAGACCTGACCAAAATAGATGTCTGACACCCAGTGCTAACTGACATCCAGTTACCCAACTGACGAAACGTATGACTCCTAGACCCGGCGAGGGGCCATCCCTACAGTGTTGGCATTCAAGAGGTATTTCTTATTCTGGTTAATGTTTAAATTGCTTTAAGAAATTCTGTCCCTCGCTCCTTTTGTACCTTGGGGCCATTGTTCTCAGCAGATATTGTGCTTTGGTAAAGGATCTTGAAATGAGGTTTAAGGTAAACAAAGATGGCTAAGTAGGCAACCTGAGAACAGGCACACATAGTTGTGAAAGGCACGTATTATTATGCATTTTGACTACTTGATTCCACCTGTGTTCTCCTCTAAGAGTGAGGATGAGCTCCATCTCAACCAACTTCTCCCTCTGACCCCGGGGTTGACGACTATGGACAGCTGCTTGTATTTGTCGGGACCATAACCCAAGAATGGTTTTTATATTTTCAAGTTTTTTTAAAAGAATAATCCAACGGAGAATAGTATTTTGTGACGTATGAGTAGGGTGTGTGCGAAATCTAAACCTCAGTGTCCATGGATGAGGTTATACTGGAACATAGCTTCTGCATTGTCTCATTCTGCATTCAAAGCTGAGCATATTTAATATCTGGCTCTTGACAGAAAATGTTTGCCATTCCTGCTTGAAATCAACGCCCAGGTGCCCACCTCGTATGTCCTCTTAGCATGGCGTCTTCCCACTTGCCTGCCATGCCTTCTGGGCCTGCTCTAGTCCACTTCTCACCGCTTGCTTCCTTCCTGCTTCACAAACCCTGTGTCTCAGACCGGGGTCCCAGTTCGGTCTCCATCAGTTTCTAGCTGTGTGGAAGTACTTAACGCCATTTGCAACTGTAGTATTAACTTGCTTGTTCTCTTGTGTCCCCTGTGAGAATGTGTGCTTGTGGAGGGCAGAGACTTTGTGTGGTGTATACTGTCCACTTCTGTATCCCCATGGCCTTTAACGGTCCCTGGCGTGCAGCAGGTGCACAAAAATTCCTCGCTGAACAGTTAAATGTGCCTTGAGCAGTTTCCTCAACTTCTGTCCCTTTCCTTATCTCAACAGATCCAGACAATGGCATTTACACGTAGAGCGTGTGTGAAGCCATTCTGGTAAAATGTGTGAGGGCACCAAACGCTGCACTTGCAATGAGGCCTGATGGGAAAACAAAGAACAAAAAACACGGATCCTACAGCAAAGAGGACCTAGATTTTAACCTGCCGTTTTTTTCTCTAAGTGAACGAGGGCAAGCCGGTGAGCCTCACTGGGCTCGCTTGCTCAGCAGTAAAAAGAGGAATACTCCTGTTTCACAGGATCGTTAGGGGGAATAGGTGAGATGATGTGCCTGGGAGAACAGAGGAAACTGTAAACCTGGTAATGACATTTCCTGTTTGCCCCACTTGCTCAAAGATTCACTCAATAAATTGCTCCCTGTTGGCTTGAAACAAGGATGAGCTTGTTGAGCTGCCCCTGGCACACGAGCACCATCTTGGGCACTAGATACCATGTAAGTGCCGCCAAGTGACACAGGGGCTCTTCTATGGTCCCCCCGAATAAGCAAGGCACAACTCAGCATGATTCTTCTTCTTCTTCTTCAATGGGACATCCAAATATCAGGTAAGATCACTTGAATACACTATACCAGGGTCTTAACATTTTCTCGGATTTATCTTTAGTGGCCTTTACAAGGGGGAAAATGCCCATTAATTAAATTCAGAGGTACCAGAACTGCTAAGGGAATTGTTCTTAACACTGGTATTATGAACAAGAAGTACTATAACCTTTACAAAGATATTATTAAAGTGATTTAGAATATTAAAACTGTGGTAAGCAAATAATGACAGGAGATCCAGCTGAGAAAAATAATGGCCCCATCTCTTTCTGAAAAGGAGTCAGAAATGCAGGAGTTTAAGGGGTGATTTTTCAAAATGTCAAAGGCAGGAAGGGTGATGATTGTTGTAAGATGTGATAATGGTTTATAGGACAGACACTATCCTAAAACGGAGGACCAAATATGGGGCTTGGGTTAGAGCTAAGTGATGCTCTTAACTGTTGTTAATTTTTATTTTCTTGTGAGGGGAAGTGGAGCGCGATCTCTCTGCAAGGACGTTCCCTAAGCTTTGCAGACTGACATGTACATAACCTCTTTAGGTCAAAGTGGAAAGAGAAACAAGGCCAACCTCAACTAATTCTTACATTATCTTGAATTACTTATTCCTATAGTCATTCTCCAGATAATAAAGCATTTCGTGAGACAGAGAGGATGACGATGCATTCAGAGGAGCGAAGCTAAGGAACGAGCAGGGGAGAAGCATCAAAGGCTAACACCTCGTGGAAGGTTCTCTTCTGAAGAGGTAAAGAAGAAGTTTAGTGAAGAGGAGGAGAAATAATAGGAGGACTCTCAGAAATCTTACAGCAATAAAGTCTAGTGGGTTGGCAATTATCCTGCATTTAGAAAATTAATTTTTGAGTTGCTTGAAATGGAATAAAGCACTAAAAATTTTCTGCAGGGGACAACTCAGTAGGATGCTGGCTAAGACTTGGATGACTTAATGTCCTCCATCTGTAACTTGTTTCTTTCTATCTCATTAATTCAAGCACACAAACATCATCTTTTGCTTCAGTGATCAAATTATAGAATCACTGGTGACTGCACAGCTTATGTTCAAGAAATCTTTTCCCAAGAACTCTGTTTAAGGATACATATCTTTTAAAAAAATCCCAAAGCAATAAAATAACCCCCCCAAATTTGTATAGTTACACATCTTAAAACCACTTACACAAACCCCAAATTTAATTTAACGCTCACTTCATAGACTTTCCAATCACTTCTGATATTTTGGGATGGCTAATAAACTAGTCATGGGTCCTATTGCACCAGCATTTCATTATTTCTGTCAATATTTCAGAGACCAATGTCTATGGTTCATACACGTGAGGGACTGGATAGAGGGAGAGCTAATGCAGTTGAATCCAGGGCACATGAGATATTATCTTAGCTCCTTCACAGATGGCCGCAAATGAACTTCCCAAAGACCCGACCTCACAGGCTGGAACGTTCCCCATTCTATAGAAGAGAAATCTGAGACTCAAGAAATAATTTGCTTAAGTTGGTAAGTGATAAAACTGGGATTTCAACCTAGCCTTATCTGAGGAAGCTTCAGAACATTCTTCTTTTGGTGGTTGGAGAAGGGGACAAGAGTTTGGGGCAGAGATGTAAATGATGATGGGGGAAGGAGAAGATGAAAACATTACTTTGTTGCTTGATCATGAATGGATCACCTGGCAGATGAGACCCAATGTTAGCTTGGGAAGCATTGAATGTAATCCACTGAAACTATTCCTTAAGACCAGTTATGATTTTAGTGGAATCCTAAGCTTTGTGGATCAGAGCTTTCAGTCCAAAGGACTGTAAAGAGCTCTGCAGACCAGGCAAGCAGGACACAAGATTAAATGTGAACATTGCTCTTGAAGAAAAAGTGGGGTATCATCTACAACCTGTTTCTCACTGTGGAGGTTACTGGTACCGATAAAGACTTCCTTACTCGTGTCCTGGAAGTTGACATCATTGCCATTGTATGCATTCTTTAGTTTGTTGGTCATCACACGGAGAGCCATGATCTGCTGCCTGATGAAAGTGTCGGGCCGTGTGATGTCCACGTCGACCTCCGGGTTGTTAATCTGGTTGGTCAGCCCATCGTTCATGATTTCGGGCAAGTATCTGTGAGGCCGACAGGGAAAGAACAGATTAATGTGAGGCAGGAGGGGCCTGGGTACCAGACTGTGCTGTGCTGTCTCTGACAGTGGGCCAGGACATCTGCAACAACTGAGCTCGACTCCTGAGAAGAAAGACCAGAAAGTGAAAACAAGGGATAACTTTTCTCAGAGGGAGCAATGGCTAAAAAATGGTTTCAGGGTGGTTCTTAAAATGGTACTGAATTTGTAGGGAGGCTTGCCCACGAATCAATGTTCAACTGGGGACTTACAGAAATTGTTTCTTACAATTAACGACTTCCTCCTCTATTCCAAATGGTAGATACTAAAGTCAAGGGCTCACTAGCTTCCTCCACCATCTGGTTATTTTTGCTAAGAACTGAACTTGTAAATTACATATGCTCTTAGAGAATTCTCTTGTACGAGGATGCTCTCTCTCAACCGAGGACACCTTACCTCAGACTTTAATCAGAAGAACTTCTGGATATAAAAAACCACCTTTGGCAATTGGAGGTGTGACCAGTTAGCACTGGAATGTTTGAGGTGTCCATTGGGGTTTTTGTTTGGTAACAGCATCTTGGATCTAATATTCGATATTGGGCAAAGCAGAAGGGTAAAATCTAATGGTTCTTTAATTCTTTTACTGGCAAATTTAGGTTCATATTCCTTTAGCTTGTACAAAAATTTTAAAACTGTCAGTCCTTCAAAGCCAACTGCCCAAGCTGCCTGTGTACATTTACACCAGTGGAGACTACAGACCTCAGAAAAGTGTCTGGAGCCCCCTCTGACTCCTCATGCTCACGACCCACCCATTTACAGCCCTCCTTCTCTTTTTCTCCCAGAGCTCCCTGCACCTGCTTCTTCTATCTCATTTCCCCTGGCTCTCCCAGAGTGCAGATGGTACAAGAGCCTCACACCAACTTCCCTCCCTGCCTCTTCCTTTCTCGTGCATCCTGCACACATGATCTGACCAATCTTCACGAGCTATTGTTTTCATCAAATTACTCTTCTGTTGAAAGACTTTTGGTGATAGTAGTTGATGTCTACCAAGTACTTACTGTCAGGCACTGTGCTAAGCACCTCATATGTATTTTAAAATTCAGCCCCCTTGCACATCTAAGAGGTGCATGCTATTTTATCTCCATTTGGTAAAAGAGAAAACTGAGGCTGAGTGAGGATGAGTAGCTGTGCAAAGTTAATGGATGGCAAAACCATGATCTAAGCCCAGTAGGTCTAGTTTTAGAGTCCATGTGTCCAAATGGTGCTCCATACTGCCTGGTTGATCACACATGACAATTCACATTTTATAGCTCAGCTGTCAAGGCCCATTTCCATCCTGTCTCTACTTTCTTATGCTGCAACAATCCCTTCAAGGTGCACTCCTTGCCTAACAGAATCTACAGCCTGTATACAGCTTATACTCACCTGTCCTGCAGGCATTCCTTGCATGCAATGCACTTTCCAACTTAAGTCCCAAATATCCTTAAAGACCCAGGTCAACCTTTGCTTTCTCTTTAAGATATTTTCCAGCTTTTAGGGATCTACCCATCCTTTTGGAGGGCTGCCACATTCATCTGGGCATTTTGTGCACTGCACAAAGTCACCCGCTGAGGGAGGGAGTCTGGCTGGAATCCAGCCTGAATTCTGTGCCCACAGAGCAATGCACCTGCAGGGCACCGTTCACCGAAGGGACACATTTTTATTTTTTGTTCTTCTTGGGAATTGTTTTATTTTCGAAAATTTCAATGCATACCAAAGCAGAGACAACCATATAATGAACCCTCATGTACCCATCAGGTGCCTTTTTCTAATTCTTACAAAGGTTCTATATTTGTCTGTGTCCTGGTAAGAAACAGATGGCACACTCAAAGAGGTAATAGAGTTTGAAGGAGAGACAACTTATGAAGGTGTGAACAGGGAAACCAGCGCTGGGTGGCAAGGAACCCCAAGACTGGCAATAGCAGGAGGGCCAGAGGGGAAGGAACTGTCACCAGTATGCACAAGCACTGAAATCGCAGAGAGCAACCGAATGACACAGCAACTGTTAAACCAAGGCCCGTCAGGGAGAGAGCCGAGGGAATGATACCCTGACTTCTCTCGTCCCTCCTTCTGACCTCCACGTGCTGCCTCCCATTAGCTGAAGCCAACTGGAGGCCAGTGGGCAAGGGGACCCAGGTGATGCAGTTTGTAGAGATCCTCCTTCAGGGCAGAGACCCAGGTGGAGGGATGAAGAGTGGATCTCAAGGGGAATCAGGACATCTGGGACAGGGACCCAATAGGCTGGGGGCAGCACTGCCTGATGGCTATATCATCGTTCTTCTACTGCTTCTACTAGTGTGGCTTGCAAGCTGAGAAAACTTCATTCCTCTATTTTGTCCTTCCTTTACATATCCTTGTACAACATACTTATGCTTACAATTCTTCCCCTTCCTGCGGGTCATTTTCCAAGTTCTGGAAGCCAAAGGCTCTCTATCCATTAGCCTCCAAAAGGAGAAATGGAAACAGAGAGATTTTTATATTTCAGCCATTTTTCAGTTATTGAAATCTTATGCATGATGCATTTGTGTATGAACTGGTTTATCCATTTTAAGTCAGAGGTCCTCTGAATGAGCTCCATGTCTTCATCTAGATCTTGAACAAAATCGACTTCACCACGTTCACCACATAATGAATAATAAAACACACAGAGTGCATTGCGAATTCTTTTCCATAAAGCTTCACAGTATTTGCCACCCTAAAAAAAAGTCCTAATTGAAATTTTTAGAAGTCATAGAACCATCTCTCTTTAGTGTTACAGCAAAGCATAATATGGCCGATATACTAATAAATTCTGTTACCTTCTGGACTTGACTTCTAAAATATGACATTGGATTGACTATTATTGACATCAGTTACATGTGCTGGGCTCCACGGGCTCTACTTAATTACTAAAGCTCATTGGCATGAACAGTAGCAAGTGCAGGCTAGCCTTTGCTGAAACGGGAGTTGAGGGTGGCTGAAAGGGGCCCGTCGGTTCTGGTGTTGCCCCTCGACATCTTGGACAATGATTCCTGCAACTGTACCTAGGCCGGGTCAGAGGAGGGCTTTGTTTCTTTCAGACGCTGTGCGCACTGCACAGCTAGCCGAGACTCATTTATCAGAAGCTGACTGCGATAGCTTACATGGGAATGCTACCCCTGGGGGTCTGAGCATCCAGGAACAATAAGAGACTGCCAAATCAACCCACCCTCTAACTGTGCCTACTGATGCTCAGCCGCCTACAATAAAAACAAGTAACAATGCACCCGTGTCCTCAAGAACCTTTTCTCCTTTTGGTGTATTCAGAGCGTAACTTTAGAGACAATGTGGAAACTTAAACCACAAGCACAGTTGAAAAAGAAAAATGGCCATTTTGTCACTCCAGAGGTACATCCCGAGGCCAAATCTATGGATATCCAAAGTGCAACCTGAGGGATCTATAGAAGCCCGGGACTCATGTTTGGTCTCTTTGTATAATGTTCATGTCCTGAAGAAATGGATGCCTCTTTGAGCCCATACTATTCTTTATTAGATTTTGCACCAGCTTCTTGTCATGACAGCATTCTCTTTTTGCACCATTACGTTTGGGGAGACACGGAAAGGAAGCAGGATCTTGGTACAGATAAGCCAGCTTCCCAGGCTGGACGCACATTTATCCAGGGGCAGGGAGAACCCAGAAATGAGGACAGATTGGAAGGTTGAACAGGGTGTCATGGTTGGTCAATGCTTCACGCTCAGCGTGGCAAGTGGGTGCCATCCATGAACAAGCAGGCATAGCTCGCCCATTCGGGTTACCTTCTATTCTGCAAGAGCATGTATAGGAACTAGACCTTCAGTAGTTTTGCAGAATTATTTTTCTTCCCATCTGTTGTTAGGGGCTGAATGTTTGTGTTCCCCTCAAGTTCACATGTTGAAAACCTAATGCCCAAGGTAATGGTTTCAGGAGGTGAGGTCTCTGGGAGGGGATCAGGTCATGAGGGCAGGAGGCCCCAGAGAGCTAGCTTAGCCCTTGCACCATGCGAGGACACAACAAAAAATTGAAAAATCTGTAACCCCAGAAGAGGGCTTTCACCGGACCGGCTGGCACACTGATGAACTTGGACTTTCAGCCTCCAGCAGTGTGGGCAGTCAATTTCTGTTGTTTCTAAGCTACCCAGATGTGGCATTTTGTTACACCAGCTTGAATGGACTAAGACCAACATCTAATTTCATATTGTGGACATAGGCTTCCTTGCTTACACCCACACGTTACAGCTGATCGGGGTGGAAGAGTGCCGTAGGAATTGGGGGTGGCGGCACTTATATGTTCAACCTTGTGAGTGGCTGCAGGCTCTGTCGGGGCTCCCACTGGCAGAGGTGACACCCTCTGTCACTCTCCGTCACCTGACACCACAGAAGGTCGTCCCCCTCCTCCCCCCCACCCCGGCCAGCCATCATGTCCGTCATGGCCACCACTCAAAATCACTCCTTTCAGTTGCTAGATGAATGTGCTTGCCAGGAGGACAGACATGTTGACCTATCTGTAGTCTGTATTTCTTATCACCTCATTAATGCTGGTGGTTGCTTTGACAGAAGGGGGGAAAGGGACACCCAGCTCTCACAATCTAATGGGATTTGAAAGCCAGTAAAAGTCTGAGAAGCAAGACACCTGTAAGGAAGGTTATCCTGCCGGTGCCCATTGGAGTTGGCAGAAGTCCAAGTGGAAGCCGGGGCAGGAATGGGGAGAAATGGGGGCCCCAGGTGCTAGCTTGGGTTTGTTTTAAGGTGACAGATGCTTCCTCCTACTGCTTCTGCCTCAAGGCACACTGAGCAGAGAGGTAAAAGCAGATTCAGTCCTGCTTGTTGCCACAAATGAGCTGCATTCAATATGTGTCTCTCCAGCGATTTCTAATTCTAAGCTACATACTCATTCCTTCCTGTGGTTTTAAGAGTTTTACTAATCTAAGTAGTATGATAGTAATTCAGGTCCCAATATTTCTTATCTGCAGTTCCAAAATTTTAAAAATTTCCGAAGTTTTTTTTTTTTCTCTTTCCTGCACTCCCCTTATTAACAAAACTTGATCTGATCTGAAATGAGGCTAATCAGAGTTCTCATTTTATCCCACTTAGCGGGAATAGTAATACATCTTGCTGCAGAAACTGAACACGGTTGACTGTGAGTTACAGCCTCAGACTCCACCCACTGGGAGTATTATTACATAACATATAGTATCAGCCCTGGGATGACTTTCTAAAAATCTAAAAGGAGTCTGAAATCCAAAACACAGATGGTCCCAAGGATCTCAGATAAGGGACTATGAGCTTGTGGTACCTATAACTTCTTTCAGAGGCTTTCTTAAAATAGAAATTTTAAACTTCACACCCGTTAGAGTGGCTATTATTTGAAAACAAAACAAAACAAAATAACAAGTGTTGGTAGGGTGGAGTGGAGTGTAAGTGCCCGACATTAAGCTTCTGATTGCCCGGGCATCCATTTCAAAGACAGCATCTTGAGCAAATGCATCGGCGGCTACCTGAAATGGCCACTCGCAGAACAGCGGAGAAGAAACTAGGCTGCTCCCACCCAGGAAGTGTGCCTTTCAGAAAGCCCTGGAAAACCTAGAGAACTGACCGCTTGAGTGCCCCTCATCTCCCTTCCCATGCCCTAATTCCTACTCTTCGGTTTTATATTAGGAAATCAGCCAATTGGCAGTGAACCTGAGAAATTTCAGGCACCCTACACTCGACCTGAATAAAGGCAAAGCCCCAGGTTATCCCTGTGACCCCTGACCTTGCTATGTGGTCACTGACCATGCCATGTGCTCTCCAGGTCCCCTGAGTAATAAATCTTCTTCCTCAAGGTTCCCTGATGGTTTCTTGCTGAAGAGCAAGAGCCAACCCAGCCCTAAGTAAGGGCCCTGGTTGGGGAAATGTCTGTGGAGCTTGCTATGAGTGATGGTGACCAGGCTGGCACGGCAGGCATCCCTAACCGAACGTGCTATCATCAACAGGCTTGGGAACATGGAGAAACTGGAACTCTTGTGCTTGCTATAGGGAATGTAAAATGGTGCAATGCTATGGAAAACAGTATGGCAGTTCTTCAAAACATTAAAATTAGACTTACCATATGATCTAGCAATTCCGCTCCTGGAATTTTCAATCCAAAAGAATTGAAGGCAAGTACTGGAACAGATATTTGTGCACTTCTGTTCACAGTGGCATTATTTACAATAGCCAAAAGGTGGATGCGACCCATGTGTCCATTGATGAAAGCACGGGTTACTAAATGTGGTATGTACAGATAATACATCCAGCCTTGAAAAGGAAGAAAATTCTGACACGTGCTACCACACGGATGAACTTTAAAGACAGGCTAGGTGAAATCATCCAGACACAAAAAGACAAATATTGTGCAATTCCACTTACATGAGGTAACTAGAGGAGTCAAATTCATAGAGACGGGAAAGAGAATGGTGGTTGCTGGGAGCTGGGGAGAGGGAGAAGTGCGAAACGAGTCTTTAATGGATTCAGAGTTTCAGTTTAGGAAGATGATAAAGGCCTGTGGATGGATGGTGGTGATGGTGAACAATAATGCCAGTGTACCTCCTGGCCACTGAACTGTACCTTTAAAGATGGTAACAATGTTACATTTGATGTTATGTATATTTTACCACAATTTAAAAAAAAATTCAGTTTTAAGTGTAACTTCTCTAAGTTCTTGATATAAGTTACTTTTTCCCTCCCCCGACCTTCCTTTTTTTTTTTTTTTTTGGGCCAGAAAGTGGAATTACTCAAAGCATAGAGTGACTTTATGTTTTAAGTGGGTTTATACATTCTTGAAGACTGCTAAGCTGGAATTACCTGTGACATTAGGTACTTCGATGGTATGTGACCCTATAATACGGTCAAAGGTGAGAGACTGACACAGGACATCTGAGATTCCCTGAGACCCAGCAGGGTGATTGTGGGCAAGCCAGTTAGCTACTTCATATGATTATATATATTTATATATTTACATGAATAATCCTTACCTCGTTTCATAAGCTGCCCTACTGAGCTAAGTTATATGAAAATGCTTGAAAAATCTAACACACTCTGCAATTCTAATGCGTTCTTATGAAAATGAAGTTGTTAACATGGCCCCTTGGATGCCAGACTTGTTTCTCAGGAGGGGCTGACGGCTGCAGAATTTGGACTTGTAAAGCTGGACTCCGGTAGAGAGGAATGATTTGTTGTGCCTTTCCTCCAGCTGGAGAGCACGTGGCATGAAATGGTTTGGGGACCCCTGGAGGACACACAGCTCATTGGTTGCCGCATCGAGCAGAAGCTGAACTCTTTGACTTGGCCTCTCCGCTCCTTGGCAGGATCCCCCTTCTCCATCCTTTCTTCGTAGGGCTGGAGGCAGCGACCTACAGCCTGAGCGGGACAAAAGACCCACGAGCTGGTCCCCAGGGCTGCTGAGTGATTGACAGCAATGCACTTCTTGCCTCCTATTGGGAGCTGCATCTTCCCCACTTGCTGGAGTGCATGCAGCACCCCTCGGGCGCAGGACCGCAGCTTTCGAGGGCTCCTTCCTCCCACGTGTGCACAGCATGGAAGGATACGCTCAAGAATGCTGGGTTTGACAGCTTCCAGTTCCTTCCCAGACAGATTTCCCCCCTTCCCAAACGCGGTTGCCTGGCTGGGTATACATCAGATACTTTACAGTTCTTTAAAATGCAGCCAGAGTGCTTTGGGACACATTCTGCAATCAGACTAAAACAATATTGTCCTGCTGGCTCTGCCAAGTCACTGTCTTTGACAGATTTCTCATTGCCGTGCATCATTTCAACCCTCTTCCATCTGCTCAAACATACCCAGTCATGACTTGCTATTTCTTTGCTTAGTCAATCCACTCAGTGGCTGGTGAGAGGGACTGATCTACTTTCTAGATTTTTCTACTTTTCCTATTTCTTACAATTTACTGTATTTATCTCCCGGCCTGAGGAAAGATTTCCTTGGGGACACAGTTATTTCTGTGAGGATCAGGGGCTTTGAAAACCAGCAGAGGCTCCTTGCGAACGCTCTGTTTCCAACTGACTCGAATAATCCTCGTCCTCAGCCAGCGTCTTGTTGGCCTCCTCCCAGAAGGCATTTTGAAGAAAGGACACGGTGAAGGCTGGACACTGGCTTATGGAGGGGTGGATGTGGGAAGTTGCTTGACAGTTTTATGGGGAGGGGGAGGAATTTGGAAATCACTGAAGAAACCCTGGCACATCTGGAACCACGTGTGTCCTGTCACAAAATCCACATGCTGTCGAGCGTGGCCTCTCACAGGGCGCTTTCATTGCGCTCTTCCGGCCTGTCCAATCATGTCCCGTGCTAATCTTTCCTCTTTCCCTCCTGTGGCCTTAGACAAAGAATCCCCAGGAAGAGAAAACAATCCTTAAGGAAGATACAGATGATGTAATTTGACAGAGTTACGGCCTCAGAAAGTAAAATCTGCCTTGATGGGAGCCCAAAGATAAGAGCCTTGTAGGAACACCATGAGGGTTTTATTTTTCCGTGGCTGCCACCTGACCGAGCTCTAGCCTGCAAACACTAACCATATACAAGTTGTATCTCCTTTGGAGCCCATGCTTTCCTGCCTGCATCCTGTCATTCTTCTCCAGCTCCTTACCCACAGCTCGTCCTGACCCCCCAGCTGCCCATGGTGCCCTTCTAAGGGGTGACAGATGGTTGCACATGTCCTTCTAGGATCTCTGGGTTCACCCTGGGAGCGTTAGGAGGCCTAGACTTGTAACCCACACTGTGCTGCTTTTACTTTTTTCCCCCTTTGGCCTTCTAGATTATTATCGATTCCCTCCTCCCCTTACTTACTAGCTTCCTTTCGATTGCTATTTGTCTGAGTTGAGTCAGTGTTGCTGTGTCTTCTTTCATTTCTCTCTAGGAATTTGTTTACGTCAGTGAGACATGCAAGAAGTTATATTTGCAAACTTACTTTCCTGCCGGTCACTGAGGATGCATCCTAGGCTGCTTTTCTTGAGTAGCAGACACTGCTAAGAATTCTGAGGAAAATTCTTTATTAGCTGTTCTGATAGCGGAGGATGTGAATCTGAGTACTAACTGCTGTAGACAGAATTTATGTCCCCTTCCCGCCCTCCAGCTCCGTATGTTGAAGCCTTAACTCCCAATGTGATGGTATTAGGAGGTGGGGCCTTTGGGAGGTGATTAGTTGTAGGTGAGGGTGAAGGTGGAGCCCCCACATGATGAGACTAGTGCCCTTAGAAGAGTAAGGGATTAGAACCCTCTTTCTCTCTCTGTCCTCACATGGCAGAGACAGCAGCTGTCCACAAGCCAGGAAAAGGGTTCTCACTGCAACCCAACCCTGTTGGCCCCCTGATCTTGGACTTAGAGCGTCCAAACTATGAGAAATCAGTTTCTGTTTAAGCCATCCAGACTCTGGTGTGTGTGTGCATGCAGCATGAACTAAGGCATTAACTAAGTCAAGCACTGGCCAGGGAATTAAAGTACCCATCCTTAGCCCACCGGGCATCCCATTTGAGACCAGAGGTTTGTGTGGACAATACCCTGCATTATAAAGGCTGTGCAGAATTTCCAACTTCAAATTCTCTCTTGAGGCACATGTGAAGCTTAAGCAATTCATTGTCGAGACGGCTTCAACCTAGCCTGTGTTCCGGCTATCTTCAGTGGCTGACGTTACACCTGCGCCACGTGACCTCCTCAGCTCAGTTGCTGTTGTTTTTAATCTAAGGAAAGCCCATTAAAGGAAGCATCAGGGTATGCGTGGAGGCCAAGGGAAAACCACAAATCATAACATGCTCCCCGAGGTGTGTGCGTGAACTGAAAAAGGGAGTATCTTACATGTTAATAGGAGCTTAGAGTAGGGCTGCCAGATAAAACGGCAGGATTGCCAGTTACATCTGAATTTCAGATAAGCAATGAATCTTTTTTAAGTATAAGTGTGTTCCATTGGGTGTCTGGTGTTCGGTCTTTGAGCCTTACTGCTCCACGTGTGGCCCCAGAATCTGCAACAACTCCATGTTCTGGAAGTTTGTTAGAAAAGCAGAATCTTAGGCCCCACCCCAGACTTACTGAGCTGGAATCTGCACTTTTCACAAGCTCCCCAAGACTGTAGCCTGCACATTAACATTTGGGAAGCGCTGTTTTAGAATTCACAGCCTATTTTCATAGACATGATCGCATTGGTCTTTAAATTGTCCTGGGAGATCGGCAAGGGAAAGGGAAGCAGGGAAGAGCTTCTTCTCACAACCAGTCTTTTTGATGGACTGGAGACCTCAGTGCTCACAGGTCATCAGCATACACACAATTTCCCCCCTCGAAGGGCATAGCCTCTTCCTTCTGCCTCCCCTCCTGTTTCCAGACCTGCTTAGCTCCTGAAGCAGGTGAGATCTGCCAGCAAGGGCTGACGGTGGGAGCAGGAAGTTGAGGGCGGGTCCTTATTCTAGAGGAGCCTCTGCTCCCAGACCCTTGACCCTCTCCACACAGCATGTTCACCCAGCGGCCACCATAGCAGCCACCTCTACGGGTATCCTGCTCTTTCTGTTTAAAGTCATCATCAGTGTCAACTGGAGCCATTCATTTAGTCACAGCTCTTTGGGAAAAGACGATACATTGGAAGAAATGGACATATCCCTGGTAGGAGTCATTTGGATTTCAGATATGTTAACACGTGAAAGAGGTATGCTCCTGAATCCAGGAAGCATGGTAACGAGCTGTGGGGTAGCGTTCAGAAAATAGCAGGGACAAATATGGGTGTTGGAAGACAAGCCAGATCAAATGCTTAGGTGGGAGGAAAGGGCATTGCGAGTGGGTGTGCATGGAAGAATGTGGCTGCAGGAGTTGGATGGATAAAACATAAAGGGAGGGGCGCCTGGGTGGCTCAGTTGGTTAAGCGACTGCCTTCGGCTCAGGTCATGATCCTGGAGTCCTGGGATCGAGTCCCACATCGGACTCCCTGCTCAGCGGGGGGTCTGCTTCCCCCTCTGCCCTCTTCCCTCTCGTGCTCTCTGTCTCTCATTCTCTCTCTCTCAAATAAATAAATAAAATCTTTAAAAAAAAAAAACATAAAGGGAGGAAGAAATGTCTAAGCTGTCAGTGGTCTCGTCAAGCAGGCTTGAGTTAGGAACTCCAGACCATGACAAGCTCTATCAGTGCTAATAGGCACCTCTGTTCCACAATGCATTAACCCTGTTGATAGAATTTTTTTTTTTAAATCAAGGTTCTGGTTCTTTGATAAGAATAACCTTTCTTTCTTTTTTACATGCATCCCAAATTTTTAGAAGGCCTATTATCTGAAAATTCATACTTAAAATGTAAGGAAAAATAGGTTATTACCTGCATTACAAGTGGATTTTAAACTTACAAAATAGTGGAATTGAAAAAAATTTTCTCACGTGTTCCTGGATCAATTAATATTTGGGTGAGAATGAGAGGAAAGCTTCAATTAAATTAATTCAACAAGCCTTTACTGGTTATCTACTTACTATGCTATTAAATATAAAGTTATTAAGATTTCATGGCAGTGGAAGAATTTTAAAAAGAAACTATGAAATTTTAATATAATTTGAGTCGTAAATATTTGACAGCCTCATTAAAAAAAATAGACTGGATTAGATTCTGGAATATCCTTGCAAATGATTTTACTGCATTAAATTTGATAATTTCACCACCTGCATAAATTCCCCTAATGGGCTCCCATTGACCTTGGATAAAAATCAAATCTGGTCCCTAAGTACTGATCTGGGTGGTTCTTCACCTACACTGTCCTTTCCCAAGCCTACAGTGCAACAATATGGCCCTTGCAGTCCCCTCTCCTGCCACTGTGCTTTTCATTGGTTGAAAGACATCACCACTATCATAGAGTACTTAAATCACGGAGTCTTGCAGAGTGCCTGGGCAGAGGGAGTGCTTAATAACATTGCTGATGGATGGAGGGACTGAATGAATGAATGTAGGTCCATTAAATCTTTTATAGAGCTAAGGATTTGTTTCATTTGTTCTCCTAACCGGGGGAGAAAAATATTTAGCAGCCATTTGTTTTAGAGGCAGGAGGATGTTGACATAAAAGAATACTGGGCTAGGACTTGGGAGATTTCCAGCTTTCACCCTTGCTAGTTGGGCAACCTTGGACTAATCGTTCACACACCCAGGTTCCTGATCTGCACAATGTGGAATTTGGCTAAACCCGGTCTCCCCTAGCTCTAGCTTTAATGGCCACCAACTTCTCATTCTTTTTCTTGATGGAGTGTATGTAGTCCCCTCCCCAATCCCTTCCTGCAACATTTCTTTATCTTTCCTTTTGTGTATGCACTAATAGCCAGCAACCTGTGTAACCATGGGAATGTAGTTCAAATCACAGCCTTCATTTCAGCCAAGGCTGAAAGGTAAACACAGATGGGTAACAGAGCAGCTCAGAAAATCAACCACTTTATTCATTAGGCCATCTGGTCATCCTTTACAGTGTCTTTCTGTACAATCATTAGGAAAAGACACATTAGAAGCTGTTAAATTTCACAGCTGAATTTGCTGGCCAAAGGTCTCCTTTCTACAAGGCTGGACCCTGATAAATGACTAAGCATTTTTGAGGGGCGTGTTGTTGATATGACAAATATCTGTCTTCCCTCATGATCTAAGATTTGGACATTGATACTCTGGAGCAACCTGAAATGACTACAGCTCTTTCTATAGCTGTCTTGTTTTTGCCTTGCTAAGCATACTGGGGAGCCAGTATGGCTAATAATATCATTACCAATAGATGCTAAAACATTCAACTCAGCAGTGTGAGAAATAACACCTAATGAACACCTCACTTGCACCCCTGCTTAGCTTCTGCAGTTTCTTCTGAACTTAATATCCATGGATCTTCCTGTGTCTTTTTGATCACAGCGGCTTCATCTGCTTGAAAACGCCCCCTAAGGCCCAGAACAGAACCCCCACCCCCGCGCCCTTAACTTCTGCACCTGCTGGTCAATCCCCAAAGACTCCTTGAGTCCAATTTACCAGCTGCTCTGCCCACCTGCATCCCCACTGAGGTGTGCTTGGGCAGCCTCCTCTCCTGGTGTCCTGCCCTGCTTGCCAGCTCCCAGCCAGTTCTCCTGTCCAACTCCTCCACCCTAGGAAAACTCAGGCCAACCCCATTTCTGGGCTGAATTAAGAAATTCAGAAATTCCACATCAAGTGGCAGCAACCCTGGGCAGCTGAGCAGCAGGACAGAGCCATCTCTCATCCGGAGATCCCAGGGGGACTTTTCAAGGCAGGGAACCTATGAGAACACTTTCCCGGTTGTCCCTTGGTCATTTTCTTTTTCCCTTACCCTTCCAATGAGCCCATCAAACACTGTTTTTCTCCAAGGGTGAAAAATATTGCAGCTGAACTTTCACTTCCTGTTTAACTTTTGATGGAAAGAACAGTGCGCCCTGCACATTTCACTCTGGATAAAAATAGCTCTGCTGTCTTTAAGTCATTAAGCGAACATAAAAGGCGATTTGTGATCTCAGGATATCCGTAACCTGGCATCTGTCACCGTTCCTCCGTCCTCATCCAGAGGCGAGGCATTCAGAACAAGGATTCCACGCTTAATGGTGCCTTGAGAGTAAGTGCTCCCAGGTGCCCATCAAACCTGTCACTCTGAACTGCTGTCGCTAAGTGACAACGTGTCCCTCCACCCTCTGTTGCTTTTTGCATAAACAGGCCCGTAGAGTTGGGCCAGCAGAGACTTCCAGGGCTGGCTGTGCAATGCCCTGACCAGAAGAACGGTGAGTTCCCCTCACCTGGCTTTGCTGTGCCCATTCCAGCACTCCTCTTCGTTGGCTGCACCTGCTGTCATGCTCTCATCCTTGCAGATGGTGTAGGGCAATGCCGACCAGACCTTTTTAGAGAGCTTCAGTTTCTCTTTTATGTCTGTGACCTGATCAAGAAAGCAAGGAAAGAGAGTGAATAGTCTCCCCAGCTGTTGCCCATTTCTACACAAGGACATGACACAGGTGAAGGTTAGAGAATCTGTGATAGGACGAGCACAAACTCTATCAGTTTTAAGAGAGAGACTCCATGCTGCAGGATTTATTGCCCAGGCAAAGCCTCCCTACCTCCTCCCTCAATCTTCCTCTAGCTCCTGGCAGAGAGTTCGCAGGTAATTGGCTTTTGTTTTCCATCTTTTCTGTCCTCCCATGCTTTGAATTAAAAACTTACAAAGCAACTCAATGGCTTCGGGTCCCTCTCTGGCTGGGAAAAATAGGTGTTCCCTATTGCAGATTTCCCTAAATATATTCTTTAGAATTCATTTGCTTGGATGTCAGATAAATGCACAAAAACAATGCACCGAGAGAAAAAATCTTTCCCCAATGGTCTATTTGTTTTCTGTAAGAAATAAATATTGTCACTAATTTGACTGCTGGTAACCTCTGCTCTTAACCGATGGACAAGTCTATACAGTGCACACTTGGATGGTGAGTAGCAAGCCAAACCCACTTAAAAATCTCTACAGCAGAAAGAGAAAAGTCATTCCGAATACAGGTAAGTGTAAAATCCTCAGCCCTATGGATGGTTGGCGGGGAAAAGCTTAGTAACCCCATCTTTAGTGTTTTCAGGCTCAGCACTGACTTTGCACCTGCAGAAAGAGTAGAGACAGGGATTCAGTACCATTTTGGTTCTATAGTTAACATCTAGGTTCATGCAGTCACAACTCTGATTTTCTATTCTATTCCCTATGTGAACATTGGGAACCTATGGATAGTTGAAATGCATCTGTTGTAGGTTGAATTATAATGCCCCACATTCATATGCTGAAGTCCTAACACTCAGTCCCTCAGAATGTGACCTAATTCGGACATAGTTTTTTTTCGTTTGTTTGTTTGTTTTGTTTGTTTGTTTTTTACAGAGGTAAGAAAAGTTAAAATGAGATTATTAGAATGGCCCTAGTCCAAAGGGAAACTTGGGACACAGAGATATGCATAAAGGTAAGACAATGTAGAGAAAGACCTAGAAAAGATTGTCCCCTCACAGCCTCAGAAAAAACCAATCCTGCTGACATCTTGGTTTAGGACTTCTAGCCTCCAGAGCCATGAGACAATAAATTTCTGTTCTTTAAGTGGTATGTTGATACAGCAGCTTTAGCATACCCACAAGGTATTATAGAAGGGACAACCACTGAGACTTACTGGCATTTTGTATTTGAGATCGATAGCCTTTGGAAATAAAGTATTCAGTGTTTACTGTGGATGGAGTATAGAGTTTAGGAAAACAATTCCAAAGATCTTTTGTCAGGTTTAAGAGTAAATACAAAGGAATATGGAACCTCTGTTCCAATCATGTTTCCCAGCAGCTCCAGATTTATATAGTCTTTGGCCCTTGCTTCTCTGTGATTCTGATGATGACAAGAGGCTTCAGTACTGTGAGATGTCTGCTCATCCATAAGGCCTGAAGATGATCAGAATACTGAATTTGAGAATCTGGCACATACCCTTAAATAGTGTGATGTTACTTTTGTTTTAGAGCGTGAAGAGAATTCTTGAGTAATGACATTCCAAGAAGTAGCTTACACAAAACAAATGTTTAGGATGGCGTGAGACCTGCACTCTCTGATTTCCCCCACTGATGCTGACTTTGGTCCATGGGCTACCCTAACTCCTGGCTCTCCTTCTGGCCAATCTGACTGGGTAAGGAGCTTTGCAATGAGAGTTAGTCCTTTTCTACTACTTTGGGCACAGATGTGTGTGTATGTTTTTGTTTTATATTTTTTGCTTGAAAGACATGTAGCCATTTCTATCCAGCTACAGATGGATGCACATTCTGTTTATCAATTATAAAAGAACACAATCCCCAAAAGCCAACTAATAAATGTTGAAAGAATGACAGAAAAATCACCATTCTGCAGCCATCATAGTAATAATTGATTTCAACAAATATTAGCTACAGATGCTGCTGTGGGTTGAATTGCATCCCTCCCAAAAGATGTTGGAGTCCTAACCACAGTACCTGTGAATGTGACTTTATTTGGAAATGGGGTTGTTGCAAAAGATCAGGTTAAAATGGAGTCATTAGGGTGGACTCTATTCCAATATGACTTTGTCCTTATAAAGAGGGGATATTTAGGCACAGAGACAGAAATACACGTGGAGAACACCATGTGAAGATGAAGGCATGGATCAGGGGGATATATTTACAATCCAAGGAACATCAAAGATCGCCAGCAATCCACCAGAAGCTAGGAGAGAGTCAAGGAACAGATTCGCCCTCATAATCCCAGAAGGAACCAACCCCACTGACACCGTGATCTTAGACTTCTAGCCTCCCAATTGTGAGACAGTAAATCTGTCATAAGCCACCCACTTGGTGGTACTTTGTCACAGCAGCCCTCACAAACCAGTATAAATGCAAAAAACGTTGGGTGAAAGTTTGATGGGGCATAGGATGTTTGCACAATCTCAAAGTATTTACCACAGATTCCTCATTATTACAAAAGGAAAACTGGTCACTCTACAGTGCAGAAACTGGGCCAGCCCCCACCTTAACCAGGTGATCGAAGTAGTGGGACAAAGTGATTTGGGGTGCCTCCAGATGTGAGGTGACAAGAAGGACACATCACTTATGTGGCTAAAATTCATAACGTGGATCCAATCATGAGGACACATCAAACAAATGCAATGTCCCAGGTGATGGACATTCTATGAGACAATTGGCTTGTACACTTCAAACATGTCAGTCATAAAAGACAAGGGAAGGCTGAATACTTCTTCCAGATTAAGAGGAATAAGACACATGACATTCAAATGCAGCATATGATTCTGGATTGGGCACTAGGTTGGAAAAATAATTGCCAGAAAGGATATTATGGAGATAGTTGGCAAAATTTGAATATTGACTCTATATTAAATAATACTGTGTTGGTGTTGAATTTTCTGAATATGAACTCATATTGTGGTCATATGGGAGAATGTCATGTTCTTAGGAGATACATGTTGGACTATTTAGAGTTAAAGGGTTATGGTTTCCACAGCTTACTCTAGAATGATTCAGGAATCATCATCATCATCATCACATAGATGTATAGAGATAGAGCAAGATAGCAAATGTGACAATTTTTTTTAAAGATTTATTGATTTGTTTGAGAGAGAGAGAAAGAGCACATGCACACATGAGAAGGGGGAGGGGCAGGGGGAGAGAATCTCAAGCAGACTCCCTACTGAGTGCAAAGCCCGATGTAGGGCTCAATCCCACGACCCATGAGATCATGACCTGAGCTGAAACCAAGAGTTGGACGCTCAACTGACTGAGCCACTCAGGTGCCCTGCAAATGTGGCAAATTTTTAATGCTGAATGAATCTAGATGGAAGTATACAATTTTTTAAAAATGCAATTTTTCAGTACATTTGAATTTTTTTCAAAATAAAACATGTCAAAAATAAAATCCCTCACTTGATTTGTTCTTCAAGGTGCCACATTGGTGTCCCTCACCTTTGAAACCTGGGCTATCACCCCTAAGCTACTCATTCTCATGGTTCTCAAACACAAACTCCAGGAAAAGAAATAGGCATTGCATATGCATAACTAATCCAGAAAACTGTCACTAGCTTCAGTCCTGAAATACTGTAAGGTGTATTCTGTCCCATAATAAAGTACACCAAGAATTACCATTCTCTTTTCTGCTTATTTAATGCTAAGATCCTACCTTTACACTGTGGGAATCTAAACCAAAGATATGTATTTTGGGACACAAAGAAAATAAAATAGCATGACGTCCCACAGTATCTCCTCTTTTGAGGCTTGCAAAATTTAACTGTGTATGTTGTGCTGCTCATTCTTTAAATCACACTCAAGCATTGTCTCTTTCAAGGAACATTCTCTGGCTTCCCAGTTAGTTAGATTCAACTTTCTGTGTCCATGGTGCCCTGTTCATTATTTTAAGTACTGATTACTCTAAGTTTTTGTAATTGGCTTACTTTTCTGATTCTAAGACCATCTGCTTCTTGATGCAGGGAGAGGGTTCTAACTTCTCATCCTTAGTGCTTAGATGGGCCAGGTGACCAACCACCCCAGTTTGCCTGGGACATGGGGGTTCTAGAACATGCCATATTTTCAGTACTAAAACTGGGCAGTCCCGGCAAACAAGGACAGGTTGGTCACACATACCTTAGCACATGGTAGGAGCCCAATACATGTCGATTGGGAAAATAGATTTAATTGTCCCTATCTATTACAAGGCCACGGACAATCTTGCTAACACAAAATAGGGTGGTCCCACAACACGCACTCATGTCAGAAGGGCAGGAGGAGTGGTGGGTTGTATCTGGCTAAGTGAGGAGTGTGTGGGTCCCCTCTGAGTCACCACAGGACATCTTATAATCAGGTTGTGTTCACTCTGGTATTTCAGTAGCCAGGCGTTTTCACGGTGTGATTGGAGGACATAACAGCAAAGGAACAGCAAGGGGTGCACATGCCATTTTAACATTCTGCATGGAAACATCGGCCAATTCACTTCCAGCCGAGGGGGCCATGCAGACAAGCTGCAATAAAGGGACCCTATTAGCCACCAGGGAGGCGCACGCCTTTGATTCCAAAGAATATCCACTTGATTGCAGTTTGTTTTTCAGTATCATGCAAGGTTTTTAATCCTTCCGCCGTTTAAATATTTTCACATTTTCTCTTATTTTTATCTCTGAACAATGTGTGTGACCACTTCGTGGTAACTCAAGACCTGAGTTGTTTTTAAAATTTTCTTCCTGGAAACCTTAGTGCACACGACAGTGAGCTAAGCTTTATGCTAGCAAGAACTGGTGGTCAGAATGTGTCACTGAAGTACAGTGAATCCTAATTCCTTACTAACGCAGACCTGATGGGGACAGAGGCCTGGGATCAAATAAATAGTTTGCAGCAATGTCTTTCTGCTTCCCACAGGCGCTATTCTAGGACAAATTAACTTTCTCAAGTACTTGCAAGTTACAGTTGCCGTTTGTCCAGTGTTAAGTTCGTAATGCTGTAATGTCAGTAATACCAGTAATCACCGAGTATTAAATGTTTTGCATCTACACCACTGAGAGATTTTGGAAGTTAACTTCCGTTATGCTGCAGGCCTCTGATCCAAATACACACTGTTGGGGGCCACAGGGAAAATATGGCCCTCTTCTAGAACTTATCTGGAGTTTATTCTGATTTCGGACAATTTCAACTCCTGGGTCCGGTAAAAGCATCGACTCTGTTGAAGGCTTGTCAGAAGGTCCATGCATACTTGACTATAGGAAAACAGTGGTACCATTTTCATGCCCACCCTTTCAGAATCACAAAATCAGACAAAAGAAGGAGGAAGCTGACAAGATGGGATGATTGCAAAACCAAAGGGATTAACAACATCAAAGAGCAGAAAGGATGATCCAAGTCCTGGGTGTCTGACAATTTCATTTAAGAAATAATCTTGTCCCAGATATCGAACTTGAATTTCATCAAGATTCTAAATTACCAAGTTCTGGCTTACAGGGAATACTGGGGGGTACAGGGCCAAACTAAGTAACACCATAAATAAATGATCAGGCACATTCAGTGTGTGGGGTATTATATAAGACAACTGGCCTCAACTCTTCAACAGAGGTAAAAATGGTAAAAAGGCAGGAAGACTGTCCTAGATGAAAAGAAACTAAAAATGTAACAACCTAATGCTATGGGTGGACCTTTACTGAATCCCGGATTTGGAAGAGGTAAGTACCCAATTATAAGAAAGGGTTTTGAGATAAATGGAGAAATTTGAATACAGAATGGACAGTAGATGATACTACTGAATTACCAATAATATTCTTAAGTGTAATCACTGTGTTGTGTTTATGTAGGAGACTGTCTTTGCTTTTAAAAGATTGATGTTGAGATATTTAGGAATAAAGTGTTACTTTGTTTTTTAATTCTTTGAAAATAGCAAAAAAGTCAACCATCACTGAGTCTACTTGAGAGGCATATGGATGTTCATTTCATTATTTTTTTCAACCATTTCAGTTTTGTTAGAAAAAGTTTAAAATAACAAAAAGTTGGGAAAAGAAATGAGACTTTGTTTTCGGGGCACATGATGTTTAAGAGCCTTGCTGAATTCAGCACAGGGCAGTGACCACTCAAAGCAGTTGGGGACTGACTGTGAGCTTTCACTGGGCTAAGACACTCACATGCAATCCTCAACTCCGTGCTGATGTATGATCATTATCCCCTTTTACAATGGGAAACGGAGTCTTTAAGAGGGGAAGAAACTTGCCCTACATCTAATAAATGGTAGACATCAGATCCAAATTCAAGCGTAGGCTTCAGAATTGTTTCCCTTCGCCAGCAGGCTTAAGAGGGACATGTCCCATAGCCACCGCCTCCGGAGAGTGTTTGTTGGGTTGGTGGTGGAGGTATGTATCCATCCCTGGTGCGAGCAAGATGATTCAACGTGATTCAGGATGAAAACATGAGAATTTCTATTTTTACTTTTTAAATATAAAAATATAAGAGGAATTAAGCTTTCTAATATTTAATCGATCTACAGATTGATATGTCTCTTAATGGGTCCATATGGTGATGGCCATTTCTCAGTTATCCTGAAAGACTTTTCCAGAGTGGAAAGGGGCTTCTAGTGGCACCTCTCTCTTCCATTAGCCTGTTCCCGGGGTACTGAAATCTATAGCAGTTCACATATCCTGGTTAAATGCACTTATGAATTAGATTATGTAGTTTTCACTAACTCATTAAATGGACGAGTGACTTAAACTGACTTCTGCAAAGAAACTTTGGATTTCTTTTATTTCCAAAAGTGCAAGCGCAACTGAACAACAATAAAATGGCAGGCTTACTCTTAGTACATCTGCAACATTGTGAAGTAAAACAAATAAAGATTCTTTGTTTTACCTCTTTCTTCAAAAGTTTCTGCTTTTTGCATACTTTTCACAAGTTACAGAAAATACATTAGTTCAGTAGTGCTCATATATAATTCATGCATAGTTACAAACGCACTGAGGTCTATGATTCTAACTTTTTGCCAATCGAGAGGTGAGATCCAAACAGTTTGGTGCTTGCCGATCTGTAGCACAGGGACTGACCCAATATATTTTGAATCAGTGACTTAGCAAGCAAAAACATCCAGTGAAATCAGTTTAATGAGATAGGAAAGTGTATTATAATTCAGAAAAATTTCCATTGCATTGGTTCAATAAGAAAAAGGCTCTTGTTGCTAGCATTCATTCATTAAACACTTCATATGTGCCTTCTCTCAGTCAGGTTTTATGTTTCACTCTGGGGATACAAATATGGCCAGTATGTACTCGCTACCCTAGCGTCCCCGTGTAGGAGGGGGTAAACAGACATGGAGCAAATGTGATGGGATTAAAAGCAAAGGGCTTTGGGAGAACTGATATCAATTTGCCTGAAAAGTCCTGGGGAAAACCATAGTCCCTCCCAAGCAAAGACATCTTTGCTGATATTTGCTCTTTTGTGTCCACTGAATCTTGCCATGGGGACAATTAGGAAGCTGGGCAATTAGTCATTTCTACCCAGAGGGGTTAAAAACAAAACAAAACAAAATGCAACATGGTGCTCCAAGTTTTCACTTCCAACAATGGGATGATGTAATCCATCCAGGACACATTGCTTTTAGCCATGGCTCTGGTCTTCGGCTCCTCCTTTTGCTAAGGAGCCCCTATGCCTTCCTGACTCCCACGGAATATCTGCTCTGCAGCAGAGCCTTCGTAAACAGTGCTGTGCGTGTCCTGAGGACTTAAGGAATATTTGTCGAGTGAATAAATACATGAAGAGCACCGCCGATTATCTGCTAAGGGAGGTAAGATTTCAAAAATGATTGATTATCTGCCAGCTACCGCCTTCTTGGACTTCCCTTTGGAGAATAAGGAAGACATGGACAAATTCTGCCGGACTTCCAAAAAAAGTGCGAGAGTGAGATCTCAGATGGCCCCTCCAATCCTCTAATTAGGATTCTAGTCCCTGTCATCTCAAATGTCATCCTAGGCGTAATTTACACAGGCTTGATGGAAGAGGCTTGGAAATCTCAAAGGCAATGTTGGCTTGGGGAAACACCATGAGAATTTAAGTAAAAATGGAATGAATCCCATCTTAAGCAGTTTTTATAATCCTTATAAAGCCCTACCATTTCCAGTAACTTCCCTTTAGTTTTCTAAGCAAAGTGACCTCTGAAATACTGATTAGGGGTGTTTTGAGCTATTATTACCTTTGTCTCCTCTGTGGATCCTTTGATGGGGCACATTTGATTTCCTCCAGGAGATTTTGCCCATGGCTGTGTATCTGTCTACCTGAGGCCCCAAGTCCGTCTATACTGGACCTTTAATTTCTCCCAGATCTTCCCTGTGAAGTGTGAGACGTGAACTGTGAGAAGGCCACCTGCTGTCCTCTGCCAATCATGCCCGCCCCAGAATTCACTTCACTGGGCACCTGTTGTGTGCACCTGGCCAGATGCCCTATTTGTTCATGGTTTCACAAAGATTCCAATGTACCTATCTCATCTGTATGAAAACCTAATGTAGCTGGATGTAAATAATATATACCATATCTTTAGAAAAAAGATGGTTAATATTTAAAGGGCTATACACTAAATAATACATATTGAGGGGGGAAAGACAATGTGAATATTTTATAGGCTGAAGGTCATTTGCTAGCTTGGGAAAACAATCTGTTTAAAGAGACAAAGTCAGCCTCACTTTCGCCTCATGGACAAGGCCACTTTACTTGGTCAAGTTAAGGGAAATTCACAATAGATAATACTATTCTTGCAACCCGAGAGTTTAACAACCCAGTTTCAGAGACTGTGACCTTGTCCAGCTTTACTCTAGAGAAGCATGATCTTTTATTACAGCACCAAGTCATTCAATTCACTGTGTGAACTTGCATTAGAATTCAAGTCGTGTATATTCCTTCAGTGATCAAACAGAGGTCTGTGAATGAACCTGTTCACAACTTCTCACACTCACTTGAAAACATGTACCGATGGTCTAGAGTAGAGTATTTAAAGTTCTTAAGTCTCGGAGGGAATGCTAACTCTTCTGATGTGGCCCAATATCTGTAAACGCAATCCCCCTAATATTCTTGAAGAAGTCGGGGTTACTAATGCTAGGTAGTTCAATGAGGAAGCTGAAGACACAAGACTTGCTCCTGCTTGATTTGTGTTCAAGTCTGGACTCAAGTCCCTTCTGCTGACGTAGTTTTTAGCATCCTAATCATGAGAACTTCAACTTCGCCTGTCTTTTGAGTGTGTGAAACTCTTTGGGGTTATTTTTCGTGTCTCAGATTGTCTATAGTGTAGTGTTTGGGCAGGTCCTGAGATGCACTGAGAAGCCACTCACAACATGTTTCCTTTCAGGAAAATATTAACTGAGTCTTGGGGATGACAGTAGGGTCCTGGTGAACACAGTCTGTCAGTGAACCCAAAGTATACTTTGGCCACATGACACACTGAGCATTGTGCTGAGTGCCCTGGGTCACTACACAACCTAAAACCAACCTTACATTCTGGGCTTTCTCAGACGTTCCCAGGGAATCCAATGATAAGTTCTAATCTATTACCATGTTTTTCAAAATATTTCAAAGTATTACCATATTTAAAAAAAATTACATATATTTCCCTGTGGTATGGTACTTTTTATATTCCTCCCCAAGGAGACAAACACACATGTATTTTGTAGGAAAAACTAAGAAGGATGAAAAAATCAGCAGGAAGTGAGAGAATCCTTGAAGGTTCAAAAAGACAATGCTTAGTTTTGTTGAGTTTCTCAGGGGATTGGGAATTGGATGAAAAATTTAGAGTCTGTGTCATCCCGCCTGGCTTCAGGCTTTGAGTTTCTTGACTACATGATGACGCTATGGAAGTGCATGACCCTGAAAAGACAGATGAGGTCTTTTTCTGGCAAAGCACTGGTCCTCACAGTAGAATTAATATGGGAAAACCAAAAATACCTTCCTATGCTGTTCACATCAGATGTTTGCAGCCCATATTGAGAAAACAATCAAGTTTCAAATACTCATGTTTATACCTAATGTTCTGATTGTGTCTCATTCCCTATGGTATTACATTTTAAGCAAGTGAGGGTAGTAAGCATTCTACACACCTTGGAGATGACACAGTCTGACACTGAACTATCATTGAATTCAATAGTGAGAAGAAAAAGACATGGAGACATTAGGTCTGCAGAAATGCATATGAAACCAAAGTATTATTTTGCACAGTGGGTACCTAAATTGTGGTACTCTTTACTTCTCAAGTGTGAAAATATAAATAATTTCAAGGAGTGATGTTATTCTTGAATCATGAAATTTGAAGACTCAGCAGAGCTTCCATTGTCCAAAGCTTCTAGAGCATTCTTGACAGGTACTCACCTAGACTCCATTTAAACATTTCCAATGACAGATATCAATGCCTACTGTGAAGAGGACTTGAGATTCTCTGCCTGACCTTAACTAAGTCACTTTCCCTCATGAGCAGTTCTGGGGATTTTCATGGACAAGGCTTGACCACAAAGCATAAGCATATTCTTGTTCTTCCTGCGACTGACACTGAGACTGAGCCCCCAACCATTTTGCTTGCTTTGCTTTGTTCTTTGTGATCTATAGCTAGTTTCAGCTGCTGAGAGTGGATTCTGTTTTTCTCTGACCATCACCTGGTAAATTCTCCTTTTGCTTTGCTTCTGACATTGGGTCTATCCAGTCTTTGCTCTCTCACTCTCTGCTCTTGGCTTTTGAGGTCAGCTCTATCTTCCTTGGTTGTTAACATTGTTCTCTGTTATTTCTCAGGCATTATTTTGGTCATGTGGGTGCAGACATCCCCGAGGAGCTTTCCCTGATCTAGAGCATGTATTGTGACAAGCGCTGATTCTAAATTAGGTTATTAGAAATGCTGTCTTTATATGGCAGGATAGGAAGATCTCAGATGCATTCTCAAAAGAAGAGAATGAATTCAGTATTTTTAGCAGTTATGTAAGGCACATTAGGGCCATTTGGATATTTAATAACTGATCTCTGTTCCCACGACCATCTATTCTATCACTGTGGAATGAAAACTTTTGGAAGTTCTTTATGGTTTGAAGAACAGATTTCCTCCACTTTCCCTCAACTACCTAATGTAGCCACTAAGATCATGGCAATGGCCTGGGATTGATCCCTTTGTATGGGACTGACGTGGAAATTATCACTAATTCGGAAAACTGCCAGACAAAGCTTATATATTTAGTAGGCCAAGTTTGCCAATGTGAAACAAAGTTTGATGTTGTGAACATCCAGTCTTGGTGAAAAAATTCTGATTCTTTGCCAACTATTATTTCAAATGTGCAATCCCATTATAGGATCTTTGACGATACTCAGAAAATCCATACAGAATTTCTACTTCTACCTGTGATTGACATAATGCAATGATTCAGTTAGGCACATAACCACCTGAAATTACTCTTAAAATATTGAAATCTCATCTTTAGGAAATGAAATCCAGGATATTAAAAGTACATCTGCTAATTTAAAAAAAGTGGGGGTGGGGGAGGCATACAGTTTTGAGTTTAGGCATTCCTGAATATTTTAGAATTCATCATTTAATTCCAAATGTTTGAGGCTGTATTGTTTCACACCAAAGCTGAGAGATAGATGTGTATTTTCGTCTCTTCCTCTGAAGCCACTGTAGATATTTGGAACTTACTTGGGAATGAGAAGCTTTCTTTTCCTCACCTGAGATTGCTGTAATTGAGCAGGAACTTCTTAAGGAAGGTATTGCAAATGTGATTCCATCCACCAGGGAGTGTACTTGCAAACATGTTCACATATTGGAAAAGTAATTTAGATGCATCACAGAAAATATTCAGAAAAAGGTAGGTGGAAATCAGATGTATCGAAATTCTAAAGCCATTTAGGGTAGAGATGGGTTGCCCTAAATGTCTCATGGAATAGACAACCAAAAGCACATAAATCTCTTTTGGGCATGTGTGATTTGATTTATACTTAACTATGTAGACTTGTACTATGTGATATAAAATAAGTGATATTTTTGCATCCATTGTGTTACATTTGTAATGTAACACAATGGTCTGCCTTTTCCTTCATGAATCTAATTGGCAATTGGTTCAAGTTTAAGTGCCAGTGATTTTGGCATGAGGGATTTTGAGGAACAACAAAATGAGATACTAAAAATTGCACCCAAGAATGTAAATCACAGGACCCAAGGATGTCTATGAATTCTACCTCAAACATACGGTCTATACATTGGGAAAAGAAGAGTATGATTTAGTGATAATTTCTTCCATGAGTCTCAACTCCAATGTCCCTCCCCTAAGACTCCTCCTCTGACATCCACAGTCACTCCCCAGTGTGTGCTCCAAGAGATCCCTCTGGTTTTTCCTGTCCCACAGATGTCCGCATTCCTTGTAATGGGTTTTCCTGCCCAGATTGCAAGGGACCTAGGGGCAGGGCCTCTGTCCTTTGTGTTCACTGCATCCTAGGAGATGAGTGTCCTATCTGGCACAATGCCTGGTTTATAGTTGTACTCAATAGATAGCAAATGAATGAATGAATAGGTAGATAAATGAAGTAGAGCAGGCAGAGGGTAAATTTAAATTCTGAGACTTCAAACAAATTGTAAGTGAAATTTAAATTCTTGATGCTCTTACTTAGAGAATAATTTATTGCCATAGGGAGGGACATCTCTCTTGTAAACATCCCTATTTTATGGAGAAATGGTTGCTCAGGGTCTATTTATGGGTAGTCAACTCAATTACACACACACACACACACCTACCTGTTTAGTGTCTACAATGTACTAGGCGCACAGTGATAGATACGAGATGGTCCTGCCTTCAAGGAACTTACTACTCAGTAGGGGAAGGAAATTTACATATAAAGAAGCTTAGTAAATCTCATACTTTCATGGATTGTAGGGCACAGTGTAGTCAGCGACTTATTACTGAGTAGATGGTGGAATCAAGGGGAGCTCCAAGGAAGAGGTGGCAGTTGAAATGGGACTAAGGGATGAATAGCATTTTGCAGGTAGAAGAGTCTGGAAGAGCTCTTTTTGACAGAGGCACCCTACGTGGCAAAAGCTCATAGATGTGAAGCCTCTTCAGTAGGGGAGAAAAGTGCCCAGTACATGGAGGTATGTTTGCTTTTACTGTAACTTTGGCAAAGTCATATAATTTCCCTAAAAATTGGTTTCTAAATGGAGAAAATACCACTTCCTCGACTATCTTCTTAAAGATTTAGTAGAACTTAGTAAGTTAATATATTGCCTAGGGCACTTGGAGCTAGAAGTTCTTAATGCATAGAAATATCTCTATGGGGACAGATGGCATAGGGTGACTAACGTGTACTCTTTCTTGGAAATCAAGTTCTTATCCCTGTGAGGTAAATTACCTTTTCCTGGGAGCCATCTGGTTACCTTCAAGATCCAATTTACCCCCTAAAGCATCAATGAGGGGTGCCATTTACTCCTCTTATGATTAGACTCCATGATATAATTGTACTTGACTTTCACCTTTATAAGCATAAAGCATATAAGCATCCCATAACCTCAATAGATTCTCTTAGTCTCCTACAAGCAGCAAGGATGTCAGAGATCACCCTTTTTAGCTCTAGTGGGAGAGGAACACCTGTGAAATGGCAGAATGGCCTTTCTGGGCCAGAAAGCAATGAGAGTCTAAAGCAGCCACATGCAATAGAAATACTTTAACCTAGTATATCCAAAATATTATCATTTCAACATATAAAACATATAAAAAAATCTTAATGAGATATTTTACATTCTTTTTTTGGTACTACTCTTCCAACATTCAGTGTGTATTGTATGCTTACAGCCCATCTCCATTCAGTCTACAGATGTCTGCAGTGCTCAGTAGCCACATGAGACTAGCGGCCACCATATTGGACCATATGGATTGGGCTCAAAATCTAGTGTGGTTTTTACACCTACAGCACATGTCAGCTCTGTCTACAGCACATCTCAAGTGCTCAGTAGCCATATGTGGCTGGGGGCTACCATACTGAGAATGCAGGTGTAAGGTTCTTCCTGAGCATATTAGGAGTGGGGGCCAGTGATATAAGAGTGGCTGGATTGTTTGAGCTGAAGTCAGGCTATTAGCTTAACATTAGAGCATTCTGCATGTCCTTCCGAATTCTTTGGGTAGGCTTCACTTCAAATCAGCAGAACTCATTTGTATGTCTTTCCTTTGATGCCATTCTTCCGTTGTCCACTGCCTCCCCTTGACTGCCAAAATGCACCAGGAAAGAACTGAATTGGAGTTAGGTTATATTTGAAGTCTGGCTGAGATCCAGCCTATCCCTAGAAGTGTTTCCATTTAAATAAATGGGAGCATGTTGCATTCAGCTTTGTGACATCTGCCAATACTTTGCCTGTGTGACAGAGATTTTTTGGCTTATGTTTGTTTATTTTTACTTAAGTATAACAATCATCCAGAAAAGTATACAACTCATATATGAACAGTCTGAAGAACTTTTCCCAAGATACCCATAAAAAAATCTTAAAGGTTTTTTTTTTTTCCATATCCCTTTCTTTTCACAAGATTTATTCTCTTGAAAATTAATGGCACCAAGCCATTGATATGCAGAAATTACAGGTTACTAAAGAGCAGAGAGTATCTTATTGATTTGCTGTAATTTTGAGTTATAAACTGTATATTGGCTCCGGGCATGTGCATGCATCTTAAAGACAAAAGGCTGTCAAAAAGTTGAAGAAAAGAAATTAAGTTCAAGGCAGCCCAGTATCACCCCACCTTTTCCTTCAGAAAGTCCAGCCACACCCGTAGGTGGTTAGAGACGGCCTTCCATGAGAGCCACCAGATGGCACTGTTGTCCAATCTTTCCGCCCCTTCCGGCACTTCCTACAGGCTTTCCAGAAAATAAAATTGTAGATTGTTCGACCGCATATAAAACTGACAACCCTGTTATTTTAAACTTGAAACTGACAGGCTGTTATTTTAATGAGGTCTGCCAGAGCCAAGGTTAACCAAAGCTTTATTTCCCTACAAAATGTTAAGGCCATAGTTCTAAAAGGGGGATGTGAAATTTTATGTTATTGAAACTTGCTGTGACTGTATAAGTTTTAAGATATTTTTTGACAAGGAAAGCTACATGACAAATATAGACATGTTTATATATATAGCCAAATTATGCATTGAAATTGGTTCAAGTTTCTCCCAAAAGGTCCTTTTGCTCTGTTATACTTTGCAAAAATTAAAAAAAAAAAATCCTTTTCTAGAGTTATCCATTTCTGCCTATTTTGAAGCAACAGTATATATTTTTAGCACCTTGACTTCCTAGCTTAGTGGGTCAAAGGAAAATGTAAAGCTATTTTAATCCTATTAATATTCCAAAGTGAAATCAAGTATAGTATTTGATTCTTTATTTCTACGAATAAGCTTAGATCCAGAACAGTAAAACTTAGAAAAGATTTTCTCTTGTAATAGGTACTTCTATAATGTGTGATGGTTAATAGCATTATAATTTATTTCCTTTCCCTTGAAATGCTTCTTTATGTTGATCAAGAACGTATTTAAAGTCAGTTGCTAACTATGCCAATATTAAAAACATTGGTAATCACCTTTTCTCAAGTGATTTTGCTAACGTTTTTCCACGTTTTTGCTTGCTCCACAAATTAATTTCTAACATTTAATGAATCTTCCTGTCTAAAGTTATGAACGTAGATTCTGCAAATACTCCAACCAGTTCTACATTTACAGAATTTCCTTTAAATGAGTATTGTAATCGGGACTCTTGCGATTGGCCAAAGAGGCCTGTCCACAAAGAGACTTAAACTCGGGAAGAGCTGTGATTTCTGAGAGCCGGCCTCAAATAAATGAATTCATGTTCAGTTACTCATTGGTGACAATGTCAGCTCAATTCACAGACACTTAACACAAACCTACTATGTATAAAGAACGGTGCCTTGTAGACCAGGCTTACAGGACCTAGTAAGAAACTGTGTCCTCAAAACAAGCTACATGATTTGTGGAGCACGGTGCAAAATAAAAATGTGGGGCGGTATCTCATTGAGGTTTTGATTTGGATTTCCCT